>NW_019211457.1:23965531-24145984 GCF_002443255.2 Varroa destructor
TATATGTATATCAGCGGCGAAGGGCTTAGTGACAGCAGCTTGCTGCCTTTCATACCACCCGATGCCCGAAAGGGTTTTCACCCTCAATAGAGCTTGCTAAATTGGACAGACCTACTTTAGTAAGGAGATATTAACAGGAATTACTGACAAACCGTCGATTTTATCAAACAGTAAATTAGTTTACTTTATAATATTGGATTCAAATGGATATAACACTTAGCGTATGTACGAACCTTTGTTATATTAAATATGTTTTAAGAAGAGACACGTGCATCGAAACATCGGGCTACACGCTTCCGTGTCCATTGACTTTTATGAAATTGCACTTGTTTTTATCATTAAATGTACACATATCCCACGGTGTCTTTCCAATTATATACAAACTAAAAGCGGATGTTTTTTCTCCGTATATCAGAACATCTCTTGTCGGGATGAACAGATAAAGTCACATTAACAGCACCGATCCATTTAATAACAGTTGTACAGACAAATACATATTCAAATTCGTCAAATCAATTCACATATATTTTCTCCTGAAAGTTGCCTAACCTCTAAAGGAAAGGGGTTTCTTGACCACACGAAATGACAGGCTTACATTATGTAAAATAAATGCAACTAGCATCACTTTACATCGCAGCACAATTCATATAATACTTCATTAGGCACATTATCACCCAGCTGAACAGGACAATACATAACTATATCATTCGACCGATGGAGACGAGGCCTAAGGAGGACTTGTCCTTGCGGCAGTGAAAATTTCAGCTGCCGGTCCTTCGAAAAATTTTCTTCAGATAAACATATACAGCCACGAGAATGGAATACCGGCTCGTTTTTTAAGGACGTAAAGAACGCAGGCGAAAAAGAACAAAAAACTAAAAAAAATCAGGATTTTATCAGTTGTTTCTCGCCGATCGTACTTCGTCAGAAGTTTTGATGAGTGCTGAATTTCTTGGTTCATTTTGGTAGCTTCCTGACCGCTTTCGATAATTGTTGCCGAACTGTCCACCAGATGTTCGATAGTGGCGCTCGAAGATGTTACCTGTAATGTGGATTCAGTAAAGATAGGGTATATTAAACATAACCGCACACTTACTGAGGTGAATACGGATGACATGAAAGGAGTAACTCGTGCATTGTATTGAGTATTGGACCTATGTCAACAAAAACGGATGTAACAGGACTAACGGTATATAGTTATACTGTATTGTCTTGCATAAACTCAGTTTATGTGTAACACTGTGTATCGTTTTTAGGCTAAAATAAATTAGCTTGCCTAACCGACATGCCAGTGTAATGAATGAATAATTGCTGCTACGATTAACTCATGCGCTCTCATAGTTGAAGCCAACTAAGGCTGATGTTGAATAAAATGAAAAAAACCTTAGAATAAGGAAAATATGTAAGCGCTGCACGTTCTGTTATTAAACCCCTTACCTGATCATTCATCGCACGTGAGATGCCTAGCAAGCTATCCGTGACACTGGCCGAGTGTCTTACAAGTGATTCTTTCTCCATTTTGCCCCTGCGCCGGATTCCGGCCGATTTGCCCTGTTCGTTTTCTATACTCCTTTCTTCACTGCGGAACAGCTCAGTTCGATGGAGTCGATCAATCGAGTGTTGGGCACCCACGATGGCCTTTCGCAGTGCAGTCTTCAGTTGAACACAATTTGTTTTTCGTCATTTTTTGTACATTTATCCTTCGGCAGATATAGTAAATCATTGATATCACGGTTACGTAAGAGCAAAAATTAACTAGAAAGATCATTTGTACACGTTCATGTGTGTATCAAAAAGTCTTAAACACTGTAGCGAACATGTTTATTATGCGACTCAGGTACACAAGGCAGCTTTAGAAGACGACCAGACCTCCTGCTCTTAAGTGAACAATACACTGATGAGCACCGCTCAGTTATATAGAGGACTGGAATAATATTGATGTTTTTTTAAAAGAAAATTGAAGCAAATATTGTTTATATTTTAAAACAATGTTACTAAGCTAAATATGTGTCAGTGGAAAGACTGATGGTTATCTGCCACTTTAGTGACATCATGATCTCGTCACGGCAGAGTTTCTGTTGTTTCTGGGCAGCTTTTTGTCGGGTATTGTGTGTTGTTATGGTGAAAGACGTCATCCTTTCAGTTCAAACTTCGCCACAAATTTTGAAGCTTTCCTTCACTTTGACCGTGATCTTCTTCGTAAATTATTGTCGTGTGTGACGCACTTTTCATTTCTTGTGACTAAGTGCTTTAGAACAGGGTTACTTCCGTTGCAAACGAAATGCACAAATTTCACTCATCTTCAAAACGTTCCGTTTTAATTCTGATTGAAACCATCCCGACAATTTTAGCACCTCTGCTGCTGCCAAATTAGTTTCAAAATGACAGCAAAACTTATTTGCCTGAATTAATATTACATGAAATGATACGTGACTTCAAAGCCGCCATTTAGCTAGAAGAATGACCACTCAATATAAACTAACTATATACCTGGTTTTCGCGCATCATTGTCCAGTAGGTCTCAACCAAGTTGTTCATGTCATCCCTTTCGTTTCTACCCGCTGCCCTGGCCAGTGTTTCGACCTCACGTATCATCGACGCCATTTCTAGCAATGATTCAGATGCCTCCCGGGTCCGTAAAGCCAAAACATTAGCTTTATCACACCTTTTGACATCAAGGGTTAATTTTTTCACTCGGACATCGACCGAGACCAGCTTCTTTTGCAGCCCGACTGGGGATGCCATGACGAACTCTATAAGCACATTAATGGGGTGTTAAATTAAATAGAATTTCATTAAACCATTTACCTTAACCTAAACGTTTATCTTCAACGATAGTCAATCCAGACCTAGAGTGTGGGTATACAGTAAACAATATTACCGTCAACTGATGTTTCCGGTTTCAGTTGTTCTGAAAAGACTTATTCATTCGACGGGCATGAAAGTCGGAGTCAGGTCGAGTACATGTTACTGAAATCGGAAACAGGTTCAAAGCTACTTTAACAAGATTTCCACTGAAAGTGCTATTTTAAGAGCTAGATGAGTTTCCTCGTTCGATCGCGTCGACTAGTCTCGCTACTAGTATGCTAAAGTAATGCATAGTAATTTGTCGCTTATATTTGATTTCGCCTCTGGCCATATGCGAAGCCTTTATAAATGCTCAGCTATTGTGTCGATGACAATAATCGATTATTATATAATGATAAATTCGGATACTACTGGGTTATAAAGGGAGTTTCGGAGGGGGCAAAAAGCCGACGGCAAGAAACGTCGGTTGTTCACGTTAACTCTGATGCCATCAAATTGATTTATTCTAAATTTTTTTTTGCGCATTTGCTGTATACATGGCTCTTAGTTTACAGGGAATTTTATATGATTTCGCTGTTGTCTATGCATAGAGTGGAAGGTCAAATATTTGCCGATTTTTATGACATAACATGAATTTACGAACCTAATCAAAGCGCACAATGTCCATCCATACAATATTCCATTATAGCTTATCTTGAGTTAAGTTCATTATAACACACTCAAAACCAATCATACTGTCGTCACTTCGTCACGCAATATTGTTATACCAAACTGAGTCCACGATCTAAGTGACCATTCATTTTCCGCCTATTACATTCACAACCAATCGACTAATGACAATCGGTAGGGAGTTTTGAGAAAGAAAACATCCGAAAAAAGTAGTAGCCTTTTTTTTAAACTAAAATATTTAAATAAAAAAATGACCTTCTAGCTTACCCCACAATAGGGCCGAACATATGATCTCGTTCTACTAGAACTGGACATACCAACATTGGAATAGTGGTTTTAGGTAGAATTTCGACCGTTACACGTTGTCTTCAAGCTAATTAACGAAAAGTTTTTCCACTGTAAAATCCAGTTATTACGAAAGCAGGTGCTGACTCGGCATGGACAGGTGACGGAATTGTGGAGCTACTTTGCAGCTAGACTTGATCAGCAAATTTGTTTTTATGTGCTCGCCAGCTGGAGTTTCGGTTTACCCCCTCGAATTGGGAAAACAACAAACTGAACCCTTCGAAACACTCGAAATACAGCTGAGCGCGGCGACACCGACTGGATCTAGTTTTTGGTGGAGGCTCAATGAGCTCTACGCTTAGGAGGGGGTGGCGTGGTAGGTAAAAGCTATAAATGACTAGAAGGATAGAAAAACACATAAAATAATTAAATACACATACAGATGGGTATTTGTAAGCACAGCTGGTTATGGTTGGTAATATATTTTAGGAGTACTTTGTTTTATTCGATCGTCATTAATTTTTGACGTGCCTTTGTATAAACTGTATTATGCTATAACCAGTGTTATAATAATACATTGACATATTCTGGTATCGGATTCATTCAGTCGGATTTCACTTATTTATTTAATAAGTGCAATAATTCGTTTTCTATTTTTATTATGTTGTATTTCCGATTGTACAAAATGTATGGTGCTTTAGCGTTTTAACATATCTCCTATGAACTAATTTTTATTGAATCGTGCTCTTAGAAAATGAAACAGAAGCTCAATCTCAGACACCTCAGCTGATTCATGTAGCAACATCTTCAAAGTTTTCTGTAACCGTTTGCAGCAGTGAATGTTCTGCAAATCAAGACTTCTATCTACTCTCTATCAGTAGCACTGTGAAAATATATTTACCTAGTGGAAGAAGTTGTTTTCATTTTAAAGGACGTAGTACACAACCCCATTACAGCTATAGCCATAGACAAAAAAAGTTAATCCTCGAAAAGATAGAATAAATATATTCTAAACGCGCTTCACTAAAAAAAATAAAAAAATGCATTTTTGATATTAGACAGATCAAAAACAAACGTTACTAAATTTTACAGTTCAGGTTGTCGGAAACAGCAGTTTTAACTAGGGACGTATGTTTATTTGTGCGGCACACATAACTACCTGTAGACCGTATTTCTAGGGTGACTTCTAGGTGTTTCTTTTGGCCAAAATGCTCCTTGATTTATTCCAACTAGCATTACAGCGATAGGGCGATTCAAAATATTTGAATAAAAACATAGGTCGAAAAACAAAACAACTATGAATTGTTTAAAAGAATACATATGTCCATTTTGCAGTTAAAGCGACCGACTAAATGTCAGCTCGTGAAGGTCTATGTTAAAAATCTTGGTCTTAACAATTTTCTTAAAACTACCGAGATGGTATTAAAAAGTTGCTCTATGAAAGCATATATGTGTGGGTCACTTTTGTATCCATTTCTATACCGTAAATATCTAGATCAAAGAAATGTATATTGCAGTTACAAAAAGCATTCGTCGCTCAGAGCTACAAGATACATACTAAGTTAGATATCGATAGAGCGGGACAGAGTCGTCCTGTTCATCAAAGCGTGGCATGAAAAACTTTCTTGAGCCAAACACATCATGTAGAGCTTCTTATACCAGTTTTATCGATTAAAGCTGTCGGTATACTTTTAAAGGAATTATCGTAGCGCATGGACCCGCCTAGTGCTCAACTCTCTAATAGTCGTTTAAAACAAAACAATTCCATAAAAGGACTCGGTTTTATATTTTATTCTCCACTGTAATTTATTTGTCACATCTCTTAGAAAGAGAAATAAATTGCAATCATAATGGAAATAGATTACAGTCATACGGTCATTCGGTTTAGTAGTACAGACTTAAGAGTTTCTTAGTCTATCACACTGCTGCCACCTAAAACTGCATAATCTTCAGAAGAGTTCCCATTGTGTCAAATTATACACCTCTTTGATAGCATTACGGACAATTAATTATAAGGAATTAATAAAGCAAGTGTCTATTTTATCCAGGTAGGAATTCGAAGGTTAAACTCAGCTTTCTTTGGTAGCGCGTTAACCTTCACCGTCCACTAAGTTATTTTGAAATTATAGGTATAAGATTACATTATCAGCAATGATTATTCGTATACAGTTGCAAACTATTGAATTGGACTATCTTGTAGTAGGTGCCAACTTTGTTTTTAAAACTTAGCATACTGCATCAAAAGCATTTTAATGAACTTCAGACATTTTCTTGATGCAGCTGCTGTATACTACTAAGTCAACCACACCCTCAATGTATATCTGACGTTTAATAACGTGCACGGCATTTGCGTTAAAACGTTAAAACGTGCGTTTTAATAATTAATTTTACGTCCGGTACGACCTTCAAGCATTGCTTCCAACAGCTAGCTTCCAGCGTGAAACGAAGCGTGTTTACTCGACTGCCCGGTTTCAAATCCAGACTACCTTGCGTATCTCTAAGCCTAATAGATAAACACGTAACCAACGCACCATTTATAGTCTGCTAAGTTATTCACATCTGTTCACCCGCACTACCCTTTCCCGAGCAGCCAGCCTGTTTGAATAGCCCGCCTTTTCCCGGAGCGCCGTTAATATTGCTCCGCGGAGCAGACCCTCCCGCTGATTTGAAATGGCGCGAGCGGCCTCGGCAGCTCACATACAGGCTGGATAAAGCTCGTACGAATCACGACTAGCAAGCGCGTCCTCTCAAAATTTGTCGGACAAAAGGTCGATTCAGTCCAGTCATTTATGTGCAAAATCTCTTCGCGTGCCAAGGACTAGTGCCGTGGCCAACATTGCCGAGATGGGTGTTTAAGAGGAACGCTTTTAGGTGCAGTGCAACACACCTAACAAAGTGCCTGCTAAAGTTCATAGGCCTTTAATCTACCGACACTGGTCAAAACCATGAATTCAACATCCTCAATGATGATGTTAGACGATTTTGACGACAGCAGCTACGACGACGAAAGTTTTCGGAACGTGTCGAGCTCGAGTACTAACAAAAGCAAGAATTCAGCTCGTTGGACAAAAGAGGAAGATGAACTTCTGAAGCAGCTCGTGCAGTCTATAGGTAAGCCTGCCGTATAACCATCATTGTGTACACGTGAACTCCACGGTTTCGATTCGTTGACAGTAACTGTTGGTGTTTATTAGATCTAGCGATTCTCACCATGACTCTGCTAGGTCATGTTACTCACGTGTTCTTAGTGCGAAATTGTGGTACGACAAAACACTTCCTATTTTCTCAACGTCAGTATCACCACTGTACTGCTTCGCTACTGCAGCGCCTGCGGTTCGCTGAGGTAGTGATGTGGGTACTTTGCTATCCCGGCAGCAACTATTGCTGAGCTTGAATTTTGCCTGTCTCCTTAATGCCGCTGTGTCTCGATTGGGGCCCACAGACAACTCCCAGACTCCCGTCGCCATATGCTCGATGCTACCATGTAATAGTGCCTGTATCCAATGCTGTCGAGCGCGATTATTCAGCTCCATTGAGGCAATCAAATTGTGATTCTAAAGATAATATCACCACCGCCGACATCCGAACAGAAATTTAAGTCTTATGTTTCGTGTTTAAATTTTCCTTTCATACATACGCAAATAGTTGATCCCATTGCCTCTTCGTGGATTGATGGGGCAAATCTCACTTTCGAAAACACGAAGCTGGTGCGCTGAGTGGAGCCCACAATCATAGGCTGTTCTGTCGTGACTTGCCGCCAAAATAGGTAACCTTGACAGCGGGGAGCCTGCTGCAGAGCCCCGATGCCGGCCGTGTGACCCGTTGGTACAACGAATACAGAGCAATAATGGAATGCTATTCGTAGTAAATTGTGTAATTGGGCACGGTCCAAAAGAAATCGATTCCTGTTTGAGAAAATGAAAAAAAGAATTAATGCTTTTATCCATGATATATTCCTAAGAATCGGCCGTTCCTGTAAGGTTATTGTGTAAAGTGATTTCCATTTTATGTGATTACAATGTGTTCGAGAAACACATTACCAACGTTATCGTTGGGAAAAGTTTCTTGTGCATATAATTATCACAGGCCTTTCAGATCAACTACTCAGATCAACAGGCTAGGAATGATTTTGGCGGAGGAGAATCATGGTAGCACAGTAGTGATAAAAAGATAATCATAAGTGTACTCTCAATATTCTGGTGGTTGCTGGCATATCCGCGTGGCTGTGTTCTTGTTTTCGAAAGTCACTCGTATCGTGATTGCAAACGGACACAATGAAAACGGATGCCGAAAGCATTGTAGATACGCATTATTTAAAAAAAACGCTGAAACAAACGGGAAACATCGTCTACAAGTCGACTTTCGGCTTTTGTGAGTTATTCGCTAGGTTTGCGCTATCTAATTTTTCACTAGCTATCAAGTCAAATCTCATTCAACGTCGTATGTACGGCCATTTGATAAACCAGTTTCTTTTCATAGGGGCTAGTACATCTTAACTTGGATATTCCCTGCTAAAGATTTATTGGTCATCGTCAGCACAAGTGTTGATTAGCCAAATGTTCTCCATTCGATTTTCAGCTGCCATTACTGAGATTTACGTGTGAACAATAACAGCTATTGTCTACATTTGACGAATGCTCGTATAAGAGGGCTAGTTCTGGTAGCTTACAACAAATCACATTACTGAAGGATCAAAGTCTGTCTACGCTCCAATTTGAACCTAGACCACCATTGTGGTTTTCCCAAGGGCACACATATTACACAATTTGTGCGAATAAATAAAGTTATTTCTTTATGCAGGTTGTATTCAACTAAATTAGGTCCGATTGAACCAGGAAACAAGAAAGAGGTGGTGGAATTTGTCTTACCTGCATAATCTATACATCTTGTCGCACACAACCCTTCTACCGTATCAAGATCCAAAGCTAGCTAGCTAGCTAACTTCGTTCGGCCACAGATAGGTACTACACAACATCTAGCAGTCATGCAAACATAAAAAACACAGTTCCCCTCAGCGTGTCAGTGGCTAACTCATCCATCAACTTAACGCCTGTTTCGACTTTCCGTAGGCACACAATCTTAGAACCAATATTTTAAATTATAGAGACGTCATAAGTCCTTTCCAAAATAACGGTCTTTGAAAGCTCAGTGTAAGCATGTGCTTTTGAAACGGACAGACATTCATAATATTATGTCACGACGCATGAATAATATGAACCTCGATCACAACATCTACCTGACACACATCATGAAAGAGTTTAAGAAATACCTCACCTACTTTGGTTCCGTTTTACACATTTGTCCTGTTCAGCACAGTAGTTTGAATTTCAGGCTGATACAGAAGGTCCTGTTCCCTCGAACAGATCCTGTGTGCAGGACGTCATTATTGGGTAATTTACTAGTACTTTAGTTACAGTAATTCAAACCCAACGTAATAGTAGTTAACAAAATACTATTGACAATTCACGCGAGTCAATAGCGCAGGTTCTGACTAGGATTATTGATAGCGTTATGCGCCTATAAAATGATGTACGTTACAGATTTGTCTCATCGTCGGCCAACGTCCGATCTGAATCATGACCTGGAATGTTGAATCGGCGAAGGACAATTTGACTGATTGCTTGCCATCAGTTCTAAAAACAATAATAACAACAATACGCCCCTGTGTTTTTCGTTAGATCTTTTATTTGCTACATTTAAGCTTCTAAGGCGCAATTTTTCGTGAATTACCATTTCCCTGCGTCGAGGTTCACGACGTTCTGCTTTTTATTTTACTTGTTCACCCAAAATTGCAACGAGTCATAAATAAAACTCCAAGCATTGACGTCACTGTGCTATATACGACACAACTTTCTACTTCCATCCACTGATGTTTATTCGCACTAATTCCAAAACATGAAAAAATTATAGCTTCAAGGACGAAAACCGACTGAAATCTCATGTTAGTAAACACCTCTTGTCAAAGATCTTATGAAGAAATCTTGACAACACCAAAGTGGTGAATAACTTATCCCCAGGGCGACAAAAAAGATCACTTTCGATAGTAAGGGTCAAATTTTTCCAGAGCGTTCATACGGCCAGTCAATCAATGGTTATGGAATCACTAAGGCGATGGAGGAGGATTATCAAAGGGCGACAGCTTTTACTTGGCCCGGAATATTTATACGCATGACAGAAGCTTAAAACATGAATGCCTGCCAGAGTTTTCTGTGTTAGCGCGAAAATAAGTTTTCATCTGGGGTTCTAACTAAGATTATAGCCTTAATAGCCGCTACTCTAAACACTCTGTGAGCAAAAATGGCAAAAAGACTGTATCAAAGCTTCCGGGTTAAGTGACTTGTAATCGATATTGCAAAACGGGCTGCTTACCACGCATTTAAATTTGTACATCTCTGACCGAAAATATAACTCTCGCCTTAACTACAAATGATAAACGCTTACCGACTTCCACAGGAAGGCCGAGTCTTGATTGAATGGGTATAATCTTTCATTGTTTCGATTCGAGTGCAACAACGAAATTATTATCGAGCAAATTTCGATCATCACGTAGAATAAACCAAGAAAATTCGACTTGAAAAGGCTTATTAACTAGCAGGTTTGCAAAAGCTATCCCTTAGCGATTACTTCTTTTCAAGCTCTGTTTTTCTTTGAAATCGATTTATCTACGATTGCGTAGTGCTAGCTGCTGAGTTGAATTGCTATTATACTGAAAGAATAATATATGTGTATGTACATAAATGCTATCAGCCCCTGCAGAAGTTCTATAAATAATAATGCACGAATAGTTTTAATAAACATGTGTTTCCCCCTACAGTCGAAATGGTATATTAATACATGAAAGTACTGAACTACTGGTGATCTTTTTGCTGTAATCAATAAATTCTGTTTTCGTTGGCACTTTCCTTTATAGGGTCGAGGACAATTTTAGATTAAATAGTTTAACAAAAGAAACTGTTTGTTTTTGTTTAAGAGTCGTTAAGTGCGCCGTCTACCTGGTTATTTCGTTGTTATTGATCAGTAGTGCGCAAATAGTGACTTCGTGAACCCGGTGCAACGCTACTGCCCTTCTTCACATACTACTAGTACACACTTCTCGCTAGCTGATCCCAAGCTACAGCACTCCATCTCATTGCGAAGTAACAATGGTTTCGCTTACGAGGCATATGGGTAGTTTAGGTTTTAATACATATGATGAATATAGTTGTGCGCGTTATTAGAGAAATTATGTTCGATATAGTAAGTCTGTATATTTGTTATCCCGACTGAACGTTTATGTTCAGGCTTTGCGATATATCTTTCTCTGCATGATCGTTAGTGACTCTTCTGACTTTTAATTTTTGACTAGTTTTTCTTGTCAAGGTGCAGCACTCGTCGGCGCATACAAAGGGGCCAATACATTTTAGTAATTAAATAAGAACTCAACTTACCCGTGCATTTTAGTGTATGCAAGAATCATATTAATATTATTTTATTTGCCTCAGTCGCAGTTTCTTCTGCAGGTGTAGAGGAGTGGGACGAAATTTGAGTAATACCCAAGTCTAAAATTCAGGAAAATAAGCTATCTACTAAAAAATTAGAGAAACGAATTTTTTTTTTCGATAACCCTGTTTTTTCTCCTGAACACAAATTTATCTATAAATATATGTTTTGCTCGACGGTAAACTCATTATTGGTTTACGCTCACTCTGATCTAGTACAGATTCTCATCATATTTTAAATGCGATTTTTAGAATCAACAATCATTTTTCATCAAAGTGGAACATGGACATTCATTTGTTCGCAAAAAACAAATATGTTATTACAAAGAGTGTTAAGTAAAATTACGTAAGGCATATCCATTCATAATATATGGGAACGCACAATATGATTACAATTTTGACTGCGATGAGCTGCAGCAGAGTTCAAAATGGCTTTACATATATGACAAGGAAGTTCTCTTTTCGTGCCTTTATTATAAAAACAGTTTTTGAGTACTGCATTGCGAATTCGCACATGTCAATTTCTAATACTTCGCAGAATTTCAATAGAGAAAATTGTGTTCAATGTATCAGAAGTTTATGATATTCAACTAATTCTACTGCCTGATAACTTCTGTCCTTGGTAATTACAAACCATGCTGTAGCGAATGAAGACGGGGTCATAACCTCGGAAGACTGTTTCACGAAATCATAATATATATTTTATTAAGAAGAAAAATATTAAGAACGTACGATTCTAAGTCATTCATTGGCCTCATTGGCGTTCGCGTTGATTTAATTAAATTGGCTGAATTTAGTAGCGTTTTTGAGTTGATTTGTAATATTAACCTTGACTTTTGCATTTACTTCTTATTTATAACTTCACCTCAAAACGTGGAAGAGGAAAAACAAAATATTAGGCATAAGTCATTACGTGTCCAACTTCGAAGCGTTTCTCGGACTTCTTATTAGTAGCTATGTTGAAATTAGGCTCCTTTTAAACCTATTAAACTTCGCGTAAAGTTTCTAGCGAATAGCCCAGCTTACCACGATATTAGCTACTGAAGCAATTAATAATAAACGCCTTCTGGCCATAAAAAAATTGTTCAAAAGTCTATTTTCAGTAGTAGGCTAATATGTATTGACCGTGAAAGCTTTAAAATATCAAATCTAGAGTACCTGAAAGTAACTATTCAGAATGAAAAGTTAACTATTTAAGTTTCTTATTCGCCTTGTCACTTCAGCTAACGAAATTGATGCGATGATTGTTGCTGTTTTTAATCATGCTAATGAATCTACGTATTGTGGTCACCACTTATGTTGGGTATGTGTATGAGTCTGTATCCACAAATTACCAATACTTATGGTTGTGCTTTTTGTGGTTCAGCTTAAGTAACGCTACTTTAAAACAGTGGAGAAAGCTTCAACTGCAACGGCACTAACACAATATTCAGATATGGCCATGTAGTGATTAGACCCTGCATATTATAATTATAGACATATGCTGAATATTAATTCCACGATTTTTTTTTTTTATATGATCGATGGTTTAGGGTACACGATGTTAGAGGCACCATGTTTTGCTTCTAGGCCTAGAGGTCGTTTTCTATAGGTATGATACAATAAAACAATTACTTTCATTTAAGCTCTGTTTACATAAAATGTTTTATATTTGTAAATATCGCCTCGACCTAGTTATTCTGCATTGTGAGTTATTGTAGTATTTCATTTTTTTTCCATTCGCACATATTCAGTTTTGTCCTCACGCGTAATCTCAGGCAATCTCAATTTATGGTCAAACTCGTGATAACTAATTTGTTTTCGAACAATCGACTATTTCAAATAACACGACGAAAGCATTCTACGAGTGCTCGTAACAAAGAAGACGGAAACTGTACTCTTTTGGAGAGGATGTCTCTACAATCCTTTTACCCCATGGGAATCTAACTATGAGAGGGCCCTCAGACAACTTTTTCGCTAGCCGTCAATGGCCGTTCTCTTAATCGCCATCATCATCAGCTCCACAGAAGTTTGCTCAGATCTTCCACGATATTCATTTTACGCGTTTTACTGTTATTTATCTATCAGTTCGACGTACGCCCATATCTGAATGCGTTCAGCTCCGTAATGGTCGTCTAAGCTCCCTTTGTTTTGTCTCAGCGTCGTCCATGTCTTCTGGGATGATCTCGCTCCGAATTTGAGTAGCTTCCTAGACAGGAGAGTTTGCGATGTTCTGTGGCCACCGTATCTGGCTGATCTGGGAGAAATCCGGCTGAACAACTCGGCATCACTGTAGGCAGTGTTGTAGTCGCAAAGTCACCGTAGACCTTCTGCAGTCTCCAGGCTCTTAACCATCCATGTAGAAGAAGTAGTAGATAAAGTAAGCGGCAGAATTTCTGTGCTGCCAGAGTAGTCATGGTAGGCGAACCTCAGTTGGAGCTCGTCACTGCCACAGCCGCTGATGCCGCCACCGAAGTCATTGTCAGTACTTCGACTTACGGCAATACGACTATGTCTGCGTTCAAAACGCTGAATGTGGTCTGTCCCGGGCTTCGAATGAATCCTGAACGTTCGCAGTTTGCCTGCGCGCTCGTCTGATGGGATCCCCCTGGCAACTGCTGCCGTGTAATGCATTTGTGTTTGTATCGCCGTGAGAGTGTAAGTCCCGATTGGTATGTACCCATGCTGGGCGTCTTGGCTGCTGCCGGTTCAGGCCGAGCGGATAAGCTCAGACCGCGGCGGCTGTTCCCGTTCTGACAGACATCGCCGGGGACGGAGTACTGCCGGTAAGGGCGCTCCAGGCTGCTTCTTATCCCAGCCTGGCAGAGCTTTCTGTCTCTACAGTAGTATCAACAGCGGCAACAGAAACAGTACTGACTGGCTGAATGGTATTGCCCCATTTTTCGTCATCATTCGCTGCGGCCACCACTGATACCTCTTCTTGCTCTACAAATACATACACACACACACACACACACTCGCACACAATACAGATACACAGTGAACCATCTATATCTCATTTATCGGGTGGATAGATATATAGATTTACTTATATAGAACTGGCATAGGCACCATACACAGTTTATCGCAGCCGTGCCATTGCTCTAAAGCTGGCAGCCAGCTCGTTCGTTCGGCCAATCTCTGGCTTACTCACGGCGTACGGCAGATGGTGTCTCGGCCATGTACTATTTTACTGACTCTGATCGCCACTGCTGCTATGCTTCCCGTCCCTAGCGGTGAGCCCAGCTACTCCGGGTGTGCCAGCAGCGGAACCATCTCAGGAGGGTTAGCTAGCTCGCTGTTTGTGATCCAGCCGTCCTATCTGTCAGGCAAGTCGGCGATTCGGGAGGAACGGCGAAGCTCCATTCCATTCCGCCGCGACATGCGAGCACCGTGAGCCAGGCCTACATGCTACGGCCTGCAACACTCTCACAAAAGCTGCCATCAGCCGCTTAGGCAGTCACATGCATCTACACAGCAGAGCGAAACTCATGCACAGGCATCGTCTTCTGCCAACAACGCATACCTGGACCACCACAGCAGCCTAAGCGCTAAGTATCGGTGGCGGAGCCGGGCCTCGCTTCAGGACCGTCATCAGGTTTTGGTGGTAGGCCGAGAAGTGGCACCCTCTCGAGTCACTACTCGACAACAGCAACTGCTCTTAGATACCTAGCTCTTCTCTTTGCGAAGATCCTGTGTCTAATTGTGCCTGGCTGCTCCTCTGGCCTTTTTTGGCTTTTGGATGGGTCGTCGGTGTTGCGTGCCCGTTTTGTCCTGTTCCTCGTTAGGCTGTTACTATGAGTCTTATTGCTACTAATGCTATTACTACTAGTATTTCAACGCGGCGATATAGCAGGCTGTCCAGGAATTTAGCGCGACTAACTTCCAATAGGTATTTTGGTCCGGAAGAGACAAAAGATAAGCTTCCGTCAGAGGTTGGATGTGCATTTATTTTTCGCTCAGCCATTTTAGGTGTGGCTGAATCCCGGATCTCCGGAAGATCACGCTGTCGCTGTGTCACTACGCAAGGCTGCATTTACTCAATCTGTGAAATGCATAGACCTATTGTACGAAAAAAATAGAGTGATGTTATAACATACTGGCCGAAAATGCGGCTACTATTCATAGAAAACATAAAATGGTTATAATCTCACAAGACTGAAGCATTCCCGTATTCTATCTGCTTGCGCTGACTCAACTGCTGTTAGTGACCTGTGTAGGTCGCCATTGTTTTTGCCGTCTCCGTTATTTTTAGTCAAGCACCACTCCCCCCCAGGGGAGATACAGGCGAGAATAATAAGGTTGTCCTGGCGAAAGCCACATTGAACTTGCTCCTATCGGGCTCAATTGGCATTTCTCATCGCCTAATGTGATGCATGTGTTTTTCACTATGCCGACAGTGGCAGCAATTGAGGGCTGGTACTTCTGTCCTCTCCCTGGTAGGGTTATCGTTAGCTGGTGCCTCCATCGATTCAATCCTCTAGACTTAGCCTAAAGCAAGCTTGTTTCGCTTAGCCCATCCCGTAATGCTGCTTCATGGTGCATTGGTGGCAGACTACATCTCCAGTCGCCACCAGCTGAGGCGGCCAGTCATGGGAACGGTCTGGAATTCTGGCATGCACATATGGCAAAATGAGAATATCACGAATCAGCCCCCGGCTAAACTAGTCGCACTCGGCTGCGCGCTTGACGGTCGAACATAAGAGAGCGTTCACATATATATATATACTCAGACAGAGCGAGACTTGCATACAAATACGGAGGGGGGAGGAGGGGGGACTCGGAGATGGCGCACGAACAGATTCGAATATACAGAAAGCAAAGGAGGCAGGTCCATGGCCATATGTACGAAGAGGGCAGATACTTATTCGAGGCAAGCGCTGTTACTTGCGACACACGCCGACAAATCTTTATAAATCGACTAGATTGGATATACATCTATGAATGGCTTACCGTTATATGTATCTTACATGACTTTTCATATGCGCTTTCAACCGCTACTACCTTCACAGCTTTGCCTCTGACGATAATTTCTGTTTTTCGTTGTTCAGTAGCTTTCGGGATTTAAAGACAAACTCTGGCTGTATCATTTTTGTACGCTGGTAGGTACTCCATTATTACCATTCACCACCCAAAGAGGCAACTACGGCAGGCTACCGTCAGCTTGTAGCTTACTTAGACTTACCCAATCAAGCCAAGGAGATTTTCTGCTTGCTGGCACATTGTCTACATTTGAAACTTAGCTCCTGCGCAAAATGAGATTGATGTTACATCCCGAGCGGCCGACCGGCGCCCAACCCGGGCCGCCAGCTGCTGGGACGATCCGACAACTCAGCTATGCGTAGTGGCAGCGAACGGACGCATTCCTCTCTTCGTCGCAACTAGGACTATATAAAAGTTGACTAATGGTATCTACAGGTCAGTTCGGTGTATGTAATGAAATAGCTGATTCAATTACACTTCGGGATTATGGCAAGGTGACGGCCTGATTCAACAGACGGATTGCCGAGGAAAATTTTCTTGCTGTTTCGGTAATCAACACAGCGTCGGAAAGACATACGACAGGCGGAAGCAGTGCGTCGACGCCGACGTTGCCAAAGCTACTTGTTCATTCGGAGCGCGATTTGTACTGTCAAAGGCCTTTCAAATTATACGCAGGTCACAATGTGTAAGAGCAAAAAACAACAGAGCAGGTGCTTAGCCTAACGTGTCTGATCTGATATTTTTTTTACCTGTTCGTTCCTTTATCGTTCATTCTATTCAGCCAATGACCGCGGCTGAATGGCCTCAATTGGCATCTCCCTTTGAAGCACATCTTCTTCGTAATCAGTTTATAAGTCTTAATTTTGCTATCTGGCAAGCAGTATGCTGGTGTAGACTTGCTCAAGATTACATATCTGGAGTGATCTTGGAAACGGCCTCTGTTGTATAACTGCATTTCGTTATAAAATCTCGTACTTCAATGTCTACTGTTTCAATTGTCATACTGTTATCGTGCCATGATTTATATTTATCCAAAGATATCCACTGACTATTAGTTTTACCTACGTATATAATATTTGCCCCATCGCCATCTTCAGTGCTGCGTCATCCAGTCTACATTGGATCCCATCCCATCATTCGTTATGATTATTATTGTTATTAGGAAATTACTAGGCAGCGCCAACGATGTTCACGAATCTCTCACACAGCTTCTGTTTTTTGTTACTGCTACAAACGACGATGGTCACTCGATCCGTCTAGAGTCAAGGTGATTCTACCGTGCGATTCTGATGACGACGTAGCGACCAGGTGCGTTGGCTTATACCGAGCCGGGCTAAAATGCCGTGGCGAGTTGTGCGTATTACAACTATGATAGGTGCTGCTTCTGGTCGAAAGCGCCCAAAAGCCCAAAGGGGTCGACGAGCATTTGATGACTACCGGTCGCCTCGTTTTTGTTAATGTCGCCTAAGTTGAGTTTTTTTGTCCCCTGGCTTTTCTTTCTTTCGCTCGTATGGAGCCTTCAAATAGGCCGGTCCACCTAGCCCATTACTATACGTATCTGTCTATATCAGGTAGGATACAACCGTCACTGCCTTCAACAGAATTCATATCGTAGCATGGTTCTAGCTTTATTGTTGGCAGGCAGGTAGCAAGTACGAAAGTAAGTACGAAAACGTCCTCCGTCGCGCGCTTGCGTCGGCTAAAACACAAGCAGGACCCGACAACGTCAACCATAACAGTGGCTGTCTTTTTTGATGTCTGTAGATACGAAAGGTCTTCGTCGACCTCGTGTTAGTGTCGCGTCACTACTGCATGTACTCTTCATTCATTTTGCTTGTTACCGCTTTTTGCCTAAAACTCGTGCCTGTTGTTATTATCGTTGTTATTGTTACCGCCGTCATTGTTGTGTGTTCTGAGTCGTCTAAGTTGACGCAGAAATACAAATCAAAACCGTAAAAAACCTGCGCAATCGGACACTTGATCGGCTGTGCGCGGTTCGCCAATCAGACGCTCTTCGAGCACCGTGATCCATCCTTCTCGCCGAGAAGCAGCAGTGACGCTCACCACAGAATCCACATTCATATTAGCAGCCACGACAGCAGCGATAGGGCAGGACACCGATATGCAATATTGGCCGAGCAGGCCAAAGCCAGTTCTCGCACCGCGTCGACGCTGAAAGATGAAGAGGAAGAAAGACGAGATGGAAGAGATGAGAACAATCAGAGAGCTATGGCGACGCGCCAAAATGAAAAGGCTTGGCCGGCGGCGACGCTTGTGGGACGCTGTTGTAATGCTGCCGCCATCGCTGCTGCTGGCGCTAATATGCCACTGTCTGATCCATCGTCTTTGCTCGCTGCAACGAGCGGCAGTGCCGCCGGTGATGATTTGGATTTTGGCGGGCATTCTTTTCTTGGTTGGGTTACTCGCGTTGTTTGTTGCTTGATTTGGGGCTACGTTCGTTTACCTTACGCAAATTCTAGAAAATTTTGTACGATGTTGTCGATGGAGAAATTGTTAAAAAGGTGAACAGCTATGGAATATCAGTAGCCTAGCTTCATTAGACCGAATTGTTAAAAAAGCAACGAAAGTGACTTTCGAAGGGAGTTCTAAAAGAGCTCTGTCAGTACTGTGTAATGTTAACACAGTTCAGTGGGTAGAAAAAACACGTTGATGAATTCTGTCGTCGTGCGCATTTGTTCGAACGGCTTTCGAGGTAGCCTTTACGCAACGTTCCCATTAGATGTTGCTCATTCAACTAAATTATTATGGCGTCGATTTACGGAGGGAGGACTTCATTCGTCCATGAGGAGAATAGTAGAGGCAACACCGGTCAGTCTTTCACGCCCCTACGCCTCTTCTATTTCCATCACTGATGGATTGCGACCATACGATTCGGTCAATAGGACCATGGATCGAAGCGAGACGACTGAGAAAGCGAATTTATCGGCGCACGTTTTTCTTCCAGTTGTTGATGTTGTTATTCTTAGAGGAATCGGCAACAGTATAAGCTAAATAATACTCCAGATGGAGCAGACAGAGGAGAAAACCCAGAAAAAGAAGTTTTTACTGAAATATTACCTCAAACAGAATACTGTTCGACAATATTCAAATTAGGGCTAGATTCTGCCGACGCCGAGGTGATGGGTCGGTGATCATATACACAGTGTTGCTGTTTCATAGAGTTAGGAGGTAGGGTGGGCCAACAACTCACAACGCAAGGGCAAAGTTATTATTCGCTCGTAGCTTAGCATAAAAATTACAAAGCAGGATGATAGCAGTAGCAGTAGCATCATACACAGAACTGACCACAATACAAAACACAAATGAAAAAAACATGAGGCGACGAGCAATTTCGTGAGAGTGCAACAGGTTCTCGCGTTCGTTAGGGCGGAATTTATATCAGTATATATACAGGGCTATGGGAAAAACTTGTTGCGGTGCACGTTGGATCTCGATGTTAGACTCTGGTAAATGTGGTAAGGGTGAGTGAACGGCTGATGGACGGAACAAATAATCACGAATCAAACGACAACGATCGGACATAAGACTGCGTCTAGAAAAACAGTGCTTATCGAGGAAAAATTCTTATTTATATTTTTATCTTTAATATTTTATATTTAAAAATAATGTTTTTAATGTTATTATTTAAAAAAAGTAAGGAGATGCGAATACATTATATGTTCGATCGAATGTATACGCTGTACTCTGCGGTTTGTGACAAAGCTCGCGGTGATAATTAAACATGTGTGAATACGATAAAGAAATGTTTTTTAGAAGTCTTGTTCCATATCTTTTGCGCTTAAAAATTCAAACGCTGCTGTGTTGGAAGCTCCACAAAACATGATTTAATGGATCCATGAGCTTCACTAAAGCGTTGCAGAATGCTACGGCGAAACTTGCAGAAAAGCGATTTCGCGCGAACTCTTAAAAATAGTACTATGACCAAGTGGACAGAGGACAGTAAATCCAATAGAATCTACGAAACATTTAAGGGACATACGATATGGCTAACGGACACGAACTTAACTCTGCAATTTGGCCAAGAGTGGAACACGTTAAAGGTAAAATGCAAGCACAAATAACAGAAAAACCTAATTGAATAACGCGAGATAACTTCTTTTTTGTTTATTGTAGGTCAAAATCGTGATTGGGCTGTTATTGCTTCACATTTCTCGGATCGGTCGGACGTTCAGTGCCAGCAGCGATGGCATAAGGTCGTCAATCCGGAACTTGTCAAGGGCTCCTGGTCGAAAGAAGAAGACGAGAAAGTTGTAGAACTTGTTAAAAAGTACGGACCGAAACGCTGGACCGTAATCGCCAAACACCTTAAAGGTACATTAAGCTTCATAATAGAGCAAAAAATAAATTTGTTATGTCATTTTCTATAGGGCTACTGTCGGCTGTTGCCTGTGCTCGCTTGCGCTTCACTTTCAAAAACGATGACGTACTGGCGTATCTATTCATTTAACCGGATATGTTCCAGCCATCTTCACGTACGCGTACTCAATCAGTGTACTCAATCAAGCATATTGTAAAAGTGCTGTTAACAAGTTAACTATGCTATGGTTAGGACCATTTCGCATATTTTCTACGGCTAAGCTATATGTACCCGTGCATGTGATACTTTCCACTCCTACCTACAATTACATGCATGTTTGTATGTTTGGGCACGGCCGAGCTGCGTTCCCGACATGCCATCCTCACTTCATTGTATACTGCCTGTTCGTTGTTTCCCACACATAAACAAGCTGTTCATTCGTAAACGATAACTATTCATCCCCGTGGTCCCTCCTATCTTAGGGATACACTATTGTCTGGGTTCGAACCCGGGCTTAGGCAGACAAACTTTGTTTCGGCGATACCGAACGTAAAACTCGAAACATAGAGAATCTTTCCTAGGTTGAAATTCTCGCAAGAGCGAATCCTCCACATCGTCCCTCATTTACTGAGAACTGTGGTGCCGTATTTAGTGGTTTCATCTCGTCCCCGAGTCATTTACCTGTTCTAGTAGATCGCCTGGCCTGGTTTGGCTTAATCGCATACAATGCCGCAACTTCTGTGGTTGCTCTGTTCTGCCTAGGACGCCGGTGCAGCCATTGTTTCGGTCATGCTTCGCTGATTTGCTCGGTTCCGCCTGACAAGTCCGTCGAAGCACGGCTGACCCACCACCGTACACCGAGATGAAGCGAGATCTGTCTGCTGAAGAGATGTCCCCATATATGACGCGTCACACATAGATCGTCCGCGGAGCACATGAAGTAGGCGAAACTAGCTCACAACAATGAAGTTTACTTAAACAAAGGCAGGCAGACTTATTGAGAAGGAAAAAAATCGGAATGAAGTGCCATGATATATTGATAAATGTAGATGCACAGGTTGGCACGTATGGGACATTGTCGTTTTGATCACATGGTGTGCTGACGACCTGTTTCCAAGTATGGAAATGAGGCCAGTGTAGGGCTGCCAATTTTACAACGTGACTGATAATTTTGAGTCGCAGCAAGATTCGAGGCTGAATCAGTAACAAACAACAGTGAAAGCCTATTTTATCATTATAATGTCATTGTTCTGGTGAGAGGTACAGTATTCATCTGTGTGAGCTTCCCCTCATGTTAGAGGTTTACGTGGTTTATCTGAGCCCTAAGTTAAGTACCAGGTCGTTCGGAAACAACAATGAAATTTAATCGAAAATATTGATGTTTTTTTGTCACTTATTCATAGATTATATGTCTATAATCTTATCAGTAGCCATCTTACAGGGAATATAAATGTTTGTATCGGCCATAAAATATGACATTTTCGTTATAATTAGCGTTTTTTTCTAGTTGAGGAAGCTTTACCTAATCATTTTTTTCTTTAGGTCGAATCGGCAAGCAATGTCGAGAGCGATGGCACAACCATCTTAATCCGAACATTAAAAAGAGCGCGTGGACACGTGAGGAAGAGCATGCGATTATCCAGTACCATTCGCAGCTGGGCAATCAATGGGCGCGTATCGCCAAATTGTTGCCAGGTCGGACCGATAACGCTATTAAAAATCATTGGAATTCGACACTGAAAAAACGCGTCGAAGGTGGTGAGAATTCGCGGTCATCTAAGCGAAAATCTCAGTCGAAACGTCAAAATTTAGGCGAACTTGGCATGGGAACAAATTCGGGGCCGTGTGACGCCAGCTTGTCAGGAAATACGTCATCGATGGTTTTGCAGGATACAACAAATCTCCAGAAAGCGGAGACGTTGGACGAGTTCTATCCTACATCTTCGACAGATTCAATGCAGCCGGTATGGCAGCAGGATGACTTCTTTAACGTGAACAACACAAATATGGGCGGACTTCCAAGATGTGGAATGGGCGTCAAGATGGACGAACACGGACAACGAATGGCAACTTCTACAGCCGTGATGAGTACTGCTTGTTATCCATCGCCGTCGCCGGCTAAAAGTGATGACGTGAACCACATGCTTTCGCCCCTGAATGATATCAAAGTTGAAGAGCTACAGGATATGGAGGAGGACTACAATGAGAATAATCAGGATAACATGATTTCACCTTACGCACAGCAATACGATTTGTAAGTAGCATAGAAAGACAATGATTGCGTTAAATGCTAGCAAATATGCTTTTTTCTTATATCGCAAGAACTGTGACTGAATCGTTATTACCTTCAAACTTCATTGTATAATACACCTCTCGCCCTTTCTATATATATATATTTAACTATCTCTATTCTCAAATTAAATTTAATAACATACTTCTGTATTTACTGTTAACGTACATCTAAGTTTGTATTTTACTTAAAAAATAAGATTTGAGAATTACTTAGTTTTCAATACTTGCTATGGTGTGCAATGTTCTTTTGAGTAATAATTTTGTCGTAATCCCGACTTGTATTCACGCGCACACACAAAATTCAGGCGACCCACAATGCGTAAAGAACACCAGAGCTACCTGATGGCAGATAACCTTCCTCAACGGTGCCTTCAAACGCCTCCCATTCTCAAACGGCGAAGACCGACTCAACTCGATGAAACGACTTCGATATCTGGCAATAACGCAGCCCCCGTCTTACCCACTTCACAAGTGACACTTCGGCCCGGTGGTTATGTTAAATACGACATACCAATGGTAGGAATATATACATATATATATATATATATATATATATATATATATATATACGATTAATATGGTTACGTCTCTGCGTACACCAAGGATTATAGGTACACTGTACAACTGGTGATCTCAAGCTCAGCCAAAGCATCGTAAATTGTTACTGTTGAGAATGAAAGAAACGTTTTTTTTTCTACCAATTTCCCGATTAAAATACGGCTTTCGTCGCATATTTGAGATAGGCTACACAATACAGTTTTTTCCATTGACATCTATCGAGCTCACAAATGGTTGATCATCGTACTCTGACTCTGCTCATTTCGAATTGCAATTTGATTGTTTTTGTTCTGTTTGCTTTGTTGAACCAGCCAACGTCGTGTACGTTTTCACCCTCACAATTCCTCAAGCAGCCGCAAACGCCGTCCTCTTCCGGGCCGCCTCTGGACACGTCCGTGTTATCGTCTCCCCCTAGCCCATCTGCGATGCTGTGCTCAACGCCTAAAACTGCCCCCCAGCCACGGACACCGTCAAAACGAGATAACGCTACTACTCCCCGAACGCCGACACCTTTTAAGCGAGCGCTGGCTGAAATTGAAAAGAAGAGGACGAACACAGGGCCGACCCTTGACGAACTCGATGACCTGATCACACCTGTGGCAGGCCCTCAGGCAGTTTTTGTAGCCACTTGCAATCAGCTTGGTCAGTCGGAAAAAGAGAACGGATCCGTTCATAGTGGCAATGGCTCGTCAGGTGGGCCGGGTCCTCGTAAAGCTCGCAAATCTTTGCATCAATCCTGGGCTAACGAGAAGCTTCCACCTGTTAATGAAGACTATCTTTATCCAGAAACACCAAGCAAGACACTCATTGGCGATAGCTCCGTACATTTTGCTCATTCCCCACCTCAAATACTGAGAGAAGCCTTGATCGAAAGAAACCCGAACGTCGATCTCGATCACTGGTCAACCAACTCAAGTACTATGCAAAGTCATGGAAATTCGATGATTCAACAACACAAGTACAAGAAGCGGTACGTATAAGCATAATTACAGTTCACCAGTATATTGCGAGCTGAGTAACGGTTGCAGATTACCCTAACTTTAAAAGAAGGTATGGGGCCTATGGCCATGCTTGGCATTAGGTATAAAGGTGTCGTATTTGGATTAGATGTATATATATTTATTAATTATATATTATTATATATTTAAAAAATATACAACTACTCGGAATTTTATGCTACGCCCTGATAGAGCGCCCTGTTAAACCAGCTGTCCAATTTGCCGTATGTATTTCTTCTATCAATGTCCTAAACAGACTCGAGCCGCTGATTGCTGCCTCGCAGGAAAACATTGCCAATGCACCCTTCGGCGCTGTGCTAACCGGCAAAACACGGGACCAGCTCGCGCTGACGGAACAAGCTCTTTACTACATGCATAGAAAACCACCAAGACCGCTTGACCTCTGAGCAGCGCCTTCAATCATGCTACGCAAAGAAGCTCCAGCGAACATTTTTAGAGGCTTTTAGCCAGACGTATACACAAAATCAACTAGCAACTAAAGATCAATTGTCCAGTTAACGGTATTGGGTCAGCTATCGAAAATGGAGCTGTTCATTCGACGATATTCATGGGTCGATAGCCGAGCTAGTTTTCCAGTGCTGCTTGCAGGAAGTCGTACGATATCGTTAAGTGTAGACTTTCAGATGGAAGGGGAAACACCGAATGGACCCCAAAGCGTGCTTTTCCAAAAGATCACTCCTATGGAGTGACTATTGCGCAATTCCCCTTCAATTTCAACATACACCTTCCACCTTGAGTATATTCTACATATATATATATATATATAATTAATGAAAAGCTGCACCGATGAGCAGTAAGACGGAGGACCGAATATCATGGACGAGCAATTCTCCTGTGTAACTTTTTTTATGGAGGGTTCAAAGGTGGCTAAATCAATTCAACGTTGGCAAATCGTCATAATGAGCATAATTAGGATCTTTGCCTACGACACGCTTCTGCATGGTGTCGTTGATGCTGCATTAGTCCGTGTACAAAGTATATGTCGAAGTTGTGTTTCTTTCACAAAGGAAACAAAAGGAATTCGAGACCTACTCGAAAAACACACAGAGCACGGTAGAACATGTCTACAGACCTTTGCTAGGATTTGGACCTGTTGACAGTTTCGCTGTATATTGTGAACAAGTGAATTTGCTGCGAAGCAAAGGCAGCCTAGTTTTGTATCAGTTAGTTACATAGTAAGCCGGTCCGTTTGTTTAATATCTGCTAGTTTTATTTTTGTTGTTGTACCTTCTCCGGGCCAAACCTAGCAAGGGCAGACGTACTTCTGCCACGGTGGTTTTACAACCCAATGAGCACTAAGTCACAGAAAACTATTGTTACCCTTTACGTAGAACTTCTGCATTGCTTTATTACGTAAACAAATAATAAATAACTGTTAATTTGAGAAAAAGGAGAATTGCGATGGTAATAATAGTAGTAATAACCATAAAAGTATCATATCCCTGTGCTATATACCGTGATACGGGAGCGTGCGTTAAAGAGCGGCGCGATTAATGTCGATGACAAAATTTTTGTTTGGAATAGCGTGGCGTCAGATACGATGACGCTGTCCGTCGGATTCTAACAAACGGAGCTTATTTCGCTGGCCTCCATATATCAACATAAAATTCTTACTCTGCTTTTGGTTACTCGACCACAAAAACATAGCGCAGTTAAGTGGGAATAACGTCCGATCTCCCGTCAGAATCGAAATGTAAGATCCGATTCAGAATCAAGTCAATAATAATTTTGGCGATAATGCCGATCTGCTGTAACTCTGACATAGGATCTATGCTGCAGCGGCTATGTGCTAAAATCTATGGGATCCCAGCACAGAACGAAGCATAATGTGCTGGCAGAAAAATGCAAACTCGGTGATCTGATCAATAGCGCCACGCGGCCGTATAGGATGTTGTGCAGTTTGCGGTCGTGACGCTCAATCAATAACGTATGTATACAACGTAAGAATATAGAAACGACCAACGTGAATGCTGGCGTTTGATTGTGGTTTGATTGTTATTATATAATGAACACATCAGATGACTATATATAAATATCTTTATATTATAATTTTGAAAACGTTTTCTTCCTGTATACACGTGGTACATATTTTTATCTACACGAGGAATATATGCACGATGATAAATGTTCACGCGATGTCATCGGTCACAACTTAAAGTGAGTTTATGTTGTTCTGAACACTGTTTGATGTTTGCGTATAAAAGTAAAGCAAGGGAATGAATATGTCTTGTATAGGACGTATTGAGACGTACTTTATTTCTGTCGATGACAATAATATGACAGAAGGCAACATCAGTATTAGATGGGGAAGTTGCACAAAACACACTTAAGAAAGGCTAGACGAAAACACATTCTTAGTGAGTGCTTTTAATTAAAATAATTATGGGTGGCGGACAAGACCTGCAGGAAATGCTCGCAAAAATATTTCCTGAAAGTAGCGTATACGAATAATCTTATTATTATAACAAGCATAATAATTATTATCATTATTAATAATAATATAATAAAAATATCGTAAAAAGTAACAACACGAATGAATATAAATATATAAATCTATATATATATATATATATATATATATATATATATATATATATATATACCTAATTTATTCATCTTTACACTGCGCAACTTCCTTTACCACAGCCAGAGCCTCTGCAACGGTAGCGATAATCAGGTCTGCTTGTGATGAAGTGGGGCCAGGGCGATTGCAACTGATGGCATTTCTCCGTTGTGAATTCAGACAAAAATATTGTCCTTCGAGACAAACCGCCTAAAGGCGAGCGCAAAGATCAAGCTTAGAATTAATAATGTTTTTGGCCAGGATATACGACCTGTGTTTTCAATTAAACTATCAGTATGCCACGTCACGCACACAGTAGACAGAGCTATCGATATCATAAGAATATATGAAGTTTTTTTCTGGCGACACTTGTTAACACTTGATTTGGACGAAAATAATTTGTCTTGAATATTTGTTTGTCTTTCTCGTGTACATAAGTCTATTGCAAATATTACCGAATTCATTTTTATTCACCTCAAATCTGTTTATATTGAAAACTATTCAATCTGTCAAATACAGACGTTGCGGCAAATATTTTGTTAGAAAAAGAAACGGCGATAGGGGAAATGCCATTTTTACACAAACACAGGCACACACACACACACACTGTAACAGGTGACTGTATCATAGACCCTCCGTCCCCCTAATATGTTAGGGGGACGACACCTTTTCAAACGATGTCTCCGGTGAGATGAGATTAACGCCCTAATAATGTTCATTATAATCAATTTAAACGCTAGTTGATGCCGTTACTGCTGCTGATTAAGGTTCTGTCAATGACCTTCGTTCAATAGGTGTCGATTCTGCAGACACTTAACGTCGCTGCAAACAAAAACAACAATTTCTTTATATATACAATAATATCTACTCAAGTAGTTATTGATAAATAAATGCTCTGGTTCTACACGAAATGCTCATGGTGTATTTTATTATTTATCTTGCTGATAAACACTGCACAACTACTAGGATTAAGCCAAGTGAATCTATATTTCATCGCCCGTGAGATCTACACCAGTCAGCATAGAATTTTTCTCTACGACAAAATTTTGTTAGAAATAACGCGAAGAAAGCGTTTTAAGAAAACCGCAATGAAAATAAATAAAAAAGAAATATCGAAATGGGCGCAGAAAGTTGGCGCGAGAAGCTCTGCTCTAAGTAAAAAAATCGAAGAAAACCAGCGTTGCAATATAACGTAAATATTAGTATACCCAACTATCTAAGACTAATAAAACAATCGCTTGTATTCTTCGCATCCGTTACGTATTAAAAATGACACGCATAGCCTACAATGATTTAAATGGATCTCTTGAAGTATGTAGTGAAATGTTATTGATGAAAAAATAGCTTTTTCTGTTGCTGAAGACGCAATACCATGACTGATCAATTTTTCCCCCATCTTGATCTCCGGGGTTAAGTCAAACAATGGAATAGTATAAATAGCTTGAAGTTTCACCTTGAAAATAGGAGACTTTAGAAACCATATTACGTTATCTACGGTAGCACGTTGCAGAGATTTTTTTCTTGTTTTCAGTTTTTTTTTTTGTCAATTGATAGGCGTGTGGTAAAGAAAATCAAAAACATAAAACTTCTCTTAAAATCCGTGGGTCATCAACGACTCAGTTTACGTTGAAGAAAATAATATTCCCTTTGAAGTCGTCTGTCGAGAAAATACGTAGATAGCGCATAGGCAGCAAGAGACCCTGATTATGCCTGGTGAACAAACGATTTTTTATCGTCTTTAGGCTAATGACACTGGTAAACCAAAATGCCTAATTAAATTTTCATGCATCTTTAAAAAAGGAAAGCCTATCACCTGGCATCATTTTTCCAATTATGTTCATCCCGTTATTTTCATCTTCAGAGAGCGTACCTGATAATAATTTGACGTAGCTAGGTCAAGGCTGCACAATGGGTAACAGATTTCTTGGTAGAGACCCCGTTACTTTTTGACATGATGTACAAAGTAAGCTTAACCCCTATGAAACAAAACACGTAATTGGGATTTTTTTTTGTCACGTGCTTTTATAGGATCTATTTGATGGCCGTGACTACTCAAACTTTTAAATGTATTTCTTCATACAGATGGATCCGAACACCTTCGATCGATATATTGAGACTACCAACGTTGGTTATGTATTTCCGTCTAAAACGCTCATCTTCGCTGACCCGTCCAAATTCATGAGTAAGGTAAACCAGTAGTTTTCCTAATATTTGCTCTAAAAATTCAAATCATTAAAGCTATCGAATCAATTAACTAGATTGAAAAGCATTTCGAAAAATAAGGCAGAAGTTTTTTTTTATCGAAAAAGGTATTAAAAGGTGTCTGACAAATAGCATAATCCTACACGTAATTCCATTTATGATATATGGTGATATGTAATATTCATTTATATATATGTTTTACAATAAATTATTAAAGCTGAACAAATATCCATGCAAAACTTTCATCTCTAGTATGTTTATTGGTCACAGATTTAGATAGTCATTACGTCTTTACGTATGAAAGGCTTTTTCATTTCTGGCCAATCCTCGCCCTGGATTGCCATACAATTTCGAGATTTCGAGTCTCTCAGAGACTAATACAAAATGTGTGAGGCGCGAATAGTCAACCTTATATTCCGGAAACATCCATACACGCCACCTGCGAGGCTCCAGTGCGCTGATATCTTAAAATGCGTGTTCGTTTTTCAGGGAATCTTAATCTTTTGCTTACTAGAAAGCAAAAATATTACTACTTACTGTATTGAATAACCTACCATGTATAGTCGAAAAGCCTTCACGCGAGGAATGAAACTAATCAGTTATGTCTCACCATAATCGTTTAACTTATTAATTGTCCGTTCCCTCCAAATGAAAGTGGAGTAAATAGATATTTCTCTCAAATCATGTAATAATATAAAGAACAATATTGATACGCGAACCTGCAACCGTTCACAGATGATACTAAAACTGCGATAAACGTTCGAAACCAGAACAATTCAAGCACTTTGGCTGCGTCTACCGTAAGAGGCCTGAGCTACTTTGACGGTTCTAAATAATGCGGTTGGTAGCGCATGTCGTCTTATCAAAATACGATGTGAGCCTGCATTTTGTGAAGACAATTAGACATACGCCTTTGATTGGAATAGCTTTTGAAATATATAGGTAGTTTATATAAGGTGAGCCTACAAAAACGTTGTAATGCCACACCTGCTTAACGGTAAATCGCCTATGGCCATTTTAGAGATCAGTCAAAACACACATTTTTTTCACTCTTGGATCTAATTCTGAAACGGGGTGAAGTAAGTCTATAAGCCTACGTTACATTAGACATCTAAAACAGACTGTCATCTATTGTTATTTGTATAGAAAAATTGCAGGAGGTAGCTTCCGTCAGCAGGAGGTAATTTGGCTTGTGTATATGCTACATGGCCGACGTGTGTTAAGCACTGGTCACAACTTCTAACCAATTCATTGCTAGCCATTAAAAAAATATTTCGTAAGAACTAAGGAACTTCCGAACTTTCCCTCAGAAAGGGATAGACCGTACTACAAAAATGCATTCTGACTATCAGGCGTGCACGTTATAACCGCGGTCGAGTATTTAGAATATTTGACCATAAACATTATGAATGTGTGTAGTTTTCTGTATGGCCTACACGCACACACATATTGGGACCATTTTTTAGTTTTTCCATGACAATGGTTCTTCTCAATAATCGTATGAAGTGGTTCGTCTGTATAGCTCTATGAGCCACACTACATAGGCCAGCGATCAATTCTGTGTATCGAGCCCCCTCTTCCCAAAGTTGCGAACAAACAGAAAAAGACCTAACAACGACTATAAGCAGTGCGAAATATAGCTACCGATGGCTACTATCCCTTTTGTACAGTGGAATCATTTCATAAACGGCATTATTGCACGCGTAAATTCATGATAAGTATATGTGCTGCAAATGGGTTGGCAGTCGTGCCAGTCATACTTGTGAAATGAAAAAAGGTGGAAACCATATGGAAAGGCTTAAGGGTTCCACTTGTGAGTGGCTACCTGAGAGGCGTCAGTTGAGCTTATTTGATTCAACAGATATGAGGTATTGTCACGCCAGATTATAATCAACGCCCAGCTACGCTGCTATGCGATATTGTTTGCGTGACCAGACACGAATCATCACCCATTGCAATTGGATATTTGGATAGAGATGAACATCCATTGTATAATTTGGGTTGTAGCCTTGTTCCGAAGCAATGAAGATTTCGAAGAGAAGATCTTCCAAATGACAGATCTGCATGTAGAAAACAAGGACGTGTAGAAAGGTTTTACGAGTCAAAATACGTTTCGACGATCTGAAAACTAAAATTGTCTTCCTCTCCAGTTAAAGACCAAAGTTCGCAGCGCAACTAAATAATCAACGGTCGAATTTAGCTGCAGATATTAGGGACATGCTTTGGTATACTAACATCTTTGAATGTAGAACTTTCTTCACAGACGGTGACTGTAACTTAAAATAGATGATTTCTTCTTCGTTCGACGAAACTATTAGTAAGTGGTAGTTTTACGTGTGCAGAGCTAAAATCACGATGATATGGTTGAACTTAATTGCTTTTCTGCGTTCAACTCGCCAATGGGTTCTACGAATTTAGCGACAATATTAATCAGTTTCGCCATAAACTTACTTAACGGTAAGCACTTTGCGTTGATTTAGCAAACGTAATATTTGAATGACAAGTTGCCCTAACGATACAGTCTAATGCAAGCGTTTTGTCTATGCAAAATTCACTTGAACACAGTAGCGGAATCAAGGTAAACTAGATTCCAAAGTAGTCTAGCCTTTCCGTAACGTTCCCTCACCCTAATTGCTGATTGTACTTAATCTGGGTGCACTATGAATGTAGAGCCAACAACAGTTAACAGCTCTTTTATGGTTGACTGTGTAATAAAATCGGAGGCGGACGTTTTTTGTTTACGAATTCGAAAGCTGACTACATAAATCCTTACATTAAATTTGCTTTGTGTTTAATTCATCTATAGATATAACGTTTCGTGTGCTTCTATATGGCGCATGGGATCTTTTGGAGCCGTGCGGTTGTGGCAGTACTAGCTTTGGCTGCTAGTTATCATGGAGCTACTCACGAAGTGCGTTTATCAGATCGGCACTCATTTTCGTGTGGGACGCCGCCATATTGCACCGGCCTCGTAGGAGCCCCCAACAAGGGTACTTTGTTGTGCTACTGCCAGGTATACCACGCTTTTCTTGGTATGAACTACAATCGTCTTTGAGAAGATCACCTGTGGCTTAGTCGTACTGATACAAAACATTATAATACATCCATTGTTCGTTTACTTATCTACTTGCCTAAATCTGCGTACTTTAACCACTATTATGTGTATCATGTGACTTTTAGGTAATCCCAAAAGGCCGCAGGCTTCAACTGCAATTTCAAGCTTCATGTGCTAGAAGCGTTTGGCATATTACCAACACCGGATCCCTTTGTCCAGAAATACAGCATAGTTGTGCAGAGAAACCAATCCTGCCAAAGGGCTATTTAGTCGAAGAACTACCTAATGGAGATCTGAACTACACTTGTTGGTCGAGCAGAAATAGCCGTCCTGTTGGCAATTTTATACTTAGCACCTGCTTTCGTGGTAAGTGGACAAGAGACTCTCTTCCAAACTGCGAACGTATCGACTGCGGTCGAAAGAGAGTTGCATTGGACCCACCGTTGCAGTCAGATCTCTTACGGAACTTCATTCAACCAGGATATTTGCAAAATGAGGATTCAGTCGAATTCAGTCCAGTTGATCACTCCTCACGCAAGTATATCAGGCGAAAGCCACATAATCCTGATGCATACGGGCAGCTTCAGGCGGGCGGCTATCGACACTGGGACCAGACTTATAAATCAGATGGATCTACATTTCAACCCAGGAATGACTATTTAGATGTAAGAGAAAAACGTCAGCTTACCCATCAGGCTTCGTGCGGTCCACCGCCATATCGCCTAAACGAAAGGGTGGTAGATTTCGGATACTATGCTGATTTTTATTGTTGTTTTGGTAATCACTGGCACTTCACGGGTAGAGCTCTATGCCTTAATAACCTCTGGGTGAGTGTTCCGTCTGAATGTGGGATCGGCGCTCCGGGACGACTTCAGTGGTGTTCATTAGAGTTTTGACCACAAGTTAATTTGATTGAATTACTTCTAGGACTCCTACCCTAAAACGAACTAAGGGTGTGCGCTGCCATTGTTTGTTGATATTATACCAAATCTATGTGGCCCAGATTTGGCTTTTTTAGCATTTGGTCTTGGTTGAAGACCGCTGAAGGTATAAAACACAAATTCTAGATTTCTAATTTAAAAACTATTCCATTATCGTATATATTTCAGTAATTGTTCTTGTGCAAAAGCTCTGTGTATTAACGTTTGTACGAGGGCTTTTCTCTTCATCTTTTGATCAGTGTTACGTCCAGACACCGCTAAATAAGAATCTGTTTCTTTCATTTTACAATCTCAGCCTTAAATTTTTAGGACAAAATTCGTGTCAGAGTATTAGCAAATTTGTAAACTTAGGCCCCTGCCATGACCCGCTAATATATATGTATTGATTATATATATGAGCACGCTTCTGATTTTTTCACACGGATCGCTTTTATGTCTTTTGTGATTCCATCAAAGGCAAAATCGAGATGGCTCTATTCATGCGGCTGAGTCTTCCTTCCACCTTGGGCAAGCCTTTTAAGACTATATATATATATATATATATAGTCTAGCAGGCACAATAAATGAGAAATATTTAATCTATAGTAAAGGTTTTATTTATTTATTTTTTGTTAATTTATATATTTCTGAGATTTCTGACACTTTAAATGGGAATTTTTTAAAACTCAAATTAGGTTATAATTTAATTTGATTATTTCATATCTAGGTATAACGATGTTAATTTCATATTAGACTGAAATGAGGATTCGGTCGGAACCTAACCTGCGCGTCGATACAACGCATTATATGGTTGTCATGGAACATTAAGCTAGTTTTAGTTTCTGAACTTTAGGCATTTTGTGAATGAGCTGATTTATTTTTCGGATCTGACGCCCGGTACTTCTGTTAAGTGTTGCTTGAGACAACTGGCTCACAGTACAAAGCGAAATGTGTCTACCTTTCGTTTTGACCCTAAACCACTCCCTAATTTTAGTAGGCGAACGTGTCATCGCTGCATAGTCACGGTACTTGTAAATGAGTTGAGCAATGTTATTCGAACAAGGAATAGGACAGATATTCTCTGAAACAGTACTTCTTGTAGGTGAATGACAAAAGTAAAAGAATGGCCTACGTCAAAGGTCCTGGCGGATCCACCACTATAATACGACGTACGTTGTCAACGTAAAAACTCCTACAACGATCGCCGATGTCAAGTGCCTTTCCATAAAACTTCTAGAAACGATTTTGCAGAAGTGAGCTACCGCCAACAGGACACTCAGATTTCTTCTGTTACCTACTGGACATCAGACGGCCCTGCAGTATATTGCTTCTGCTAACGAAGCAGCGCCGTCTCATCAATTTTGAGTCGAAACGCCAAAAGTAAAAATCTTAAGTACATTAAACTTTAGCTGAATAATTTGCTTAGTTCTCACGAACGGAGCAGTTTAGACACATAATATATTATACTTCTCATGGATATGTGTATAACTATCATTATCAGAGCACGATAATCTTTATAATGGTTATAAAATGCAAATCTCTTCAACAAAATGTGAGTTCATCCTGCTTCGAGGCCAATAACCGCTTTTTAGAAGAAAACGACAGATTGTAATTCCCAGCGCTGTGTTATATTTTGTGTTGATGAGTGACTGTGGGTTGGATCTAGTTGAGCTAACGTTTTACAACCGACTTATAGTAGATAGAAACCATCAGACAGCTCTGTTAGTACTTCACGGGACGTCAGGCAGGTAACCAACGCCACAGGCACAAACTGAGGTGAGCAATGGGGTATTAAATGGGTCTTACAGAATAACGCTATATTATTATTATTATTTTTTAAATAAAATAAACATAAACAAATTGTGCAAGAAGATAATTGCGGTGGTATTGTGTAGTGTAGTGGTACAATACACTCAGCCGTCGACGGAGCAATCATAAATTGGGAGCTTGATGTACGAAGGCCTTCCATTTGTAATCACAATTTTTTATTTTCCTTAGGATCGTTATCCGTTTACGTATATGCATAGTTCGGTGAAATAAGGTGGACTTGAGATGTATGTATCTGGATACGTGTTTCTGCTTGAGGCTCATATCGTGTTCATCACGGGAGGATTCTACGCGCCAGGGAATACTCGACAGCGTCTTACAAGATACAAAGATTTTGATTAAGTAGTAGTTCTGAAAATACCATTACTGCTAATTGAGTTCTGGGTTATGACTGCATTGAGTGAGTCCTTTTTTTCTATTGAGAACTACAATTGCAAAATAAATAAGAATAGGAGAACCCCAATTTACAATTAATTTTGTTTATGTCACAAACATTGTGTCTATTTCATACCGACATATTAAGCTTCAATTTTACGCAGCTGATTCATTTTTACTTCTATATTTAAAAGCATATTAGGGTTAGAAGCAGTTCCGTACGAATCTCCCAGTAATTATACTACCATGATGTATTTCGCCCAAACCAGTGTATCCAGATCTATTCAAATGGGCCTTCTATCAAACGCACAAGTTCTATCTTATTTGTAAAGGCATCATGTGTCGGTCTCGATGTTAATAAACGCCTAAAGGACATTTAGGTTTATGATACCCCTGGTCCTTCTTTTTCAGCAGGTAGATCATTTTTGCACAGAACTTAACGTTAGCTTAATAACGGTTTTAGTGCAATCACGTACAAAACTGCAAATGATTCCTGGGTTGTTAGCTGAATTTGTGTTATCTGCAGATCAGCAGATTTTACTTGCATCATCTATTGTTGCTTAGGATGAGCATCATCATGTTGTCGCAATAAAAACGGTTTGAACCATCGTATCCGAATATCAACACGTGCTTCTCGTTGATACGTAACTTTGGAAAAAATTCGGCTTAATTCTATCCATCTTTAAGATCTGACTTGAGCCTGTCGATGTTGACCATGGCTTTTCTTCGAAATTTTGTAATTTGCTTTACGTAGACCTTCTTTCGTCAACCGTTAGCATTGGAGTCAACTCGCCGAGGAGAGTTTTAATTACATAGAAAGAAAACAGTTGCGAAGAGTTTGATGCCTGCTAGCAAAGGTGGAAATATCATCTAATATAATTTCTAATGTCTAAAAAAATGCATCTATTCAACACACGATTGTCACAAACCCCATTTCTTGTGAAATCAAAATTATACGTTTTTTTCGTACATAAATATACTATAGACATTTTATGCTTAGTCATATGCTTTAACTACGGTATCGAGCAACATGAGATCCATATGAATATCGGCCTTTAATTAGATTGGTAGTATCAACTTCTGATACCCATCTTACAATTGAAATCACTTGCCTCTTTTGCTGTCTTGTACTGATTGTTTTTCGGTTTGACTAACTGACATCCCATGCCCAGGGGCAATTTTCGCACTAGGAAAAAAAATGGGAACGCCAATATTTTAATTTATTAGAGAATTCCGCAGACAGGGAGAGAAGGAAGCCTTTCCAATCGGCCACACTTTCCGCAACAAATCTCTCGATAGTAACGGAAAATAAAAAATGCATCAATTAGAAAAGGAAAGATCTTCAGCGGTAAATTATGGAAATATATATATCACATGGTTTATTTGTTACCGTATAACTTATTTTCAGTGCATTATGTGGTTAACAAGAAAGACAGCAGCTTAAAGTACTAATTTGCAGTATTAACACAATCCACGTTAAGTTTGTAATTTTCGAGGTTTATGTTATAGTCACTGAAACCGAATCTGTTATATCGTCAATGCAGTCAACACATACTCAGAATGTTTCTTTCTGAGGCAACCTTCATATACTACTATATATTTTTTAATGTGTACTAATTCTTTTCCGGCGTACAATAAACAATCGTATGAACTAGCGCAGGCATTATGAAAAAATATCTGATGGCTGCGTTGATCGATAAGCGGGACTTTTTTTTTTAAATCAGCTGTCCAATCTAAGTAGTTGACAACTATGGCGTTATACAGCAGACGTTTCATTGGAATTTAAAAACTCATGAGTTTTATTTCAGGTCGAAATAGTTAACTAAAACAAGTAGTGATCCAACGCCAGGGACGGAGCAAGGTGTAAAACTTATTGGTTTTGCTGCCGTTAACAAACACTGGCTAAAGTTCCAAAATGCTACCGTGGTAAATACCTAGATGTAAAGTCCGGTGAAAATTACGTAGTGAACTCTTAATAAAGAAGCAAATTTTTTCAAGTTACGCTTAACGCGCACAAAGGTTTCTTTCGGTAAATAGTTTGCTTTTCAACTTTTGTTAATAGGGAGAAAATCCGCTTCTCGTTGCCAGAAAATCTAAAGGAAAAAAATAGTTGTCTTGCCAACTCACCATGTTGTGTCTGACATAGCTCTTCGTTATATGCATTCAGGAAACCCATTTTCCTGCCTTTTGTACATTTCTGATAAAACGCAAACAATGTAGAACAGCCTAATGGGTCGTCATCCCTAAATTATCAACAACTGTTTGTTGAGTTTGCAAAGATTTCAAACCCAAAAAGGCAACCCTCAAGTGTGTAGCCGACCGAAGGTTCTAGAAAAAAAAACATGCAACGTGATCGAATGCTGATTATTTTAATACAATTAAAACATTTTGCTTAATAGCAAAATGAATGCGCATCTTTCTTAGGTGACAATTTCATTGAAATGTTGGCTATTTATTAAGAACAGTTAACTTAAGGAGTTTTATATACAGAGAAGTTTTTAACATCAATATCTGTAAGGTTTCTATGTAATTGATTTATATTAATATCTGTAATTTTCGACCGAGCAAAATTAACGAAAAGGCAACAATAGGCTTTGTACTTGAAAGAACGACTTGTAAACGGTTGGGACTATGGCGGCCTTAACGACTAACTCCATTCCTATCAACAAGGTTTGTCCGTTAGTTACGGGTCGATTTATTTGTATAACGGCCGTAACACGTTTCTTTCATGAATTGGCGATGGTATATATTTAACATAGCCTATGATAAGTTATTTATTTATGTAAACTACTAAAACTACGTAACCGTGACCCAAATTAGTCCCGAATTTTTTTTTGGTGCATTGCTAAAGGTTAACTTCATCAAGAACTATACATAAGATAGAGCCGATTAGTTTTTTTGGTAAGTGCGTAGTTTTGCTTATTACATAGAAGGTAATATAAATTTATCAAAACTAAGCAGTCTTAGCGGTTAGCTCAACGATCCGTTAAAAAATTCCTAGTTTGTGGCTTATTTTTCAGGATTTGGGATGAATGATTGGATTTTTGCAATTTGTGATAACAAATAAACTTTGACTAATATACCTAAAATTAATACTTAAATCCAACTGACCATGTCAACTTGCCAATGAAATGAAAATGAACATCCATTGGAAAGCTAAAACTAGTGTGACGAGGTTGGAGAAATGGCTGGCAAACAAATGGGCAGAATAACCGTGACGGGATAATTGACTGTTGGTATACGCTAAAATTTACATTAGGCTGGCTATAGCAACAATAAAAAATTAATTAATGCAGAACCGGTGCGCGGTGAAGTCTATTTGGTAATAAATCTAACTAATGGGAGGCGTTGCACCTAAAATAATTTTAGCTTGAATTAGGCGCGTTCACGTTCAGTGCGTCCGGCCTTCCATTAATAGGAACCTATTATAAATATACATGATAGAAATGATAGAGTATTATGCGTGTTTATTGCAATGGCCGCGTTTATGTTGACGATTTTCTTATGATGTGATTCCATCGTGAAGGTTTGCATCTTTGTCATTCGTCGTTGCCTTCTCTTCTTTGTTTAGCTCCAGTGTTGTAAGGTCAGATTCTCCTTCGAGCAGACTCGAGCTCAGTGCTTGTTTTTCCTCATCACTAAGCGTTAATTTTTCATAGCTTGGTTTTCGACACTCGCCAAAGTCCACGTTGAAATAGTGACCCGCAGCACATGTCGGTTTGTTGCAGGCGTTTCGCTGGATGCAGCGCCGCTCCTCTTCGCTAAGCTTCTCCCGACCGCTTTTTATGCTTTTGCAAAGCGAGTCCCCGTCGAAGCAATCACATTTACAGAGACCACGCTCAAAGCGCTTACTAAAAAGTCTTGGGCATCGTGGACAACTATTCAGAGTACTGTCCATTAAAAATTCGTCCTGCAGCTCGTCATCGAAATGTTCCTCTATCTCTAGCTCGTGACCCGAATCTAAATGCGAAACTTCTGGCGGAGCCGGTGCGACGGCGCCAATTTCATCGACATCACATCGGCACGAAGTGTGATTCGTGAAGTCAAACTTAATCACCGGTATCGTAGTATCCGATGTTTTGAAGAACAGCGCCACCTGCTCAGACGACGCGGATTGACATTTCTTCGGTGGCTCACAGCATCCGCTGTGCTCGTCACATCTGGAAAGGTTTGAGCAGTACACCTAAAACACTGAGCATCTTTGATGCCGAATGGAGTCCGAAGGCATTCATTATTTAGTGATCATTATCTGTAGAGTTCGCTGGAAGTTAGTTTTTTTTTTAGAGGTGCATACCTATGCAGAATCGTGCACGCCGGTTGATAGATAATATCGGCATCAGGATAATGGTCCTGCACGCAGATAACACGTTCTCTAGGAGATGCACATGCGGCTCTGACCTCCATCTCGAAGAAATGCTTCTCAGCTTTAACCAGCTTAACTGAAAGGTAATGTAAGCACTGCTCTAACATACTATAATGAGAAATTACATCAATCAGCTCATCCTAAGTAAGATCCTATGTTTGTGGACACTATCTGGCTGTACCACTCTATACTTCGGCATGAAATTATCTACTATATAATCTAGGCGACTTCGTCATACTATAAGGTAAGCGCGCAAGATAGATCGATGAGGTCCATCGTTTGCACATGTATTATGCTATTGACTTACTGGTGAGATGGTCCATCGGTTAACTCAACATGCGCGATTTAAGCCGCCTATTACTGTTTACTTTACATTACTAAACTAGTATCTGACTAGAGTCTACCGCTAGTAAGGGGTCTCCTTTATAGGACTGCTTGCGGCTAAATCGCTGGCAGTGCCCTATCCAAATGTGTTCCGCGTCAAAAATCGGTCGTTTGCGTGGATAGCCAACGTTACTACTCCATTTCCTTGGTGACGTTGTCATCGTCAAGGATAGTCCATTTGTCAAATATCATATATGCTCTTTATACAAATGATGTGTCTAGCTTAGCAGTCTGATGTGGCAGATAAAGCCTCCAAAGCCGTTCATGCTGTTTATCTTTTTATGGAGCTTCTTTTCTCTTAGAAATCTAACTTACGCTGTTTCCAAGCGGAGTACTGGATACATCCTCAAGCTCATGGCGCCGTCTTGGCGTCACCGTTGCGCGTTTTCGACGTTTTAACAACGCTGGTCACAGAATAAATGATTAACTGGATGGACTTTGATACAGGACGAATACCAATTGCTATAGGACCACTCAAACATTAGTATGTTCGTCTCGAAATGAATGGAGCTCAAGAAATCTTTTCATCGGTCTAACCACTCATAGCTAGAGGCTCTTGTCCTGCCAGTTTGTGTGGCGCAGAAAAACAACATGGTCAGGTTAAGCGAGAGGATTATTCACTCATCTCTTTATCTGATAAAAAAATCCCCCCAAATTCTGGCTCCCTTGATACTCTAGAAGAAAGTGTAAAGAGAAAAGGAAGGGTGCCTCAGTTGAAAATTTAATTAATTTCATAAATTAAAACTTTATAATAATAAATTTACGTTAAGGTACATTTTATCGTTATGAACGAGATCTCATTTAAGACATCGTGTTGACGATCAAGTATTTTATAGCCTTGCCGTGCCCAAAAACAATAAAGGGATCATTTTGATCCTAACATACTCAGCTAGGAAGTTAGAGATGCCCTATAGTCATTCCCATATAGGCAACTTACTGTCAACAGCAAATGAGTTCCTGTTTGGTCGCCGAAGGCCTCTGCTGGTCCCCAATGGGTACTCTTTTTGTAAACGCGCGTCATCAGTTGGCGGCGTATTCAGTATTGGGACGTATGAGTCAAATCGTTTAGGCTGGAAGTTAGAACAAAACACCATCTCATTAAAACTCTAACAAAGCTCTAATAAAACAAGTTATGAATAACAGGTTTTTAGAAAAAACTTAAAATCGGTCGACAGTTTTCTAGAAAATATGCACGAACAAAGTACGCTCATTTGTGACTATAACGCATTTCCAAGTCATACTGAATTGTCCATTCTAGAGCAAGCAAGGGTGGGTCAGTTGATAAACATGGTTTAGAAGATCATTGCTGTTGTATAATACTAAGTTATGGACCCGAAAGATACTAGTTGCTACATTAACAAACTACCGACTAAGTTACTGAATCGGACACAATGACAGGACATATGGGATAATGTTCGCAAAAAAAATCAAATTATTAATCGAAATAAGAGTGGATCCAGCAGTACTAATATTGCATGCACTGATCTCTGCAAAGCATCCAGGAGCTGTTTTAATAACCCAATTGATTGATTACATAGAAACTGGGTTTACCGTCCGAATGTCCTCAGAAATGCGGGTGTTGTACTTGCTTAACGACGCACTCGATCGAGGTAACGCGTGCGACGACGAATGTCGATGCCGACGTGATCCCCATGGTGACGATAAGTATCTGGATGATCTTGACGATATCGACCTTTCGTATCCATAGGCAACGCTGCACAGACATAATCCACTGAATAGCACTACGTACTGCATAATGAACACTGGTTTTAGCTTCCGTTCTGATTCAACGCTTCGTTTAGCAATAGGTAGCAGTACCGTAAAGGCGTACGCCTGATTTACCAACTCATCGATCTAGCAAGGTCTTGGCCAGGCAAGAGGTACCACTTTCACCTTAAGGTTTTCGGAGTCTCTTAAAGATTATAAAAGCGACTGGTACATCCAGCTCAAGTCTTTCCGCTTTCAAACTTCGTCTTCTGGGTACTTCTTGTACTCAATAAAGCGCAAGGTGACCAGTACCCATTAGCGGCGCCAAAGATCACGTAGACGGTACGTCGTGTTATTCTGTTTGAATTGACCCTCGCCAGCAACTGATGAGACTAAAAAATGGTGCGGCAAATTTGCTTAGGGACGGTAGTACGCACATGATGACAAATCAGTACGAAAATTAGGTTGAATTAGTATTATTTAGAGCATTATGTAGTGGATCGCAGTTTCGGGCTGACAGCCATCGTTAAACGTAAACGTTTTCGTAGGTCTCTGTGCAAGTTTCTCATCCAGCCGATTGGAACGGGACTTAATCTGACAAGGGAGTTGATTAGTCTTACAAGCGTTCGGTTTTCCCATTTTTTGCCGGCAGAATGAACACCCGTACGGATATCTACTCATAATGTCAATTCCATAAACGACGAGTGAAACTATGATTAAAAGTAGATTTTTGCTGTATCATACCCAACTGTATCGTGCTGCACAGATATTCATATCGTCTAATTATAGCTACAACATCAAGATTAGGTAACTCTTGGGCTGCTGCGTATGCCACTCACTTATTCGACACTAGTTAAAGTTATAACCGGACATCTGTGTTTGTCTAATAGTTAGATGCTATCCCAATCGACTATTGATTCCATTGTGCCCCCTAACCCAAGGAGCCTCTAGCCCAGAATCCGAAACTAAATCGGGTCGCTCAGTATAACCTACTAAGATGGAACACCCCTTGTACGGCACGTCGAGACCTCTTGGCGCGATTGCGGTCTTCTCAAACAACGCAGACGCTACGCAAGTCGCGTGCTTGATTGATGGTTTCTAATAGACTGTAGTAATACTTGGTATAGATGTTCTAAGCGTCAAGATTGTTTCAATGTAGCTTTGGTTTGACTGGTCCCGTGCAATTTAAGGAACTGTACAAACAAGATGAGCCAACGGTGTCGTAGGCGATTTTATGATAGAGCAATTGTACCAAAAAGTATCACTTGTTAATTTTTCATAGGTTACTTATATCCACTTGCGCCAGCGTAGTCTAGTTGGCAAATGTGGAGTCTGTCTCCAGCGTCGGCAAAAGTTATTATTAGTTTTTTTTAAAAACAATGAAGGAAATACAAACAATTTACATGGATCAAGTATTGGTATTATCTACGCTAGGCCATTTCAGATGTGTGTCATATAGGTACAGAAAACCTAGTCCTATAATCGAAGCCCTAATGTAGACAAATTTTTGCTACCACATCTAGAATAGGTGATTCGGTAGGATTTATTCATATAAGATAATTAACTAGTAACGCCAAATAAGAAAAGTTTAGAAAATACTCTGCAGTGGATTATCAATAGATGTTGATATGGAAGATTGATTGTTGTTTTTCATTAGCCAATATTCAATGACAAAGACGAATCGAATCTGGTGATCGTAAATTATGCCCAAAATCTAGAAGCCCACCCTATTCATATAGCCGGCTATGTCAGGCTGCGATCTTGATAATCCCAAAGCCAACCTAACTTCGACCACTACGCGTTAATACTTTATTGATAACACAAAAAGGTAACAGTTCGACCTATGGCACAGCGGCCCACCCCGCTGTAGGCGGATGGACGTTCGAAGGTTGCCGCTCTATAAACTAGTACGCATGCTAAATTCATCAGTGTCTAATGGTTTTAATTGAGAGTCACTATAGTTGACGCGTTCACTGGACTGCCGCACCGTCTCGCCAGTCGTGCTGGCGTTGACGCGATACTGAATTCTAATCGTTCCCGCTAAACTGACGTCAGTACGCTCCCTGGAAAAATCACTTCACTCCAGAAAATCGCGCACCGGCGCGAAAAAGGAACACAGTGGCGATACGCTAATACCGACATTACAAATAAACAGATACTGCCGTGAACGAAGAACTTCTAGCTAACCACTCATTCAGACTAAGGAAAAAGGGATGGCATGAAAAATTATTGAGCCAGGTAAGAAGATCGTCACAAGGGAGCTGCAGTCGATGAAAACTCTAATATTCCATGAATTTTCGCCCATTACCTTAACGATAGTGTGCTAAGATACAATAGCTAGATGGCGTCAGAAATTTCATCGTAAAATTTGACGCACGCTGTTTCTTCGAGAACCGATTACGAACGGATACGAAGAAAAACCGTATCTGATACTTAAGACTCATGCAATAGGAACAACATCTGTGTTCATCTATTCAAGACGAAGTAACCAACTGAGTGAGAGGTGTCCCTATGAACTGAAAGAAAAGTTCTAAAACTTAATAACTTCCCACACTAAGCGTTACTCATAGTCCAATTAGATATTTCATTCACAAGTATAAATGATATCCACCTACTCAGTGGAGTTCGAAGGTACCCAAATCATTTCGACCTATCTATTTTATTAGTTTAAAAATGCCGATTTTGAGCACATTCTAAAATCAATTGAAACGCCTATATAACCAGAATTTGCGCTTTGTTATTATTGTTTGATTTATACTTTTATTAAGGTTTATTGTGAACACGACAAACAATTGATAGTGTCGCTAGACAGTCGATCCTCAGTCAGATAATTTCAGGCGTCAAGGCTAATTGTTCAGTCCTGAGGCGAGATATTTTTAAAATGATGCTATCCTATGAATGTGCATTCATTCTACTTTACGTTGGTGTCCTACATTTCGATGAAAACATTAGCAACTATTGACAGATGATGCACTCTGTAAAACTTTCAGCGATCGAATGCGTCATAGCGTGGTACAAGCGGGTTTCGGCGAACCCAGCAGGTCTCATGCTGTAAGGTTTCGAACTATCTGCAGTAGGAGCGTTCAAGGGCGCCACCTAACCAGCGCGGCCGTTACTAACGCTAGATGAGCTAAGTGCTAATGTACAGGTGGACTTGACTGGCTTGTATGCTTTCTACTGGGTTTGTACATGTTTCAATACGTGAATTGTCGGAACGGGGAGAAGAACGCATGTTGCTGGTCAGCAAGCAGAAAGCACTGACTAGCAAATTGTTTCGTTGCAACAAAATTACGCTATGTACAGCTGCTAGAATGTTTCATGCTTTCCAACGTGTGGTTGTCGGGAATGTTACTAAAAAGCTAAGGGAAAATCTTCGGTTATTGTTGCATTGATCGGTATTCGGAACTGGAAAAGGTATACTACGAAGCAAAAGGACTGTGTGAGTATTCACGAACCCCAAAAAGATTGGATCGTTTTGTCTTCGTCATCATCGTCCTCCTCAGCAAATTAAATAGCGACGTATTCGCTAGGTCGAAAATTACAGCAGCTGGATTCAAGAGCAGCAGATCTGCAGAGGAACGTCGGTTGAATGCCCAAATGGAGTAAGCTCGTTCTCAATGGTCAAATCAAGTCGAAAATTGGACCGTTAAGAGCTAAGAGAAACGAGCTTTCGCTTCGGATTAAGGGACAAGACGTCCATCATGTCTTCAGTCGTGTTGGTGAGCGGTACTTCGAAAGCTACGTTATGCCGAAAGTCAAACATCTATCAAAAGTTATGATGTGGGCCATGATTTCCGGCAAACGAACTGGGATGACACATTTCTTACAGGAATATGCTGAGGTTATGAAGGTCAACGTTCTTTGAAGGCAGGAAACCCATTGCGTCTGACTAACCTCCGGCAGCAGGGACCTCAGTGGTCGGTAGCAGGTATCGCGAAGCTTGGAGACGGAGGGTCGCAAAAGACCCCTAAGGGAACTTCAAGGAGTGGCCGCAGTTATTGCTCAAAGGGTCGGTACCGCAAAGTACTACTTGCAATTATATCACATCGTTTGTCAGTAATTTGGAAATGTTTGCCGACTCTTTATTAGAATATATAGGATACCGGTCTACCACTAGAACAATAGTGTTTTCAAGCGCTTGAAAATACCTCATGTTAGTACTTTCGCAGTGGCTTCGAAACTTCAGATCATTCCATTGAATTTATCTGAGTCGATTTAATTCGGCAACGGGTGTAGCACCAGAGGTACAAGACGTCAACACTTAAAAATTCGGGGACCTGGTGTTTACTGCATATATATAATATAATCATAATTGTATATCATTCAGCGTAATTATAGACCTAATACACCTAAACATATATAAACAAAATCGTGTTACTGAAGGACAACCTTTTTTTACTGCCCATATGGGTAGTGCTATTAGACCGAACGCTTGCGATTAAGTGAAGAATTGACCTCGACGACTAGGGCCGAAGCTGAAAACTGGTCTCGTGCTCGGAATACGCGTCAACCTTTAAACTCGAAACATCAGTGCTGCTCCTAAAATATGGGCTATGATTAGACCCAAGGAAAGTAAATATAAATAGTTAGGCGCCATTACAAAGAAAAGCCACAACAAACAAGGTTGAGGGTCGGGTTATGACGGAAATGCCCAGTTATATTTTGTCATGCCTTTACATAAAATACGGGATCGAATTCGCTGGCTATTTTAGACCGACTCCCCGACTGTTTTCTGTTCCGTTCTATGCGAAATCGACCCGTTGTAATTTCTTTTTCTTAGCGCGATCAGTGTAAACTTTAAGTAGGCCACAAATCTATCTACATACTCTTTTCTAACGGTGGACATTTGCAAGTTAACTTCCGTGTCCGGTTCGGTTTCTACAACTGTCCTAGATACCTATGTTTGTCAAGCGGATTAGCTAGAGTATCGCGGGAAAATTTGCTACTGAATCATCATATAGAATCTGTTACTCGTACTTTCGTAGTAGTTCATTCTATGCTGATGAGTGACAAATAATCCCCAATACATACCCCCCCCCCCCCTACACTGATAGTTGACAGCACAATGTTGCGGGTAAGTAAAGCCTTATATAAACATTGCCATGGCGTTACCGGAAAATGATATCGAATACCAACACTCGAGCCACTGTAAACCTCGCTACTGCCACTTAAACAGCATGTGTAACAAAAAGAACGACCATTGTATATGATAATGATAAAGGAAGATAACTAATTAATTAAAGGTAAAAGAAACATAAATGGCCATCATTGGAACCAATGAACAATAGTACGAAACTAACAGTATATAGAAAAACTAATATAATATCAAAGTAGCAGGCAGGAGCGACGGGAGGCCTGGTACATGGACTGCTATTAGTTATATTATTGTACTTACTATTAATACATATAGAAATAGACGGATGCAACAATACAACCTATTATAAGCTTTACTAGTCGTTAAGCGTTCATTCGACAATGCAAATAAAACGGTCCTAATAATCATGTTATGTCTCAGGGCATTAGGCATAAGTTCTTTTTAAAGTTTACGAACGCTCAGCGCCTCCATGTTATGAACGGACGATCGGCAGGAGGTACGTGATGCGTCTGTAATGAGTTCCTCTCCGAGAACGTTTGTATGGTTTCAAAGTTTGTCACATATTGCTGTGACGGACTCCGAACGTAAGCAGTATGCCGAAATAGAAAAAATAACCTTCTTTCATACATATAGTGTGCTATCTATGTGCAGCTGCTACCCTTGGCCTTAGCCGTTTCAGTTACTGCGCCGGCTGGGGCAAATATAAAGACAACTATAGGTTAAATATAATTGGCACGAACGATTAAGTAGAATAAACGTCATATACGTCGGTGGCAAGCGTAAAGATGTCCGTGCTCACATGTATCACTATAATACAGTTATATGGAAAATACGAACTGCCGATATATGTGCCAATGCGAATAGTGTTCTACGGTACAGCAGTGGTACCTGCATAGAACTTTTGTGGTCCGCCCTCGAGAAAAGATTTAGGAAGCCATACAAATGTACTCGGCCTGAACACGCCAGGAACATAAATCCGTAAAGAATGTCTTCCCATCAAATATATGCAGATCGATACGTAAACACGACATGCTTGTTTTCCTTTCTGATTAATTATATAAAATATATACCACGCAATGCAACGTCCTCTTCGTTTAAATGAAACTTCATTCAAAACACACTATTCATTGCTAGTTTTGGTATGATGCGTAAAAATACTTATTTTTAAAAATTGGTTCTTGATTGGTTGTATGCGGCCTTACAACGTTGGATTGGATTTCTAACGCTATCCGACAAAAGTGTGCGGCTATGGAAAGCAGATATATTTTGCTATGGGCGCAAGTCTCACAGGAACGCTTAATAAGAAGGTGCTCCTTATAGTTACTTTTCTTTTAGGATAAATCTATCCGATTGCTGCAAGCAATGGATCAGCGGGTGCTCTACATTCTAATACGGCATGCTTTTAGTCCGTAGAATATTTTCTAAATGTCCCCGTCAAGATATATCCCTGCCGGTCTAGACCATTGTTTAATAGCGTTACGGGCTGACAGAAATGGCCGTCGCCTATCAGAAAAATTTCAAAAACCAGATGTCAGCTGCTAATGTTAGTTGTTATCTGCATGAGTTCGCAGACGGTGGGCGTAATGTATCTGCAGAAAAATAGACAGTTGTGGCTGTGCAGGCCAGCAGTCGGGGTGGAGGGGGCACAGTGGCAGGCAATTGTTCAACTAAAGAGGTAGTACCGGGAAAACACATTGGCCTAACCTAACTTTCCACTGTAACAAAATGCGCGCCTATCCCAGACTGATGACCCAATATGTAAGCTACTTGTAACAAATTAGAAGTGATCGCTCGTACTGTGCACCTTAACGCGCCCCGACATTGCTATCTAAAACCTGAAAATATAGACTGAGTCGTTACGGACTATTCGCTTAGCCTTAATAAAAATATAAAGCATGCTCCTAGGAATATCCATTTGCTAACGAGGTTATTACAAAGCGAATCCTTCAATGCTTGCTTAATGTATCGTATGTTACCTAAAGGACGATTTATCACAAACAAGTTAGTATTTTAGTCAACTTACCTGGACAAAGTGACTGTCGCGACGCCTATTGGCTGCCATGAGAGCCCGGGCAAGAGAGGTTTTAGATTGCATCGAAGCATGCACTTCTTCAATGACACATTCAGACACGACGTTACAATCTATCTCCACTCACAAGCTCTACGTTAGCCGTAAGGAAAACAAAACATCCCATCTTCGCTGAGAGTCATGTCTACCGGTTAAAGCATTTGTTCGGCTTAGGCTTTGATAACTGCATGCATAACACCTGCGCATTAGACGCACTTGACCAAGGCGCAGCGGACAATGCAACCGACCTTTTTCCTAAGAATTCAACCTTTTTCAAGGACCAACTGAAGTAGTTAATATTCCAGAATTTCCCTTAGATAAAACATAAAATTTCTTCTGCGGGGTTGCCAACCGTTAACTAACGAACCAACGCTAATACTTAATTCCTTAGAGTCGAATGACTAAAACTAGTCGTATATATATATATATATATATATATAAAACTAGTTGTATATATATATATACAACTAGTTTTAGTCATTCGAGTGGTTCGTTAGTTAACGGTTGGCAACCCCGCAAAAGAGATTTCATGTTTTATCTAAGAGAAATTCTGGGATCTTAACTACTTCAGTTGGTCCTTGAAAAATGTTGAATTCCTAGGAAAAAGGTCGGTTGCATTGTCCGCTGGGCCTTGGTCAAGTGCGTCTAATGCGCAGGTGTTATGCATGCAGTTATCAAAGCCTAAGCCGAACAAATGCTTTAACCGGTAGACATGACTCTCAGCGAAGATGGGATGTTTTGTTTTCCTTACGGCTAACGTAGAGCTTGTGAGTGGAGATAGATTGTAACGTCGTGTCTGAATGTGTCATTGAAGAAGTGCATGCTTCGATGCAATCTAAAACCTCTCTTGCCCGGGCTCTCATGGCAGCCAATAGGCGTCGCGACAGTCACTTTGTCCAGGTAAGTTGACTAAAATACTAACTTGTTTGTGATAAATCGTCCTTTGTCTGTATAATATACGGTATAATTCTTGCTATTTAGAAAACACTGCTTACAAATAAGTACCGAAACCGAGTAGAGCTGTGTAACAATGAAAACGAAGTTCAACTGCATGGAATAATTTTAGTAAACTGTCTAAACAAATTTATCGCCGACGTTCAAGTATCTCGTCCTGCCTTTCTACAGAACTATGCCTCATTGCCAATCGCACTAGACAAAAACCATAAGTTCATAGCATGGTTTTGCGAAGGCTGTTTGTGGATTTCTTGTGGCATACATTTATTCTTATAGCGTTTTCTCGTCAAGTCAACTGCCCCCAGAAAAACAATGGAGTTTGCCGCCAAAAATTTCGAGATCATCTCTGGCGTATGTGTATGCGCATGGTCGCGTGCGCGCCAAACAAACAAATGCTTATTAACCCGGAAAGATAATAAAATTTAGCTTCCTTATTAGGCACCAGAAAGCACGATCCTCTAGCGTATCTATGAAGAATTGCCATGCAAACAGGCTTGAGTCTACTTGTTTAAGGCGAAACGGTCCATGGAGTCGTTTTGCACTGAAAAAAAAACTCTTTTAGTTTGTTGTGTATTTTTCATAAAAAGAAAGTCGATTTTGTCAATTTTAGTCAGATGGCTCTTTTTTTATTAGTACGGACCCTCCGCAGTGCTCAAAACTATGGTCGATATATATATATATATATATATATATATATATAGAGAGAGAGAGAGAGAGAGGGAGAGAGAGTTTAAGGCTAATAAACAATCTGACTGAAAATATACGTGCGTGCATGCATACATATATAAACTCCATGAAAAAATTTAAATGTTTCAGCAACGCCCTAGCGACGTCCCGGCGATGATCCAGTTAAGAAATGCAGCTTTGAAGTGTAAAGCTCGATTTAAAAAAAGATGTTTGTTATTAATGTTCTATATTTGGGGCTGCTTATCGAATATCAAAAATGGACAAGGCTCGTACACGTAAATATTTTTGTTGTCCTAACGAGTTACTTTAGCTCGTGCATGAAAAAACGTGTATATATATACGTATTGAATAGATGATCGAATATTATACGGCCTCCATAGATGTATACTGCTACAAATTAGAGAACGCGGTAATATCTCTACACCTTGATTTTATAACAAACTAACACCTTGGATTTATTTGTAAAAGGATACATTTCTTACATTTAGTTGGTTCTTACCCGTTGAAATATCCCAAAAAATATTCATTTCACTAGTACCGTGTAATTATCAGGGATTTCTAACACAATCAGTTCCTTCTGTGGTTAACGTCTCTTATACCAACGCTGTAACGTTTGCCTCAGCGTGACGTTTATGCGTTATAAAATGCCATGGTGTCATAATAAAATCAAGCGTATGATTTGTTTGTATGATATCAAGCAATTTTCTACAATAAAAAAATCGTTTGCATTCGATTTTATTGAACGTATTAAAAAATGACTAGTAGGTCGTCACCCATCATCGACAGCCGCTAATAATCAGGTTTCGGTTCGAGTTCAGTGAAAGCAAGTTTCCGAAGTTCGCCCGTCGAATCAGCTCCATAATGATGTAGGTTTCGGCCTCGGAAGCGTGCCCACTGCTCAGGGTTACCCACAGCGGGCACAGCTCCTGTTGGGGGTGACTTGCACAATTTCAGTGCTGATTTTTCTCGTTCATCTTGTATAAAATGACTCGAATTGTTCCACGGTTCCAGACGCGACCTACGTGCCTGGACGAGCCGGGGACAGGACCATTGGGATGCATAGTCTTCCGACTGCTTATCCGTCTGAGGCCTGTCCAGGTCGTAAGATCTTTCATCCCTTGAACAATACTCGCAGAAGTACTCCATAGAAGGATGTTCTCTGGTACTACTGTTTTCGTACGAGGGTCGATTTGTCAGTCGGCCGTTGGTTGCGGTTGACTTGTTGATGCAGCCACGTGTAGTAATGGTTTTCGCCACATCAATACTGCAAGAAGTATTCCACCACAAACGTAAGATGACGTCAGAAATAGTTTACATTGTCATGAGAAACCGTTATATTACAACCCATTGAAGAGTACCATAGCTAAGTGGTTAACAAAATACCGGAGATGCGATCAGCGAAAGCCGAAGATGGGTCATTGATTGTAAACGATCTTTTTCTTACTCAGCTAGACTGAATTGTCTTGGAATAGATTGGCTGGTAAATGTTGATATCGTCCCTCCTGAGCTTTGTGACGTTGCACTCCTCACGCTGCCGTCCTTGGATGGATTGTGGACCTCGACTACGACCTGCATAGGCGCACTAACTGCAGCTCCGTCGTTGCTCGTCCCGACCCGAATCGACCTATAATCATTTGATGCAAAACGTCTAATTTATCCCAATTTACCTAACTATATGACAAAGCTGTCAATGTCCTTTGAAGCTGAATTACTTGAATTTAATTAATGAGTAAGCAGTGCGCAATACCATTGATTTTATCGGAGGCGATCAAAACGTGAATTCTATTATTTTTCGTTTAATGAATACGGCTTCGATAAGGTGGGGACTGCCTTATTGACGATGTTTTCAAAAGAAATAAGGTCCATAGCAAATGCAGTGTTCAATATTGACTGAAAGCGATATGAGCGGACCTATATTTGTGCAATAGAATTACTGAAAGAATCATAAGATTTTTCTTGAGCATAGGATTACTGTGTTAGAATAGAATCAAGTAATGCATTGTATATAAAACTTAAAGGCACAGAGGTAATACCAAGAAACGAAGCCGGCTTTGTAATGACTCTATCACCTTTCTGGAATAATTTTTCCAAAAATTGTTAAAAAATAAAAAAAAATATGCCAATTCGAACATATTAATGATTCGACTACCTCTTGTTCAGCATATACATTTGTTTGTTGGAACTTATATAATATAAATCGGCGATAATACCATATGTAAACAAACAGCTGTCTTTCATTATATTGTGATTGTCCTCATAGAGCGTCCGTCAGATGTTATCTATTATTGCTTAAATGCTACCGAACTAAGCAGGGTAAATTTGGGAAACCCACCCCAACGTGGTTTGGGCTGTGGGCCCATTTTTTTCGGATCGTAAATGGTCAGCATAGTTCAACTCGGAGGCGAAGACGCCGCCGTTCTTCGAATGATGAGAAGCTTTTTCGTGATTTCGATATGAAGTATCTTTTCTAGTATCTTTATGCTGGCGTTGCGAAATTTCCACATTCGAAGCTCGCAATTCATCCAAGACTACAGAGTAACGATCTTCCAACGAGAGCTGTCCAGTTTCCGTAACCCCCAGCCGGGTTATTGGGTGAGATTTGGCGCCCTTTAATTAAAATGATTGAATGGCATTGTTGGAACAGAAGCACTTTTGTAGAAGCTGTTAACAGGGCGTGATCAACACGGAAAGTTGCAACGCGATGGCTTTTAAGCGATGATGATAAACCAAACATAGTAAATTATGTTTCAAATTCATGTTTATCAGTTTATATTACGAGAGACTTCAAATCGTAAATCCGATGTAAGTACATTTCAAGCAGTGTGTATTTTTTGCAGGAAACGTTTATTTCGTTAGAGAGTTTTACGGAGAAATACATATAACACAGATTTTGTGAAGCTAAAGCAAACATTTAATGTTTGCGGTAAATAACCGTACCGACACACATGGGCCTCTTCGGGGCAGCCAGATCAATTTCTTGTAACGTCGCCATGCGATTAAAATGTTTATAACCTGAAAGAATTCAACTTTAATTAAAGTCCACTACCTAGCACTACTATCTTTACAAACTGAATTTCTCTTTAATAAAAAAATAGTGTTTCATGAATGTCCGAGGTGGCGTTTTTCCCTTGAAGGAATAAACGAAAAATCGCTGTTTTTGGACTCTGTCGGGCACAGTAAATAAAAACAACGTATACTTCAGGCAGCGCTAACACATTCTATCAGCTAAACACTGTGACATAATCTTTCATGATAAACATCCCAGTATAATCAAATGATCGACCAGTTCGGTACGATACGTTAGTAAAATGATCAACTTACCCTGACTATAGTTAACGTCAGCAACAATGATGAAAAGTACAACATCACCAAGAGCTTTTTACCTTCAAAGAGTTCTGTAACGTCATTCTGCAGACGCAATTTTAATGTAAGAGTCAGTCATTCATCAAAATCTCATGTCAATTGACGACGTTACCCTACGACGCAAAAAAGCAACCATGTACAACGGGTTTACATTATCCGGAAAAAAAAAGTATAAATATATCCAGGGTCCTGTCAGGCGCAGGGCAAAATCTATGCGAAAAGCTGCCCGATATTATGGTATCTAAACAAACGCCGAAAATAAGCGAGGCGTAAGCGGCATTAAGTTTAAGGCAACACTTCCTCAAAATAGTTTTACGAAATGGCTCCATGTTCTGAACTGCGTTTGTACAGAAAGTTGCCGAACCTGGAAAAAAAACACTATTTATGTTCAGCACAAGAGATAGCGGTGAGAATAAGAAGCACCCAGATCCCTAGTACAAAAACGTCAATGGTTATTTAAAAATCGTTTTTTTTCTTTTAAATTTTTCTAATGCTAAATCGAAATCAAATTCTTTTACGTTTGTCGAAACTCAAAGCAGTAGTTTTCAGCTTCGCCGTATACAGCTCGTGCGTAATTAAAGCGTAATAATTAAACAGGAAGGATAACTAAGAACTGGGCCTTGTCGAGGTTTTTAGCTATGTTCCGAGCGTTCCTAGGGCAATTACATGTATGGCATAACTTACACGAGATAAAAACACGGAAAAAGGTATGTTTAGGTCCTGGAGGACTTAATTAATCATGTATGCAGGAATTAGGCCCACAAAAGGGCAATTAGCCCGTAGCGAAGTTTTAAATTTAGTAGTTTGTAGTTATCAAGCAGGTCAAACAGCAATTTCAGGAATTTTCGTACTTTGTTTCGTGCAAATTAGTTTATTAATTGATTTCAACAGTGGCGCAGTGTTTACATTTTAGCTGGGTCCGTTAGTAACAGTTTTTCTTACGTTCGAACCATGGGATCGGAAGAAGTCCTACGGTACCTTTTTTACAGTTGTCCCGCTTGGCAACTACAGCTAGAAAAACCGGGATTATGTTCTACCGGGAAAAATGGCTTTAACTTTTTACAGCTGCCGCAAATCCTAATATAAACCGCGGGATATACAGAAGGGAATACAAAAGGATGGGAGTGAAAAGCTGTGGCGATAGACTGAAGTATTTTCTGCTATGTAAGTATTAGACACTACCAGCTCAGGAGGCTTCAGGACAGTTAATCATAACATCGTCTTGTATGATCCATGTATTCTAAAGAGGGCGGTTTTAAGGGTAGAAAGGCCGATTTCGTAGTAACTTGGCAAACGTGTCATCACTAACAGCTTGTACATAAACCCCGAACCATAAAGAAACCTCGAAACCATAAAGTGCAAGAAAGCGTAATTTCTGCACGAGGTAGGTATTGAACACGAGCAATTTAAAACGAGAAGTAGAAGTTTGAAGGTGGGCCTACGAACGGATTATCTTCGTCAATAGCTTCTCCATTCAATTTAAAGTATCCGGGACACAGGATCATACAATCAAAACATATTCATTGTCCGGCGATAATTGTCAAAAGGCCCCGTTAATTTGTCGTATTACGTTGGGCCTGATTCTGTTCAAACCGACGTTGTGTGTCACAAGTGTGGGGCTTTATCTTCAGAGAAATAACTTGACTTGGCCGACGGCACCTGTTTGAGATCTAACCTCTCAGCTTGCATCATCTATATCTGCTGTCCTGTTAATACCATTACCTCGATCAGTGTCGCAACGATCAGCCACAGTGGTACTTGTAGCTTGATAATGGATTTCTGAAATTAATTAATTTACGTGGGGCGGAGAAGTCGTGGGAGTCACAACGCTAACAATCCATATTTAAATCCGCATTTGACTTTCTAATAGAAATCGATCGCTTACTTATATCCGTTATGGGTAGAAAAAAAATATACTATCTATTCCTCCGATATATTTAGATCAGCCTACAGGCAACAGTATCGGGTCGGAAGTGTTAGGGCTGAGACGTCTAACCGTTAGCCTAACGACAAAGTTATGTGTATTGACGTGGGTCAATGTTAAATGTTCGCTTTCTAACTTGTCAGTGTGACCTACCTGTCGTAGCTCCTGTGTGAGAAAAAGAATGATTCCCGCGGTAAAAACGATTGAAATTGATATCTGGATAGATATCCAGAAAATAATCGAATTTATATGTCCTTTCTGAAAGGGATTAGGAAAAGCAACTATTTGTTAGGATTAACGAAGTACGTACGAAAACGTTCCGATTTCGACGTAACAAACTGATGCACGCTGCTCTGTTTACGTTGCCTACGTGGTTGATTTAACGAGATCTTGTCGGTGCTGTCATATTAACCATATCAGAGATTTCTGAACACGATAACAATATTAGGAATAAAAAAACAAATTACAAGCTTCTGCAAATCCAGTCTATCATCAACAGGCGTTGCGAGCTTTAGGTTTGAACTGTATTAATGTCTGCGTTTAACTTTGAACGTAAACGGTAACTTTAAACGTTTTTTCATGCTATATATATACATGTTAAATCACGATGAAACGTATAAAAATAATCCAATTTCATTGAACATTTTTGCAAAGTACCTAAAAAATAGCTAACAATACCTTTATAAGTTACTTTATTTACCAACCTTATTAGCTAGGAGGAAAACTCCACTGGAAACGAAGGAGAGACTATGAATGGTCAGATATGTATACATTGTATAATCCTTATAATTCCTTTCAGTATTACCGGCATCGGTGGCAACTTGAAAACGATATAAAAAGAGAAGAAGTCGTACGCGATCTTTTGTTAGTGTTCGAAACAAATTTAATAACTTCACGGTTTCTACACCCGATTTATACCATCGGATTAATTGGCTGACATTTATTAGATATCGAGATAGATTTGCGGCCTAAACAAATTCAGGCATTGGGGTCATAGCGTTATTATAATCTGTGGTTCCTCTAGAAAATACAGTGATAATAGAATTTGCGGCCTTGTACTAGTAAAACTCTCATTGTTTATCTCTACACAAATGCTAAGAACAGCACAAATTTACCAAGTGACTTTTGTATCTATCTACATTAACGATCATCTAAGAGATATAAGCCTAGGAAATTCGTTCTTGGAATCAAATCACGACATGTTACCAGTGTATATTTATACATGTCATGTAATGCTTTAACTTATGTCTCTGTCCTGCTGTCACGAAACAGGACAAACGAATAGGCTTGTCGAAGGAAATATGCAACAATCGCGGTTCAGAACAAGGACAAATTTCACAGCAGTACCCCAGAATTCCAAATTAGGCTGACAATTTGTCTCTGCACTCAATAGGAACCAGCCTACTTGCTTTACAGCTATAAATCCGGTAAACAGATATGGGCTTTGTCGTTGCCTTTTTTCAGTCTCACATAACCCAGTTGCTTTTTTGTCGTTTCTAAAGAGATTTACTGAATTTTACATCTCGTATTCTATCACACGACCATCGCTAGAAACATTTTGGAACGTGAAACAATCTTTGCGCGGAAATGTATTAGGAAATAACGAGCTCATCAAAGCGCATGGCTAAAGGGTGCCGAGCAGCGCCCTCAGTAAGGCAAAGTTCAAATAATACTAAACTTTTTCAAAGAATATCTTTACTTACTGTAGTCTTTTCTATTATAGAGAATGAAAGCTCCGCCGAGTATCCCACAAAGTGCGTCGAGCTGAAAATGCAATCGATTTTTATAGTCTCGTTTTGAAAATACCCTCCAAAAAAGAACCATTTCAATACACTGCTCTATAGCAAAAAAGTATACTAATAGTAAAATAGATTTAAAAAAAAAACGCTGCTATATATCAATTGCTACATATGAAAATATGTCAGATCTGAAATCAGAAAATCGTCAAATACTGTCCTATCTCTAGAACGCGCTCTGGCATTCAACGTTCAGAGTCAAACGATTTCGTTCTAAAGGATATCTCTCTGATCATTTTCGCGTAGTTCTCGAGGGGTTCTGACAAGATACAATCCAACATGCGGCAGATTGGCAGGATGCCCCATATGGTTGGTAAAAGGTTAACCATTTGACAAAATATACTCCTTTGCTAAATTCTTATTCTGTGTTGGATAAACATACAGATCCGTTTTTTTGTTTCAAGGCGAAACTTTATGTATGAGTGACGCAGAGACTGTTCGACACAGATCATCGACTAGTGCCTATTTGTTTCTGTGATTCCGAGCTGAAGTTAGCGAGTTGTATTTTAAATCGGAAGAAAACCCAGAACGAGAATTTCTTTTTGTGGATAGAGAGGCGTCGGTCCAGACTATCTATGAGATATCACGCCTGTATGAGCCCTCGGCGACTACCAAACACAGGATTCAGCCAATAAAAGTCTTCGAATTCAGAGGCCTGCCGCGACCCGGACGGCCACCAGTGATCCTTATGTCATGTCTGCTTGACATATGCCAATCAAGGCGAGTCGATTTATTATCTTTCCGTGCCGCTATACGCGCCCCGTTCATCCATCTTAGTGCCTACCTTTCTGCATCATTTTTAAACAAAATGTATTGGAGTACGGTCAACATTTGACTGCCAAAAATATAAATCAGCGTATTGCGTGTGGTACAAAGTGGTGACCGTGGATACCCTTATTGTTTAAATGCAATTGACCATATGGGGCGATAGTTAAGAAAAGGTAGAGATCCTCAAATAATTGCTTCATTACAGGATAACGGTAATTGCGATCGCACCCTATATTGAACCTGCTCGATGAAAATCTTTCAGACTATTTAATAAACTTAAAAAAAAATCAAAGGTCGTTGTTCAGTTGAGACGCTGCTTGTCAAAACACTGCGCAAAAAGAAGCTCAATTAGGAAACAATCTGTTACTGTCCCGTGAAACGTTCTTGTTCGTTAATTAGCTGGAAAGCATTGGCATAAATCTAATATTTAGAGAAAAAAAAAATAGAGCTCGTTTCGATTTAGGGAAGTATTGCGGCCGTCTTATCGGCGAACGACTGCCACCAGCCCAAGGTATATGAATCTGACGATTGTTAAACAGAGATATCTATTTATATGACAATAATTTTAAAGTTATTGACCCAATTACTGAAGAAACGATACAAATAGAATATCGATGATCTTACAGCAGAGATGATTGCGGCAACGTAAGCGGCTGCTCGTAATAGGCTAGGTTCTTCCATCACAAAGTCCGCTGCGAGTTTCGACTCTCTGGCGTTTAATATTGTGCCGGCACGCCTGACAGTAACAGACCTTCAATACGTAAATAAAACCGGTAAGATCGATCAAAGGATGTGCTCTTGTCGTATGCAAGCTGAGACTAACATGAAGAAGGTAACCTTTAATTGAAAACTTTCTGTTATTACAAGTAAAACTGTGCTTCAGATAACTTACGGAGGATACTTTAAAAGTTAAGACCGACTATTTCGACTTAGTTTCGTTTCGTAGATTTTTTAACAACGTTTCGTATGTTGTAACAACAAATGAGATTGTTCTAAACCACTAAATCCGTCGGGGTTATTTGTGTCACATGAACCACGTTTCATTGAGTGCTCTAAAAACTGATCTTTATGTTTCACTGAATTTTGCAACATGTTCCAGCCATGTTTGTAATTTTACCATAGGTAATTGCTAGAACGAGAACGAACTAAAAATACATCAATGGGAACGCGAGCATTTTGAGCCTGTTGATATGCTAGCAATATTTGACCTATTCAAAGTGAACTTAGTAGAGCGTTCAAAATAGTCTGAATCATGCCCAGAAATACATATTACCTGGGAAGCCCTATGAATGCTCGACCGTTAGAATCGATTGAACCGAGCATTTGTCATTACGCTATGATGTCCATGTAACCTACAGCTAATTTATAGCAAATATACTGAACCCAATGGTTGGCGCCATCCGCAGAGAACCAGCCGCTTTACGTCCATAATTTTTTTGCAGGCCGATATCAACTGAAAAAAGACAACTATAATAATCAACGAATGGAATCCCTACTACGGTAGATAATCACACAGCGTATAGGAAAATCAGCCCGATTTATTCAGCCAATTGAAGCTGGTCCTGCGGCCGCTGTTAGATAATATGTCCTGCCCGACCTGGCACCGTTTATTGCTAGTGCGTGGAAGATCTTGGTTTTAAATGTTTGCATTGATTTAAATTAATCCATCGAAGGAAATCAATATCGTTCAAGATTGTCGATATTAAATATTTACTTATATTGTTTACTTAATAATAATTGCAATAGTTAATAATTTTTTTATTCGAAGTGTTTCGGCGTTTCGTTCTCAGTGAGCGCCTAGGATAGAATGGATCGGTGAGTTATGATTTTGTGTGAAAGTAAATGACAGCTATCCGGACGCGGTCCTATGAAGTCGGTATGCCCCAAGGCACCGCTCATCCAATCCGTGTGAGCCCCTGCTGAGCGGTGTAGCGAACGTGTAAGCTATGTACTATAGTCGTAGTAGATACTGATCGAATTAATTAGTACTGCTAGGTTACAATACAAATATCTCACAGGACGTATGTAAAAACTAGTTTTTTCGACAAGTGTGTTACGCACGGCAAAAAATTGATTTCTTCTTTCTACTACAAGCAAAGAAATGATTCAGTAGCGGAACAGATTATGTCTGAAATTATGTCCAGCGGGAGGTTACATAACGTCCACAGGACACATCACAGACGCACTATTGTAGCGGCGTTAAATAGGCCTACCCATAAACTTATATGATATCAATTTGGGCCTGGATATTATAGTTCTGAGTTTTTTCGGTTCTAGCCCCTTGTTCGCCTATAGTTTCTAATCCAAAGTTCTAATCCAAAAACATTGATTGATTGCAATCATTTAAGAAGCGATTCGACGTTTTTACTGCAAGCCAAAACAAAAATCAAACTAAATATTTCAAGTATCCATAAAGAAGGTAAAATATATCGTTCATCTTTTCGGTTCTCAGCTATTTTAATAGGTTCTGAAAGGAACGTGGCTATACAAGACCCAATCGGAGATGGATGCAACTGAAATAATTTGCGGAACTTGATAGTTAGAGTAAGTGCGAGCGCCAAGGCCCAGTATTTCGTTGTACTTGTCGATAGTTAGAAATTGGCTATTGCAGTAATAGCTATATGGTTATACCAAAACGCACAGGAAGACGAGGCTTTCTTGGGTACTTGCAACTTTAACAGCATTTATCAACTGAGAAAAAGTCGCCTACATCTGGCCAACGTTAAAGTAACGTTAAAGTTACGTTGCCTTAACGTAACGATCCCAACGAGCGAATAAGCACTGCTTTTTTTGTCCATGCTTTGAGGAGGTGGTATATATGTATCTGTGTGTGTGTGTGTGTTTGGGGTGACAACAGTAACATAGTTTTCATTAAATAAATCGGCTGTTTAGTTTTCCTAGCCCTTTCCTTCTGAATGTTATGACGACCCTCCAACTGTCATGGGGTTTGTTTTAAAACTTTCTGGAGGCTTTCACCCCTCTTTAATCAAGGATAGGTTGTTCCTATGCAAAATTATCTACACATACAAAGGGCCCGCCTATGGCTACGCCTATATGAATAAAACGTATTTTTTTTTGCGAAATACCTGTTTAAGGAGTTTTGGTTAGGTTGATCTTCATTCTTCTGAGGGTCCGACTTATTGTAGGATGTGTCCCGCGAAGCTGTTGGCCTAACTGGGTAGGAGCCCGAAGCACGCGAATGGCCACTGCTGTATTTCGTGTCATACATTAACTGATTTTTTTTTTTCGACCCTTCCGATTTTTCGTCCTTCTTGGATTCTAAGAAATACAAGCAAGCATTAGAACCGTATCTTAAGACCCATATGGCCTTAGCTGTGCAAGAGTTTTCCGAAAAATTGAACCGTGAACGAGCAAGCTACTACTGTCACACAAGCTTACGAACGATATACACCAATGCATAGTTGATTAAAAAAGAAGTCATTGTATATCGTCCCGCAAAGCTCTGTAGGACATTGCAACTTACTTACTTGATCCTTGCAATTCTACTGAAACGCCTCCTTCTACATCATCTTTAGACTTCTTTAACTTTTTCTGCGAGCCTTCATTATTGACACGATTACCATCCTGGCTACGATCCTTGTCCTTGGACTTTTGGCTGTAGGTTTGCCGCAGTTCCTCTGTTAACACACCAGCTTTTTGTAGAGGTTCCATTTCGAACTGCTGCTTAGATTTATCGCCGTCATCCTTTAAGCGGCAACCTTTCGAGGTTACTCGTCTTAGGCTGTAATCCTCACACAATTTGGTATCTAGGTAATTGTGCTTTTTATATGTCTTGCCGCGTTTTTCTGCGCTTTTTGCTTCGTGATGAGCTCCTCGATTACCATTTTCGTTACGCGCACAATTTCTGTTGGTGTTTTCATATTGTTCATTGTCATGTTTGCAGTCGGTTGCTTCATACGAATCTTTCCCCGAATGACGCTCAAACGACTGCTCCCAATTCTTATATTGGTTTCGTTCGCTTCCACGATCTTTCATCTCGTTTGACTTCGCATCCTTGTACCGTCGCGACCTTGACATTAGATCGCGATTGTATGAGTCGTCTCGCGAGGGCTCCCGCGTAGTATCTGAGTGTCGTTGATATAAGCGTCTGTTTTCATCGACGTTTCTGCCTCCGCTCCTGGTTCTATCCGAACGGGTTCCTGTCAGACCCGAGGACCGGGTATCTCCAGAGATGTCTGAAGGCTGCGACGAAATCGACGGTGGATGCGAGCGATGTGTTAAAGGCCTGCTATAATGTAGGTTAGGACATAGAGCTCTTAGAATGTGACCATCAAAAGGAACAAACGCTTATCTAGGAAAGGGTACAACTAAATAAAATGTCGATTTTCGTGTGCTTTAGATAAACAGAGAATTCAGATAAACCTGAAACAAATATATGTAAATATTTATAATCGCTGCAATACGCGTTGGCTTTTTGATGTTTGGGTTGCCCATTAACAAACATCTTTACTCCGCACGGGTCGGCCCACTGAACCGGGTTATGACGATTACAATTTAAATATGGAGTTCGGTATTTTTGGTGGTGCTTGCGTTACACAGTGTGTTACATTGCTTGTATAAATCAAAATGATCCCATTCAAGTGATGGCCTACATTTAGGAACGACCTATCTAGCAGGAACACTAGCCGATTCGGAATATGTCTAAGGTGAGAAGTAGGAGCAGACGTATAAATCTAAATCACTAGCTTTTCCTCAGTAGAAAATTTCGTTGACAGAAACTAGGCCGATACGTGGTGTTGTTCAGGCGCGAACTTGAGTGGACCCTTACATGCCGTCAACGATAGATAAGCTGATTGACACTAATCCCAAGAAAGCGTTTATAGCCATTTGATTAATCTCTGAATTTGGCATAGCAAAGTCGGGTAATTCCTTAAGGTCAGAATCGAGCAATTTTTTGTGGGTACCATAAACAGAATAGAACAAACGAACGACATAAAAAAGTTGACACCCTTCATTTTGTAGAGACTAGATTTCAAATAGCCCAGAAGACTTTGCATATTTGAAAACCTCCAACAACCAGGCGTCAAACTAATCATAGGAATAATTTAAGGCTACTATAGAAAATTTTTCCAATGACATTTCTCCTATTATTGCGAAGTAAAGATTCTACTTGAAGTTTTCTGTTCATTAGCAAGATAGCTGAAAGGACGGAGAACTGAAAGTTTAGCTTGTCCGGTTTATAGTACGCTGTCCAAATCTAACCTTAACATTCAGTTCCCTCTAAACAGGTACGCTAAACGCACGTACGTCTGTTTAGCATGAGAATGTGTGGATGCTTTAGATTGCCGTGCTTTCAAAGACTCATCAACCCTTAAACTTTAACGATCTTAATTCTAGCAATTTAGCATTGCGTGTAACTTCTGCGACTTTCCGATGCATTGAATTGCAACAAAGACAAACGCGCTAAGGATCATGGATAGTGAGAGATACACTGAAGAGTTACTTCGGCAGATCTTGAAGTGACCTCGAAAGACTACGAGGTAATTTTATACTAACTAGTTACTCTGTAATTCGAACGCCTTACAGTTAGTGACATAAAAAACAAACATGGCAAAGCGGAAACAAACAACTTCACCGCCACTCCCTACTGTTTTATCGTTTAATAACTTTTTACAGATGGTTAACTAAAAGCTCCGTTGGCATTGTGGGCAGCAGCATGTTACTATATGAATTTAGTATATGTCTCAAAAATTATAGCGTAGCACAGAAGCGCGCCAATTTCAAGACTTGACCCATTTCTCGAATGAGCTTTCTCAGCATTTTTCGGCAGAACAACTTATTTCCTATCGTGCAATACCTAATAGTTCCACCCTGAGGCTCTCCGTTACTTGCACATTTCTCTATCTACGCTAGATTTACGTACATCTTGTTGATCAGGGTTTGATTAACGTGACCGATGTCAACAATTCACGGAGCTGGCAGTAGTGTTTTTGCCGATTTCTTGTCCTAACTCGCAGTTCACAGATCCTTGGGCAAAATATCTGCAATGCAAATGTGCGCTGATACACTAGTCACAACGTGTATTCGTTTCATGGTATTTTCGCTGCTTGGCAGGCACCCGCGCCTCATCTCCGTGTCACGAGACGGACATTCTGCCGGCAGCGCTTTACTGCGTTGTCTTGTAACAGCCACTGGCGAGGTAAAGCGCCGCCTCGTCCAGCAGTAGGGCGAGTCAGCGATTCGCGCGATCCTAGTGAAATGTCCCTATCAGTTTTACTATGAATTGGCGCTGACCTGTGGCACAGATGAGCACGAACTGGTAGCCACGTTCACTGCCGGTCAAACGTCGGACTGTGGCAATAGTAGGCAGCGCAGCTCCTGAAAGTGTAGCCGCATAGGACAAGCCGACTACTACTAGGACCAAATCGAAAACGATTGTAGGCGACCGCGTTAGGTGAGGCGAGAAACTCAAGGAAAGCTGACACTTTAACAATCAAAGCTGTGCTATCGGTGCCGCGGCTGGTGAGACACGGCCGTTGCGAGCAATCTGTTCGGTGGGAACGGCTATACGGACGCTCTACAAACAAAACTACTGCTGCAATAATTCTAATAGCACTACACAACGAGAAAGGAACGCTAACACCCTCCTATATCAATGTGTACTTCGCAGGTTAATCCCTTTCGCAAACGGTGCACCATCAATGCTTACAGCTAAGGAAGATCCAGAGGATGACGTACGGAAAGGTTACGTCTGGATGATCTCCTATGGCCAGAAACTGCTCTTAGAAAACAATTAGGCTATTACTGGATGCCACTACTATTACTGGATGGTATACGGGCAGCTGGTGGATCAAGCTAGAGTTAACTAAAGGTCTATTGGCGATGAAGATAAAAGGGAGAATCAGCCAAATAAACTATTACCGCTTAAGATTAACGTGTATGTGTGGAAATTTTCCAATCAGCTTTATGTTGGCCCTTTCTAGTTCATACAGATGGAGCCGGAAGCGGTGGCAGCAATTGCAGGAAATACCTCTAGCTACATGAGTTGAAAGCTCTAGCGAATTAGTTGGCGACATAAAGACTGGACTTGGGTAAGCTGCTTAGCGGTATGCCGAATAATCCGTTAAGTAGGACTGCGAAGGTCGAGTGACCTAATGAAAAGAGCGACGCGCATACGCCGTGACTGGGTGTCATCGACGGCCAGATTTGAATCAGCAGATCTGTATGTTTTTTTTGGCCAAATCAGTGTGAGTATAGGACTCGTTGCAGATGAAAATAGACCGCGGCCTTTGCACTTCCCGACACGAAGCTATTGTGTGAGTGTTAACTGAAGAGGTTTAATGATTTCGAGGTTTCCTGCTGTCCTCAATGGCAATTTCAAAGGTCCTCCGATATTGCCAAGTTACCGCTTGAGATGACTTCCTTTTTAGAAAATGCAAACTAAAGAGTTTTTTTCGTGCAACAATGCATCTTTTAGATAAACCTTCAAGCTTAATATATACCGTATAGGGATGGACCACATATAAGAATTGATACTGGGTTAAACAGAACATCTATAAATAAAGTGAACTTTAAGAAGTATTTACTAAAAAGCAGGCATTTTTAGATAAAAACACCTCTTTAAGAGGTTCAACTTCATTTTGTTTTTCTGATATACGGAAATTACGTCGACGCGTTGACGTCTATACGTTAATCAAAGAATGGATCATGTCGTCATGACAAAATATATGTATTTTTAAATGAAAAGTTTATGTAATGTGTTACAGCGTAGCTTAAATAGGCTGTTGATTTACACAGAAACCATTATAGGAGATATTGCATTTAAATATTGTAACTACGTATTGTGGTGTAATCCTTTTCAGCTTATTAGTTTCGGCCTTGGAACGTAAAAAGGGTAAGCCTACGTTATCTGTATCAGTGATTAGACGCTAACGTTTCGCACGCCTTCCTCCTATATCTTCCGCTGTTAATCCCGCATTCGTAAACGGAATGAACGTCTCTACCGCACGCAGAGCTAGTTGTTAAACAAGCGTTTTTGTTATTGAAATATAGGCGCCATTTGTGTAGTTAAATTGTCTTGTCTTTCTAACAGACTATTCTTAGTTATGTACTACTTAAAATTTATGTACAGAGAATCACTGCAATTTATCACTAGTGTGTGCGCTCGTTATCACGAATGGACAATACATGATGGTAAAGCTATATGCTTGAGCAACAAAGATAACTTGTCATCATCGTATCAATGATCGAATGATTATGATTCAGGTCTCAGGCAGATGTTACCTTTTACCACATGTCAGTAAGTCCGGCTAAGCCCGTGTTTTTTTTCCTTTCGATCAAAATTATATAAAGTTATATACACCGAAATACTCCGCATATGGCAAAACGGGCTCGACGTCTTCGGAAAAAGACATAGGCGATCGACAGTGATTTACTCTTAAAGGGAATAAATTCAGTTGCAATAGTAAGCGGACGCCCAAGGTTCAACAAGTGTCGAAAACGAGAAAATACGAAGGGGGCACAAACAACATCTGTCGAAAGGAAAACAACTCTGGAATACAGGTGTATTCTGTAAATTTAATATAATCTACCTTGAAAAGCAATAAGAATGAACTACTTCACTGCATTTAGCACAGATTCGTAGTGAATTCAGCGCCCTGGGTACTAGTCTGTGTGTTTGCTAGAAGGATTCAAGCTTCTTTTATCCGTAACCTGGCCTAATCTATGTCCTGTAATAAACGCGCGGTACCTGATTATTCTGTAGAAATCAACATCAAATAAACTCTAAAGAAGTGGAGGGTTCTAGGATACGTCGTCTGGAATATGCAGATGGGGGAATATGGTGCGTTTTCATTTGATTTTGTTTCCGCTTTCTGCATTGTGCCGAACAGCGGCGTCTTTGAAGGACCGTCACAACATGCATGCACGCACGATGTTATGCTGGCTGTACTGTGTGTAGGTGTCGGTAAGTCTTATGAACTAGGTATGCTTGATGAGTTCTTGACTTTTCTACCTCAGAACGGAACTAACTCTTTCTCATCGTATTGGCTTGTCGTCTAGCAGTTTTTTCTGTTTTTATTAGGTCTTTGAAAAATGGGTCTTCACGTTGTCTTACTACCTAGGTAATGGTTCGACTTGTAGAAAGGATGGCATCTGTACTTATGTGAAGCTACCGCTGAAACCGATTACGTGCCAAAATCATCACAGTGGAGCAGTTGTTGTTTGTCACTGAAAAACGTCAGCATCAAAACTTATTTTTACAGCCAAGTTGCAAGGTACATTGAAGTTTAGCGCGAATTTTTGTTCTGATCATTACACATTAGAAGTTCTACTTTCTTCGGCAACATGCATTGATGTAAATTTCGATTGTGGCACAGTCTTTGTTATCTATGTGCGTCCAAATTGAATTATTAGAAGAAGGCCAGTATGGTTTATATTTACGATATACAAAATATGATAATCAATATTACCTATATGACTCTATTATGATATTACTATGTTTGTAAACAGTCGACAAATGTGGCAACTTCCGCTGTGGAGGTAGGCAATTCTAAGTAAATCTATGCCAGGTCCAATATGGTTTCGGCTAATTTGGAGCTAAATAATATTGTCTCGTTTGCAATAAAATTTTGAACCGTAACTGACGATTGAGGCTTCTGTAACCTACGGCGAACAGCAACGATCGGACTTGGTCGATATCGTCGGGCTCAATAATAATCTTTATTTTCATCAATCATAGCGATAGGAACGCTTCTAGCTAAAGGGATCAAACCAAAATAAGCTTTTACAACTAAGCGTCTCGTGGGTGTCAACAAACATGTCTAAGTTTCTGCAAACGAGTCATCATTGTTTATTGTTCTTCGGTTAATTCAACATATTGGCACAATATCGAACTTCGACCGTTTAGTGTTGATTAAGAGATGTTTGATTTCGCTAGTGATACGATGTTTGTTCAGATATTCCTGAGTGTAGCCTGTGTAAAGCACTTGGCTCAGTTAATGGCAGAACTTCGCGTGGCCATTTGACGAGCGTTGTTGTTGGACCCCTCCGCATTCGCTTTTCATTCCATAGAATATTTCGTTCTTAGAATTGTAAGAAAGAGGCTTTTTTGGGGAGAAAGGCTTCACTTATCCCAAGCATCGGGAGAACATATAGAACAGCGAAATTGGTAGCAGGCGCAATGATACAGAATCTTTTCATCATCAGCAGCAGCAGCAGCTTTTGATGTTTAGAATCTTGCTCAAATCACAATAACATCAATCATCATCCAAGCATCAGGTTCTTCAGAACTTCAATTGTGTCGTCGATCACTAAAGCTTCATTGGCACAACGCGTGCATACAGTGTCCTTTACTCGTTATTGTCGAGGCATACGTAAAACTGTTGTTACAACGTAACTTTTGCCGTGCCCGTTCGTTAGTCATTTCAGCCTGGAGTGCTGGACGTCTTCCGCCGGCCGGTGAAGTTCTCGAACGTATCGCTACATGTATTATTGCTAGTGTGATAGATAAGGAAATAATTGTTTGCTAACAGTAACGTTTAACGCTGAAAAGTCGAAACATACGAAGCGATACGTGGTAGCAAAAGCTGTACCGGACATCAAGCTCGAAACGTTGATTTGGATAGTAGAGAAGCACACCTTTGAGATTTGGCCCAGTAGGGGAACTGACCTAGCGATGGAAGCTTTCATGAACGCAGTCCATCCCTGGACGTAACACTGAATAATGTCACTGCTATACGTCGCTCTTTTCATAAGACTACGATTAGAGGACAAATGACAAGTTTGTTGTTCAGTTAAAGCTAAAAAACAACAACAGCAACAACAGATGTGTACTAATTCGCTTTAAGAACGTTCGAACATTATTAGCCATTTATTAAGTCTGTCTCTTCATAACAGAAATAGTTGTTTCTTGTTTTCTAGGTTTCACTACCAATCTACACCATCAGCAAACTATTGAAATATTCCAATAGAAGATTGCACCGTAATTCATGTGTCTTATACCCAGAAAGTTGGAACGGCTACAAATAATAAGAGATATGTCTTTTTTCCACAGGCCATCTTTTCAAGATTTACTATCCTATTTAATCAGCCCCTTTTATTGTAGTGGCCTATATCAGGGAACTTTGATTGCACTCGTTGTCGCTATTAAACTGGCTATAACTCAGTATTTAATGTTCGGGTCACTCAGTTTGAGTCAAGCAAATACATTACCTACGAAATGGGCGATTGGTGGGGAGCCATGCCTGTTATATACAAGCCCTATTCGATCTTGTCCATTGTAAAGCTGAAGGCAGAAGCGTAACAGAGAATGAGCTTGACAATTTGGTATCATTGGAATCAAAACCGATAATAACTCAACAAAAAGCCAGCTCTGAAGGTCCAGCTGAGACCGAAAACGGCAAAATCCGTTTCCCGAATATAACAAGCGAGTACACAGAACAATTTTTAAAAATTCTTTTTTTTTTTCGCTTTTATTGTCATAAACGTCACGCTTCATTAAAAAATCATGTTATCAGTTCGTACATTTCCTATTTAATTAATGGCGACAATATACCGAAACTAGTATAGCGCAGTGGCAGATAAACGCTAAACACTCTATATATATGAATAGTTTGTTTTGTTGCGAAGCAAATAGGCCTGTATTTGCTTCCCCGCATGTTAGATAAGCTAGGATAAAGCCGAGTCTGAGGTCATGAAGATATTCTCCACAGGTTCACTATCGATGTGCAACAGATGATCGCCTAAGCCACAAAGTTTTCCGTCATCGAAATTGCTTCCCATTACTGTTTTTTTTTTTTTTTTTTTAGACATTTCCATTAAAAAAACGCCAAAATCATAACAAAACTCGGCCTAGCAGCTTTATATCATATTGTCAAACACCTCTAACTGTTCCGTAGAGGTTTTATTTACCTCTGGACACGTTTAGTTCGTTGAAGTTCGCAGTCGAAATTATTCGTCATATTGTCTGCTTCGTCGCGCCTGTTTTTAAAAAATTGTACGTAGAATTGGAATATATAATTATAATACTTTACAAAACTTACTCAGCTTGTCGTCAATATAGAAACAACCTCCTTCGCCAACTGAGAAAGCGCAAGTGGTTGGATTTAATCGGATGGAATTAACGTTATTCGCTGAGTGTTGCTATTATTATATTAGGTACGATGATCCCTTCTCGTGCCGGGTTGATTAAGACCATCTGGATAGGGCCCCAGACCTTGGCAGTTTTTGCTAAAAGCCTGTATCAAAAGTTATCGCAAGAAAGACACCTAAGATATGGCTATAAAATGTTTATTGATGCGTGTCGTTCTACGTAAAGCCTGTCAATGCATATAGGTTGGATCTTCCGCTCCACAATTTCAGTAAACATTGTACTTAATAGAAATGTATCTAATTCATTGGAAAATCGTCCCCGGCACAAAGGAAGTATGTCATGTGGTCTACGGCGCCCAAAAAATCCCGCAAGAATTCAAAAACATCCGTCGATAGCCAAAACTAATGAATGTTATAGAATATATCCAAAATCTCTATGAATTCAACTTGTTTTTTAATCAGCTGCTTATCATTGTTCATCTAACGGAATAAAAACAAGACGTACAAAGCGTTAACCCTGATTTAGGCAAAGATTTTTGCATAATTTTGCAATAGCAGACAAACTAATTCATGGTTTTTTTTTTATCGCTGCTAAGCTTTGCTACAGTATACATTATTATTCCTTAATACGTAATATATTGCTACTCATACTATTACTTGTGAGAAATTGTAGCTATCGAGTATCAATTGTTGCGTAGGGCGGCGGTGATGACTTTTCCTGCTTATGTTTCTTCTCCATTCAGTTCCAGAGGATGGTAAGGTTCGCCTTAACCTGGACGTGATTGAAGCTGAGGTGAACGAATTCATGGGGCAAATAAATGACGTTTTGATGCGTGGACCTCAAAAAGAGCCTGTGTCACCTTCACTCAGTCGGCCCGTATCAGTCATGCTTGATAGTGTTGGTGACCTATCCAATCACCGATGCATAGTCGTTTGATGCAGGAAGTAGCCTAGTTATTTGCTCGTTGTAAATTGTGATGATTGCAGTAATCAGTTCTGCTCGCCGGGAGAATTTGGTTGGATTTTTCAGGTTCGAGCGCTTAAGGGTCACCGAAGGCCCATACCCGGAAAACTATTTTCACGAAATCCTCATCTTTGCAACCAGTGAAATCCTCCGAAATTGATGAAAGGATATCCTTCATCGCAGACACGGCAGGCTTAAAATATGACGCGATTTGTTGTTCTTTAGAAAACGAGTGGCCATCTCTCGAGAATGAAGCACCAAATCGGCCTGGCTGACAGCCCAGTCACCTACAAAATCCACCCCTTTAACGACATTTACGTGTTCCCTTTATTTGCTCAAATTGCCCCTTAAGTGAGCAAGGAAGGTTACACAGTCAGACTTGGTATTAAAACGTTATAAGCTGAAAGATCCGAGGACACGGAGCTACCCCTAGAAAGGTAACGTAAAGGTAAGTGCTCTTAGTTAAGAACTTAGTTCAGAAAAAGCTCAACAGCTGAACGACAGATTTTAAATGTGAATGCGAATCCATATGCCAACAACAACAACAACAACAGGGGCAAGGACTTGCTGAGATAGCGAGTCCTACTAGAGAAAATTTCGAGGCCGGTGTTGCCATCGGACGTATCTGGTTCGTACAATCAAAAGAACACATATCAGCTGATGCGGAAACTGTTAAGGCTATTCAAGCGCGGTGCATCAAATTCAGTTAATTCGTCACGACCCATTTAATATCGAAATTTGCTGGTACTGAGAGGTTTAGTATTAAAAATTGATAATCCCTCATAAGACCCCTGCTCAGCAGTCTGATGCAAACATTGTCGATTCATGGCAGATTCTTCCATAATTTATGATCGGTGTTTCAAACTCGATAAAATAACACGGATCCCTAATGTCTAAACGAGAGCGCCTAGGTCGGATTATTCGATTGCATCAATAAATTTGGTTAAATCAAATACCCATTGTGTGAAAGCCGCAAGAAGTTCAGGCTCATTGATATACAGTTTTGTCCTGACCTCTATTACAAATGTCTCTATAAACATAAACCTGTACGTTAGCTTCACTGTTGTTACATTAATCTTCAAGCGTAGGTTAATTGAAAAAAAACCTAAATGCTTATCTGCAGAGACGGCAATTATTATCATTATTATTTCTCAGTAAATAAAACCTATGTTTATAGTAAGTGTTGCGCAAGAGAAAAGTACGCGTAAATGCGGTTCACTACTGTAAGCGATAGACCACAACTCTTTTACTAGACTTCAAAGACGACGAAAGGAAGACTTCAAACGTTTAACGGTGACGGTGACGGTGATCGATTGTTCTAGATCGAATCAAGTAAGTTAGGTAGGGTACTTCTAATTGAAATTCTAATTAAAAAGTGAGAAATTTCTAGTCTTGAAGTTCATGTAACTGTTACAAGTTTTAAGAATTATTATAACGTTGAATGTACACCAATAACACGATCAAAATCTATTTTCACCTTATTTAATTTAACCTTTTAGCAGTAGTTGTTAGAGTCCGTTCGCATCCTCTATAACCTATTTAATAACTGCGACCCATACGGTTGGGATGCCTATAGTCAAGTACTCGATGCCTTTAACAAATTGCTTCTGCAATCCGCACCTTCTTCTCCAGCTTCATAGTACCAGCACTTCATGCACACTAACCCATAATAGAAAGCAGGAAAATGCGTACTCTTTCTTATTTTTGACGATTGAAAGTACTCCACCGACGAATCAACTGATGGCTAACGAAAGTATGGCATCTCAGCCACATTTTTACTTTGCTCTGGGAGTCCGCAGCTACCGGCGAAGCTGCCACGACCCAAATCAAAGCGTGAATAATTTCAACGAAATTTGAAGACCATTCTTCTCATGGCGCAGCGGAGGATAGCGGAAGAACCAACCCACAAAGCTTTTGCGTTGGTGGCGACAGAATGACGCCACCTGGGAGCAACGGCGGCTAGACATTGCAAATGGCGACAATTGAAGCCCAACACGATTGTCAGCAGTACGTGCAGAAATACAATGAAGCGAAACCATAAAGGCCGAAGTGTACAATGGAAAGAAATGCAGAAAAGTGAAAAGGGACAGTTTCAGGTACCCGCTAACTTCGCACCAACTCCATGACAAGGATGTGCCCATGGGGTTTGAAATTTAGGTCGACTAATGTCTTTATAATATAATTCGATGAGATAGATAGAATGTTGATAAAGGTCTATTCCATTCATAATTGGAATATCTAGAATGTCTTACGAAGTTTCTTGCAAAGTATATATATATGTGAACCGTTTTGGGCTGATCGAATAACACACACATTTATTTACAAATAAATATTCCAGCTAAATAAACAATATATATGAATTGAGTTGTATACAGAAACCAATCTGTCAATTACAATGAAAATTCTTACAAATACAGCATATAATAATCGTTTGTTATATAGTTATATTGTATTTATGTATAATAGGTGAGGACTACCTTTCGACGAGCCCAAAGCACCGCTGTAGCCTAGCTTTGTACTTGTCCTGGCACGGCAATTCGCTTCCATTATTTACAAGCGATTCTTGTAAAACTGTACAGATGCCGAGCTCGCGTATATTGCTACCATTTACACAATATTATAACAGTTGTTTTCGGTGCTATAGTTTCTCATATTATTTCTAGTCTGTTGCACAAGCTTCATATTCTAGTAGGTTCCTTTGCTACTAGTTTAGCCGCGACTCCGACTTACCCCACGTAAAAGCCTTCAGGGTTTCGCACGGAAGAGAACGCAAAGCAGTACTCAATATTAATGGCAGCCACAAGATCTAACAACCATGTTTCTGTACTTCTTCAGTATGACGTTAGAGTTATCGTCAAAATAGAGAACCATGATTGGCGAGAGTTTCGTAGGCGCACAACACGCAGTTGGAGCGTGACTCGGACTCACAAGATGTACGAGCGTTTGAACGATTGCGTGGTTCGTGGCATTCATGTTGAGCGGAAATGAGCATTCGCCGTCACAGTAAAATGCTGAATACCCATCGGGGGCAATGATCCAGTCTTGCCAACCGAGATCACGGAACGACACGTAAAGGGTCCGTTTCTGGCACGAATTCCGACGTGAAAAGTGATGCCTAGAAGGGGGCACGCACAAGACAATCGGAGATTAGCAGATTTCAGTATTGATCGTACAACCTTTGTACTTTATATTTTTTTGTTGGAGGGGATTTATGAGTTACCAGAGCAAGCTATTTGTAAATCTGTTTCGAACACTGAACCTGCTTAACCATCAATACATGGTGTCTTTAAACTGTAGACTGTCGAGCTCTCTCGACACTTAATCAGCGTGGAAGTTATAAGGTATGTGCTCTAAAGTTGCCTAGAACTAAAACTTACAAACCTGATTTCATATGACGGAACGTCGTCATTGATAGAGCTGGCTGGCTGGCGGCCCCGACGGCTTTTTTCTGACGCTCGGGTAGAACGACGTCTGCCACCAGACCCCTCCTTCATGAAAGCGGCCATGAACGGGGCAAATTCCCCTGTAGCACCCAGGACGAGTCCTGCCTGCAACGTTACAGTACATTAAAGGCTTATCCTATAATAGCTATTAGATTCGCGTTACTGTCAGCCGACGCTATCTACGATAGTCGGGTCTAGGGGAACCCTTCAGCTTAGCTAAACTGGTAAAAGCTAGGTGAGCTTCAGTTTTTGCAAATTCCCTTATTCTCTATTTATGTACGCCGCCTGGGATTAATTGAATTATAACGTGATTGATGATGCGTTAATAAACAAAACAGCCACGTGATGAGAAAAGCCTTATCGCAGAGTTTTCCTGCTAGGCTCAGTAATTGCCATCATAAAGCAGTCGTTCCCTTCACATAGTATACGATAACTCAAATGAGATAGTGCATACAGCTTTAATGCAGTAAGATGGTAGCCTATTGTCCGCTCCTTAATAGCTATTTTGTGCATTTCCACATGCCGCACGCTTCGGATCTTGTAGCTGAATTCTTAGAAATGTCTTCGGATATACTAAATTATAGTGCAGTGGCTAACAACAAATAATTTTTGTTTACTCTTCTCAAATCTGTTATAAAGCTTCTTTCTCCCACAACGTTCGAATCAATGAAATTGTTTCGCTGTTTCTTGGCTGACACTAAATACAGACTACCGCATCCGAAAATGCGGCAATAAACAAGATTGCCCGTTTGTGATGACATGTTTATTTGTACAGGCCGTCTGTGGTGGACGCTCTTCGAGATGGCCCTCGACGTCTCCAATGATGCGACGTCACCACTGTTTTATCGTCGCGGCGGCGGCCACCGCTGTTCCTATCCGCGTCGTGACCGCCTCTTCTGTCTACCTACCTGAGCAGGCGAAAGCTGCACGCCGGACTCCGGATCGATCAGACGGACCACAAGACCAAAGTTTTCTCCGGGAAAGGCCACCTAAGAATAACCGAAACAAAAACAGAGACATAACGAACGTTCAGCGAAGACAAACAAGACGCAGCGGGCGGGAGAAGTAAAGAGAGTAAGCCATTCACTCACAACCACTACAGCGACCAGCATCGGCCGCTAATGGTCGCTTTGACCATGGTTAACATCTCCATTTTAGCGAGATGCTAAGGAGGCTATGAAAGAACGATGGATAATCGCGTCTTCACAGACAACTGGCGGAGGCGAGCCGCCGGGCGCCACCGAAATGCAGTAGCCCGCTTAGGGCGGTCTGTTTACTTGGGGTGTATTACTAGTACCCTCTTTAGGGTTTTTCAGCTCAGCTTACGAAGAGGCCAACCAGTTTGTCGGTACGCTCCTCAGACCGACGAGTTCGGTTCAATGGTGGCATTAGAACGTTCAACGAAATCATCAACCGCTACTTGATTCTTCCCAAATAGGAATCGACGTGCCTACAAAGACCACGACCACGTCGCCGCCTGAAATCTCGTTAGGCTGAAAGCACGTTCGCCGACGTAAGTCGACTTCGACAGGAGGAAATTACCGGTCTGTTCGCTGTCTTTATTATACCAAGTCACAATATCAGACGCGTTCGTTGCTTGTCAAGTACGTATATTCCTATTGCCAACTGTGAGAATGCTACTTCTATTTGTGCCGCTAATTAAGCTGAGATAAAACACGTATAGGTGCGCTGTCCGTATGTATACGTATATATTTGCCTTTAAGACAAACGAGCCAGCACGTTGACCAGAAGACACCTAAATGGTGGACGGGGTACAGAGCGATCAAATCGAGCAAACTTGATTTTTCTTAATAGTATTACTATAATAAGATAAAAAGATAGCAACCAAATGTTTGTAAGCAAGATAGCAAGAGCTCGCTACGGTTAGATATGGCTTTTACAAACGTCCTCAGTTCTTTATCGCTGGCTAGCTAGAAGTCTGCTCTCACTACGCCTCTGTCTCTTAACGGTGCTTCCGAGAGTACATTCATCAGAGCCTCAGTTCTATTGTCTACTACTACTACCATTAATACGCCAATACATGCGTTATCAGCTCATTCCTATGTGTTTTGATAATTTATCGTGAAACAATACAAACGAATACGTCGACTAGTTATTGAGGGGTTTCGAAGAGCACTCACCCAATTGAGAAGTGGGTTTGTTGCATTCAGCTGGATCCATCCAGTTTCGTTGGTAGCCACGGTGTAATTGGTAACTGGTTCGAGTGCAATATCTCCGATCGAGTTGCCATGTCTCATGCAAAACACCTGAATTTCAAAGGGCTGGTCGAAGAACGCAAACCCGTCCGGATAGTCCAACGATGGGGATACCATTCGGCGATGCCTCAACTTGGCCTGCGTTGCTTCTGATGTTGAGACAGGTCCGTTCTGTGGTGACTCTGCAATGCTAGAACCGGTCGTTGTCGTGACAGAACTGCTGGTAGTACTAGGAAAATGGGGTGTTTTAATGCTAGTGCTGGATGTAGACGTTTTCTTATTACGAATTGTTGATTCAACTGTGTTTTGATCATGGATAGGCGTTACCAGGCTGGTTGATGCTGTAGTCGAAGAAGTTGTGCTTTTAACCGGAGTAGGTAAACTACTCGCGATTGACTCTTCGCTCTGTTTTTCCTGGAGAATAGCGTGGACGCTTTCTGCCGGAACAATTTGGGGTGATCTCATGTAAGCGGATGATGGTTGAGCGTCCTCTGAAGTATCTTGCTCAGCTTCGGGTTGGGCTTGGGCAGATCGGGTGTTTCTTCGATAAAGGTTGAGTGCAGCGTGCATTACGGTTTCCTGCGGCGAAATATCACTAACATCGAAGCGCAACTTGGGTTCGATACTCTGTTCATCTTCGAGATTATTGTGATGGTTGACAAAGCTGATGACGAAATCGACATCGCGAAAGGACGCATTTTTTTCTTCAGCTTCTAGATCGACCTGATTGTACAGGTCGATCAGATATTTCGGAGCCGAGTTTGACGTTTGATGGATTTTTGGCTTTGGCCGACGATCAAGACCGAGAAGATTCAGAATTTCATTTTCCATTTCACGTTTCTCCTGTTTCGGCAAGCTGCGGTACGAAATAGTTCGATCGAGGCCATTATCAGCGTAGAATCCGGCCTGGACTGCCGCAGTCACCGCAACAAGCGAAAGGATTTTCGCGTAGGTTACCGCCATATTTAGTCGGTATCCTCGATTGTCGACGTCGCAAACTGTTCCGGAAGAAAAGGTAACGCTGGTGATGGTAATGGCCAAGTTGCGTTCAGCGGCAAAGATGCAGTCGACAATTCAAAAATGGAGCTGACCCTTCGTCATAGTTCGCTGATCGCAAGATAACGGAAGAAGTCAACCAGACAGACAACCCCCCCCCCACCTCAACAGTAAGCACAGTAATCTCTAGTCACGTACTCTCTTTCACAGGAGCGTATCGCGTACGTCTTGCGGGCGAGGTGTTGCACCTGGAATAGTACTATGCAACTAAGCCTAGATACGGACAGAATTCGAAAGGAGATGATGGGCTTACGCTCGCGCGCACACTCAGTGCAAGCAGGAAAAAGACGCCACTGTTTTCGGGACACGCGTTTGTTCGCGTTGCTAAAACGAGAAACGATACAGGCTGAGCCACGTTTCTTAAGATACTATCATCACACTTCGGTAGGCCCTTCACGTTTCGATTGGCATGATACTAACATGGCTACCTAGCCAGATACAAATTGTCAAATCGAAGGCCTAAGCAGTAGGTAATCTCAACGTCAATGTGTCAGTCTGTGGTGGCCTTTTAGTACGCCGATATTAGAATACCGTCACACTTCTCTCCGCTAACTCGAACCAGGGAAGACAAAATTACCACAGACGCAAACATACACACGTAGACGTGAATAAAGGTGCAAGAAAGGTTCCTAAATGATTGCTAACAGGGTCATCACGATCAACAGTCAATGCACAACTTCTCGACACGATCGTCCCGTCGTTGTAGTAACCGAGACTATGCTCCACTATACGGGCAGGACAACCAGCGCGAATGGAAACAGCAACATCGATTGCTGATCGGATGGCCGCGCTATGATCGGTAGGCAACGGGGCAACGAATCGGTTCACTTGGGCGGTTGAATCGTCCTCTTCGCCTTCTCCAGACGTTTCTTTAGCGCGACTGGTCACGGCGGCGGCGGCAGCGGCAGCGGCGGCGGCGGCAGCGGCAGCGGCGGCGGTAGCGGCAGCAGCAGCAGTCCTCTCGCAGGCGAGACCTAGCTGGCGGCATGAACAGCAGCGAGATCTAGAAGAGACTAACGTCAGGCCGATACGCATTAGCACGAAGTGTGCTTGCTGAAATGTACTGTTGTTGGTGGCGATAGTCGCCAGAAGGCGCTCGGATCGCTGTTACGATCATTGCGACGATGGCCTCTAGAGCCGCCCTCCAGGACCGAGAGGAGACGAAGAAAAATACGGCAAGAAATAACCTGCGCTGCCGCCTATAGAGGCAGTGCTGTTGATGATGATAACAACGATGCGGATGCTGTTAACGAGAAACGAAAGGAGATCTCAGTGAGCGACGAATCTGCGAGGCGGTGTCAAGACTCTGCGCACTTTGTCGCTGAACAGCTCAACGAGATGACTTTGGCTTCTTATTTATTAGGTACTACCTACGTGGCTGCGGCTCTAACTAGTATAAGAACTGATTATTACTGAATAACTACTGCTAGTTCAGATCGGGAGCATTACCTACGACTGGTAGGCTACCTCTGTGCGTATAGACATAGACACAAATAAGGGCTGGAGAGAGGTTGCTGCTAGAAAACCGAGGAGGCAAGTTGAAGACTGCGTCTTTCTCTCTTGAAAATATCTCGCTTCTTTGTTCGGTCACCGACTACGCGGGCTGGCAGACACGCTTTGAAGGCAGATCCGCCGGGAACCGTGTCGAAGAAAGGGTAGATCTGGGCGGCATCAGCCCGGCCGTCTGTGTCGCCACCAGGTAACGAACCAGTCTGAGCGACTGCATGAACTGCCTTGCTGATCGTGCCGAGACCAGCTTATACAACGTCTGGACCATGAAGACGGAGCCTTTCGGATGCGAATCAGATATCCGGCGGGATAAAGACACTTGAAGGGGGCCAGCAATCGTCAGTCTATCGGCTATTCTACAATGGTAGACGCTCATAAAAGACGAGGAGGTTCGCTGAAGACAAGAAGATAAGGAGATTAACAAGGGGCACAATAGGACGAACAAACAATGGCCGAAGAACAGAAGCTGGCTCAACGTTGCCGGTCGTGTTCCTACGAATTTGCTTACTGACTTCAGTCTTCTCTAGTCGTCATCAGTTCAGAGGAGCTTGTAATCAGTAGCAAGCGAGACTGATGGTTCTGCGGGCCGCTACAAGTCTATATGGGCTTCTTACAAAGGTGCGTTGTAATTTATTAATAGATTAATTGTCTCATAGGAAACCGAAACCTCTGCGCTATCGGCCGGACGCAAAAGAAATTTCGTCCAATTTCTGTCCGAATTTTCCGGCTTTTAGCGAGTTAAATATGTAAACATACAATAGGAAAACTGGTCGCGGTTTCTTGGCTAGGGCTTTTTTTGTCAATTTTTTACTCAATTCAATGAGCTGGGTCGAGTCGCCGTCTGCTTTTATTAGCTCACAGCAGCTAATAAAAGCAGAGTAGTCCTATGAGGTTTCACGAGATCGCGTGATCATTATAAAGGGTCCCTTTTACATTTTTAAGTGGGCCCACATTTCAACGTGTGTCCTGCGCATGCCAGCGATACGTGATAGTAACGCGGCTGGATAAAACGTTTCGTAAGTTACACAAGCAAATTTTCACATTATGGAGAACCCTGCCTGTTCCTCGCAGCTGTGTAGCGTATTGAGTGTGCTTCATACAGAGGTCTTTGACTTTTCCAAACCTTTCAAAGCGATTTCAGCAGACACTGCTAAGTAACTCCCCTCAAACTGCTCACTAGCCTTCAGTTCTTTACAGAATTCTATTCATTTCCTTGCAATACCAGGCAGAGCAGTGACTGAGGCCCGAGTATCGCGCGATTTTTTCGTTTCACCGCGAACATTACAGACGAACTCAGCTGAGGTTGAAATTGAACGGCAAATGCAGATATTCGCTGAAACTTCTTTTCGACAGAGTAGTCTAGATTATTACACACTTATTTTGAGCATGAATTGTTATTTCACTAATCGACACCCTCTTGGAGGTACGCAGTTTACCGTACTTAATAGCTACCTCTACTGATATTGATTGATGTAGGTAAATTTTTAGATCCGTCCTTTCTGTTACTGCATGCTAATGCTGTCATCTAGCTGAAGCGAGGTTCAATCAATGCTACTGACATAAAATAGACATAAATCCCTTTATTTTTTGACACATCTATGTATACGTTGATGTAAATGCTACACGCTCGTGTCTATGATGTAATTAATGGTGATCGACACTTGCAAGCGGCCGAAAATAATTCGAACACCCTCTCCCTGCGTTTATTTCATTGCCCCAAACGACCTTCAGAGTGTTCCAGATTTCACTGTAGCACGTTAAGCACTGATAGCATTTTTATAGCTTGGTAGGCGGGACCAAACCAATGATCTTCAATCACGCAGCGAAAGTGTGCCTGCTTAAGCCTATCGATAGACAGTGTCATGTTATGGAAACTAATAACGGACGTATTCCCAGCCAAACTGATCGTTTCTCGAAGCAATTCTGGGAAGCTTTTAATAGACGGTGAAAAAGTACGCGTATCAAGTGCGTTATATCACTTCGATATATATATAAATTTTATACTATATATTAATAAAATTTATATATACATGCTGATTATTATTGGGATAATTTTAGAGCGAACCTACCACACAAATCGGCACAGTTACTTGGCTGGAAATTCGAATTTAGGCCAGCAGGAGCCGCAGCAGTAGCACGCGCACCCACGTCTATTACCAAAAATTAGTAATACGTACTGACGCCATGAGGAAACGTCAGCTCGAGTAGATGATGCTAGATTCGTTCGGATAACGAAGTTATGGCAAGAAAATCCTGGCTGGAGTTAAATGGCAAGTGGTCATCATCAGAGAATAGCATCATGTAGGTTACACTTCTATTAGAGTCACTAGCATCAATTTCGAGCACGAGACAGTGGTGGTCTTCAGAAGTGAAGTACGTCAATATCTCAATAGATCAGGCTCTAGCTAGGTTAGCTAGGACGTAGTTCTAGCAAAATCAAAAAAAAAGCTCCAGCCAATGTGACTGCACATATGTGCAGGGCATTCCCTGCTATGGTACCACAATTTAGGCAGCGTTTGTCCGTTATTCCAACCACTTGTTTTAATAAAAGATCCTTAATGTTACAGTTGCAACCCATTCCAGGTATTCCTCATCCTGGAAGTCGCTCTAGTCGTACTCCTGGTTAGTCTTGGTGCGATCTTTTCTTGGACAGGCAATGCCCATGGGCTAATCTTTGTCATACCGGGTAAATGCGATTAGCATAATTAGTCTAAATGAAAATGTCTCGGATTAAGCTTAGTTTTGTGTCGAATCGTCAGAGGTCACCTATGACTGACAGAAAGCAATAAGGTACAACGTAGTGGGTTATCTTGGGAACGCCCTAGCAGGAGTGTTTGGTCAACCAAGCGGCTTATTTACCTTGAAACAGCTGAAATAAATAACATTTATATACTTACCTACCTCTGTATTTAGAGAATTTGAGCTGCTGTAATATACATACAAAGGCTAAAATTAAGGTGCTTGGACGGTCCCGGAAATAGTCTATCGGGGGTCCATAGAATGATCATCTCTGATTATTGATTAAATATAGTAATAGTAGCTCCGTTTCAACCCATCTACTTTAAACATCAGAAAATTTTGCTTTGCCAGACCCCTATATATACATATAATTTACTACATGGACAGGTTTCTGGTATATGGTAGCATGTGCTATATATGCAAATAATACATGTAGCAAGAACTTCAGACTATACACATATCACGATCACTATCGATACACAGTTATCTTTTTGCCGTTTACAAACCGTGGAAGGTTGGTGCCTAGATACATTGATTGAAAATGCAGTAACCACATCTCCTAAATCGAGCTCTTCGTACCTCTCTTGCAACCGAAAGAATATAGAGTCTACCTTATGCGGGATTTCTGTTCGACAGGAGCAGATCATCTAAACCTGATGTATAACGAAATCGACTAGAATGGAAAAGTCGCCAAAATGAGAGATATATCAAGTACTTCAGGTTAATAATATATAGGCGGTAAAATTTAAAATCAAATGATTTAGACTGGGTGCGTATGTGAGTCAATCGCTAACGTGTTGTTTCTTGAAATTTCAAAAAAACAGGGGTGATCCTGTTTGTGATGGTCGTGTTAGTATACTTCTCAACGATGCGAGAGACATGGGATCGTGAGGGTAACTACAAATTCATCAAAATTCAACCCCAAGAAGCCGCTAAGGGAGGTGTCAGTTGCATTGACATACAGATCAACTAGTGGCCAGCATAGAGCGACTGATGGCGCAGCGCCTCCGGGCAAAGAGTGCTAGTAATTCCAATAACTGTTCAATAATTCAATAAATTTATTCAGATTTATGAATAATATTTTATGTATATATATATATATATATATATATATATATATATATGTGTGTGTGTATATTTATACCGTCAAGAGAGCTATTGTAAATAAACTAGCAACACGCTGAGGTCAAGTATTTGAAAGCATTGAGATTCTAGGCCAGATTTTTAAGGACTAATTTTTTCGCATGCAAACGAAAATTAAAACAGTCAATATGAGTAGAGAGATAGGTTTATTAGACATCGTATTACCTCGTTTTCGATATTCCCTAGATCTACCCAAATAGAGTATTAGATTTGTTTAATATTTTTCTTAGAGTATTCTTTGTCACAGTATATCACAGCGTTTACTCAGCCTTGTCTATTAATGTATCACCTAAAGCTCATCGGTATGTATTAAATAAATGATCTTCCTACAACAATCTCCGAAGAAGAACACCTTTTTCCGTCGTTAAAAAAGCTATTGTTCTTCTTGAACTGGGGTTGCGTAACGGAAATTGCCTCATGTCTCGGCGTGGCAGAACGACTACAAAGAAAGTTGATTCGATCCGCCTAAGGACTTCCATCCGAGGTATAGGTGTAGGATCTTTTCCCTGTAGTTGGGCCTACCACAGTTTTATGAGTTCCTTTGCCACCAAAACCGTAGCCACCAAAAAGCGGTGGAGCAAACCCAGGGTTGATAATGCCTAAAAAAATTCAGTGAAGTCATTAAGGGTTAAGGTTAGCGAAACAAGTTAGATGATAAACTGTCTAGTAAACACAAAAGCTACGCACCCAATACAATATAAAACGTAACATTGCCATGCAAAATATTAAGCTTAGTACAAGCATTTTCAGGATTAACGCCCAACGCGGGGGAACACATGTGTGTAACCATGCGTTCATAACCAAGCGAAAAGATTCCTATGCTCTAATAAATACACTAGCCAGGCTGTTTATGATAAATCGTACGCGGGTTTTGTATTTATTAACAAGTGTGTTAATGTACAATATGTCGAGTACCTTAAAGACAAAATGGTGCTTTTTTTTGCGTCACTCCAATGGCGAATATCACAGATTGTATTTGCACGAGCTCAATGATAGGTGTTAGAGAAACTCTGATGGCCGCTACTTTCTGAGTAACTGTATGAGCTGCTACCGGTGGCAGGGTCAACTTCGTGCTTGTACGATCGTCTGCTGAAACCGGGCGCACCAAAACCACTTGATCCAAAGCCATTTCTAATACCAGGATTCAGGCCTGGAAACAACACGAAACAATTAGTCCATTTAATTGGGGGTCCCTGTTGACAAGAACAGCGATAGCAGCTGATTTGGTGCTAAAGTTAAGCTGGATGGTTTGGACACGAAAAAAATGTCCTACACGGAACACTCAGCAAATCATGTAACATGCCGCCTTTCTTGCGGCAAAGCAGGTAAAAAGACTTATTACTGTGCTTCAGGGGTTTTTATAGTACGGTTACGTTATGAGACCGAACCTCGAGAAACGATAAATTAAGGTAAAAAATATCCGAAAGCAACACATATCATACGATCTTACGTTTTAATGCAAACTAGATTATACTAATTTGAAAAAATAGTCTTATGTATTCATCTCTATATAAATCTATTTTGTACAAAGAGATCGTTTTTAAAATTTTAACCAACGTTTGGAAATATCTGGTAATTGATTGATAGATAATCGTAATAGTGGTATAAAAACCAGCGTAAAGTATCTAATATACGTGGAATGTATTGTCAGTAACCGGACTTTCTAAAAGTGACTTTGTTTTTGGAAGTTAGTAAGGGTGGAAGGTAATTGAAGCAGGATTAGTGCTTTTAGCAACAGAAATCTCGGGTTTTGGGACAGCTAGGATCAAGCAGTTATAGGATAGGTACATAGGAACAGGACTGGGTTCCTTCCACCCTTACCAATTCTGGGGATGACGTTGGCGAAATGTCCGTCGCTAACGATATTCGGGTTTGATCCAACGCCTCCGAGAAGAAACTTGGAGTAATTTGGGATAGCTAAGGGCTGCTGGAAACCGAAGCTGGCGAAGTTGTATTGGGGAAGCTGGTCGAAACCCGGAGTGGCAAAGTGACGAAATTGATCACCGAAGTTACCGAAGCTCGCCCAAGGAAGGCCTAAAAAATGTCAACGAACATTACCGAGGATCTCGATAATCTGATAGGCTGTCAAGCGCGTTGTCGGGTAGGGTTGCGGATGTTTATATTATCGTATCTATATCTAACTTTTGTCTTCATCTATCATAATGTCAATGAGTCATCGTAACATGCAGGAACTCCAGAATTTTTATGAGTGCTTTTCTTTTTACAACCTACCTCCACTAGGGAATCCCGCATTGGCGCTGACATCAGGAGTATTAACACCGCCTATATCGCCAGTGCCTCCCGCTTCGGGGGTTCCGAAGCTCAATCCGGAACCGAATCTGCTCGGGCCGAAGTGAGGTCCAAAACTGCCAAGATTAGGTCCGAAGTTGCTGAAGCTTCCAAGAGCTGTTCTGCTACCGATGCCACTGGCGTCTTCTTCGATCTTTTTAGTTTCGAGCTAAAATAGTAATAAAAAATCATTGAAGAACACCTACATCTATAGCGATATTTGGACGACAGAAACATCCAGCAGATTTATTAGTCGCGGTGTACTTTAAACTCCATGTTTTTTTCTGACGAAAACTATTTTATTTAAGGGGTTGCCAAACATGGATATAATAAGAAGAGGCATCTAGCGGACAGAAAAAAATAAAGATATAAACTCTAAACTTGTACAAAAAGTTACCTACAGTTCATACAGATAATTACGATATTCACTTCAATGTCTAGACAGCCGTCAATAGACTTGAGTAGGAAAAGCGTGATACTAACTAATTAAAAAGTACATAATATACCTCTTGCGATTTACTTTGTATAGTCTTGAAAAGAAACGTTGCAAATCATACCTAGTACTGCACAAAATGCTAAAGAACTATATGATTGTTCAGCCGTTTGCACCGCCGTTTCGCACGTTTTATTTTTGCTCACCATCTGATTACTTGCCTACGCCCGCTAGTGAGACATGCTCGAATGCTTCGTAACCATCTAAAAATATCCGTCCGGAAGCATCTAAGCTAAGTTTTAAAGTAGGCAATGCCTGTGATATAACAAAGTACCTGTATCTGAGGTCACAACTGTAGATGTACTCAGAAATGAATTAAATAAGCGTAAAAAAAACTATTACAAGTCTAACGATACCTGTTCGGCATAGAAGGTGCTCTGTTTGACATGAGGCGCTAGCATAAGGTAGGAATTGGGCATCGTGTATATGTTAAACGGTACTGCACATTTCATGTGCAACAAAAAGTGAGATGTAAAAACGACAAGTTAAAAGGTCGCTACTACCCTCTGTCCATCCTTGGCCTTCCATTCGTTGCCCGTGATTTTTCCGCGCGAATCCTGATGTAAATCGAAGCCGACTGTTATTCCATCAGGTCCAGTTGATGCACCGGTGTACGTGGCCTGAGAATACGAGCGGCTGTGAATTTGGGACGTTGAGCCATCAGGATTGCGGACTGAGCTCCGCTGCTCGATCACTTGGGAGGCCACGGGGCCAGAAAATGCCAAAAGGCCGAAGGCGGTCACGCACATCAAGGCATACATACTTCTGTAAAGACAGATCCAACGAAGAAGACAAAACATTATTTTGAGTTATTCTAATTCAGTTTAGATTATGCTGGGCTCGTGAAGTTCACGGCGACATGATGAGTGTACGGACCTCATGGTGATGGTGCGCCCTTGTGAAACTCGGCAATAAGGAATAGGAAACGTCGCGTCAATCAAGATCATATTAGTTAACCGTGTTCCATATGGACGAATGCATACATCTCGACAGTTTTTGGGAGCGCACAGATAGAAACAACGATTTAATTTTCTGCATGGGGTTTAATTACGGACGAGTTCACTGTATTAGATGTACTATTTTTTATTGACTCATTTGCGTATGATAGGCTGATTTAAACAACAGTTCAGACAACTATTTCTATTCAAAACCATCCATTAAACAATTACGACCCTATGTGCAAAAAACCTGTTGGTCTAACACCAGCAGCTAGTGGAAACGCTGGCGTTTTTCGGGCGGAAATTTTTTGACGTCTTTTCAATTCAGATGAGACCTTCAAAGCCAATGATAGCGTGTTAATCAGACGAAGCCACAGAAAACGAAGAATAAACGACAGAAGTTTTTTGAAAAATCTCCGAGGGCAATAGCAGTAACGCTAACTATCCGCTGTGTCGAGGCCTCTTTTTTGTGGCCAGCCTTATTCTATATATAGCGTCGTCCTAGATGGCGCTGGTGGGAGCCTCTGAAAGAATTCCGAGTGTAAAGACAGGGCGGCAGGGAGATTGGTAACAAACCCTTGACGATGGTCTCGAAAGACGAAATACGTTTATTGACTAGAACTACATCGCGAAACTAAATCTGTACTGCGGAGGAGGCGACAGCTTACTGATAACCTTGGAGCGTCTCTAAAGGGGTATCTCAGTTCTAAGTAAGGAAGATGGACTATAGTGAAATACACTAATGGACGTTGGCTGCAGGCCTTGATTCATCTGCTTCGGCCGCAATAACTATTATCAGCGAGGCGCTAATGACAATTCTGAGCAAGTCAGTCTATTACTATCAGTAAACAAACGTTTTCAAGGAACTTACGTTACCATTAGATAAATCTTTGGCTTGGCTGCGTAACGATAACAAAAAACCTATATTATTGTTGTTTTTGACAGCAGACATTGACTTCAGGTCGTAAACTAGATATCCAACGGAATCATTCGAATTAATCCGATCATACCGATAAGATCCCGAGCAATAAAAGTAATGATCAAAATATCTGAACTCACAGGCAAAACAAAATAAATATAGACCCAAAGTCGCATATATACCATAAAGGAGAGACGAATAAACAAGTTTAATCAAAACGCTTATCCACTATGAGCGTGATCTTCCGCGATTTTCCTTATGTACCTCGATTTTTACACTCACCTCAATTTTCGGGCTGCTCGGAGCTGTTTGTCCAAATCGAAATATCCATCCCCTTTTATATGCTAGGGTAAGGAGGTTGACGATTTTCTGGAAAGAGAATTCAACCACACATACACATAAACAGGGGGAATGACAAACATCGCTAACCGCAAAAAAAGCTCACACCAACGGCCAAAGCGATGGTCGAGTGCAGAACGCCCAGGGAAAGGGCAGCTGCAGCCGGCGCGATCAGTGAACACAAGAACATGACGACGGTAGAATCGGTGCGCCAACAAAAAAACGCCGTCCAACCAAGTGGCTTCTGGAGACTCCCCAGGGAGAAACCGCGCCGTAAGCGTCAGGTGACGTCATGGGCAAGAACCACTAAAAATAGCGACGACGGTGATGTTGATGCTTCACAACAGCCTGCCACTGCTACGCACACAGGCAGTGATGGCCGTTTTTCGTGTAACTGACATCGCCAATCGTGTAGTTAAGCGGTCGAGAGTAAAAGAAGAGGATCGTATTGCACCCAAAAGAGAAGCGACCCCTAAAGTTAAAGGGGCAAAAAATTATCAGACTGCATGTCGTTCCAGGCTGCTCCACCTAACTACCAACCCAGTTCGGCGCGAAGAACCCATTTATAATCTGACCTAAATGAGATCGTCGGCCAAGGTGTCGACACGAGTATCGCTTACGTATTAGAAGTCGTTATGTTAAACTTACATAGGAATCTAGCCAGCACAAAATAATACAGTAACAAATGAGTCATATGAGACACTCATTTGAGCATACGCTTTATGACGATGAATGATTAAATAGAAAAATGATGATTTTACTATGACAGCAATCTGACGCAAAGTTTCAGTTCTGTAAAGCTCTTACTGTGGAGTGAACTCTCCACACATAATCCATGAAGCTTTGAAACTGGCCATTTTTCTATCATATTAGCTTCTGTTTAACCTTGTATAATGATATACTGAGTGGAAGTCGAATCAGCGGAAATCTCTGTGGATTTCTTCGAGAGAGTCATTGACGCCCATTTGAAAATTCTTCCTTAAGCTAGCCACCAAGAAACGAACAAATAGAAGAAATGTACCAGTTTGTTGCCTGGTTATTCTGTCCAACGTAGTCGAAAAAAAACGGTTCACAAGTCAAAACAAATAATCAATAAATAGCATCATTAACTTAGACGAGTTGGGTGTTTCTATTTGTTCGAAACGTTCCGGCCCAGTTCGATTAGAGCATCAAAGCTTAGTACGTTGCGTTATTCCAGTTAGGACCAATACCTTTTCCTAGTGAATCAAAAATAAGCCCAGTTCTCGTGATTTTGCAGAGATTGGGGCTCTCTGTAGCGCTGGAGTGGATGAGTGTTGTCTTGTGTTATCAGAGTATTTTAGTGTACTCTCTGGAAGACCCAATCAGTTAGCTAGATCTGCAGCTCGGCTACAGGTCGTCACCTGATGTCAGATTGAAAATGTCGTCGTATTGGCCCTTAATACCAGTTATGTGAGATGTTACCCGCGATAAAACATGTGAGTCACGTGAAGGCCCTCATAACATGCGTGCTCCGTTCACTACAGGGACAGAGTTAATAACATGATACACGTGGATTATACATGGCTAGGTGCGTCTTCTCTACTCTACTAAATTGCCAAAGTTCAGCTTCGGAGAAGAAATACTTAAATAGGTTGTATTTTTTTTCAGTCATACTTTAACTTATGCGAGCGAAACACCAATCCCTCATTAGCCGCAAACGTCAGTTATCGTGTAACTACGTAGGAGCAATTAAACCTCCAAGATCTTCGCATGATGAGTGCTGCACGACCATATTCACTTAGCCATACAGTATGGTAAACTATTTTTAATTTCATATATATTCAATTATCTATTATTAATGCGTAAATAAATTAAGCCATTACTAATATTTCCAACTGTATTATATATCTAGGATGCACTGGTAAGGATTTCCCTAACGAAGAAAAAACTGATTACCAATCCGAAGCTCATTTTGACAAATTAAGCCACAGGAAGCGCTCAGTTCCATTAAAATTAGCCGGTTTATGTATGGGTGAACTCCATCGAGTTCTGAAAAATCCACTGAAACAACTCATCAAGATATTCTCTACTTCAGAGCAATCCACACCAACCCCTAGGACTCGAATAGCTAATCTGATATATATAATACATATAGCTCGTACCACTTGGAAGTAAAATGCCATTCTCTCGATAAAAGAAGAGACATTATTTTACGATAGGGTTTTACTCGACATGCCGAGTAGCTTGCGCAACCAATGTACCCTCCCAATTAATTGCTTTTCCGTCGAGTTACATCAATGCCCACATTTGTGGCTTGTATAAACCTGCAGCACGAAATTGTTACTGAAAACGTTAACGTTTATTGTTAATATGTAATCTTTTTTCGATATATATTAACAAGGCCTAGATGCGTTTATCAATTTTAAACCAGTAATAAAATAGCGGCGAAAGGAAAATGACCAGTGATAACAGAAGATAGATTTGTTCATACTTTCTAAAATAAGAACTTTTGTGTATCTTCTGATAGTGACTAAATATGAGCTACATTGAGATATGGATTTTGCCATTGCAGTCAGCTTTTCTCGCTAAAACTGTTAAACTAGTCAGTTCTCAGAGGCCATTGTCACTATATTTATTTCGTTCATATTAACGCCCGATGCTACCAGTTTACCGGACAGACACCGAGAAGCTGAAACGTCCCATGATCAGTAAATAGGTCAATCCATAAAGTTATATCGCTAATTGTATTAAAGGACAAAATGTATTAAGAAGTAAGATTTATCTGGAGTAAAAATTATAACTAAATTGTGTCTGGCGAAGACTTGATCCTCATTAAATAATAATATGCATCATCTACCTGTACAGTCAACGATCATTGTTTCCAACTGCACCTCCAGACTTAGCTGATTGAGATAGCTTGCCAGTATCATGCTTGACGTTGAAAAATCTGGCTCATAAGGTATAGTTATTTAGCTATACGTGCCACAATGCCACACGTGAGCAAAGGCTCTACGCCACGGATGCGCTCAGACATAAAATCAGTCGTTTCGTTTCGTTTCCTTCTTCTCCAATATGCCTGAGCTATTTTCTAGGCCTAAAGGCCAGGCCAGACCAGAGACGAATTGAGAAAAAGTACCGAATGAGTCTTTTCGCATTGGTACGGACTTCGCTGTAACGTTTGAGTAAACGATTTTTCACGCCCAAGTTCATCACCGTTTACATCGATTTATGTCAAAACAACATAAACCAAGTTTCTATTACAGTTATTTGTGTGACATTATGACGCATAAATTACGTGCCAATCTCTTTATTTAGACAACGAACGAGTCCTTTAGATACATTACGAAACCTCACGCTTTCTTGCCTGTAGTTTAATTTGTCAAGAGCAGGCAACCTTCGTGATGAAACAGTGGTAAGCTGTTAGTAGCAGGCAATCTGCGTGCATTACCGCCGACTAACCTTTTACAAAAAGGTAAGCATCATAGTGTTTCTAGCGAAGTGGCAATTTTGAAATTATTCATTCAACTCATTACCTTAGCTAAGTTATGGAAGTTAGAAGAAGGCAGGGCGTACTTTATTTAAAAGGGAGAAACATGTTCCTCTTTACTCAAGTACATCAAGAGTTGTCCACCTGCGGCTCCCTGCAGTGAATGTTGAATTATCGAAGAAGCACAGCCTATCGTTTCCTAAATCAGAGTAACTTCTAGTAGTAATACTAACCAAGTAACAACACGATAACGTAGTTTTTTTTTTAGAATAGTTTACTGTATTTACTTAGTGTGACTATTATTTTCTATAGGAATGCATGTATAGGTATTTACAGAAAACATATCGCATGGTATTTCAGGCGTGCACGTAGGTCATGGCTGATGAACTTTTTTGGGTAACTTGCTTACAAATTCACAAATTCCTTTTGCCATACAAGTATCGTCTTAACATTGATTACTTTATTGAAGTATCACTCATACGTTCGACCCTGTAAATATGAAGATTTTTTTCAAATATTTGATTGATTTTTAGATTGACTTACCAAAATAAAGAAATTTAGTTTTATAAATAACCGCACTTATCTGTTTGACTGCCTAAACGCTCAGCGAAGGATTGGATTGCCATTTACTATGCCAATGTGTATATTTCAACACATTAACCTACTAATACTAAACTTTATCAGGTGGACGAAGGCAGATTGTGTGATCGCAGACCGCGATTGCCCCTTGCCTTCGATTCACATTGCGCCGCGTGAACGCTGACTAAAGTTTGGCCGGTCTGAATATTCTTTTGTTTGAGAATGTCCTGTAGTCCACGCGGAAGGCTGCTGCTGTACTAAAATCTCCACGTCAACATCCCGGTGGCAGCTTCCGCCAAGCGAAAAAGCCGTTCGAGGTGAAAGATCACAAAGGGCCTCTAGAGGCGACTCTAAGCTTCGATCAACCATGTAGGCCTTGGCGTACAGCTGAAATCAGGTCCAGAACAATTTACTAAGACTGAAATGAGAACTAAATAATAGGGCGTCAAGAAGTTAAGTTTACTTACACCTATCTACTAAGTCAACTATTTTTTGCCGTATGGTCCGAAACTAGTAAAGCTCGTGCTTCAAATTGTAGTTGTTTCCCAGATAGACTATACCAACTGGGTAGAATCTTACACCCAGCAACTAACTTACATGAGCTAAAACAAGGTCTGAACCTGCCTCCCCTTCGGGAAAACGCTGTGAGCACGATACTCTTAATTATATCATCATCGAAAAAGCTGATAGTGGAACTCATAAATATGTCCTAAATAAACCCTTAGTCCGTATGGAAATTAATGCGGATATATATAGTTCATTATTGATTTGTACTGTTCATAGATATGCTAAAGACGTAATTTACGGATGCTATTATCTGAGTTTCTCTAAATGTTTGTCTAATAAATCTGACCGCGTTACGTTATGTTATATGGGCGTGTGCAGGTTTTATTTCCCCACACGGCAAGTGAGAGTTAGAAGTAAATCATTATCATCAACTCTCAATACAGAGTTAAAGACGTTAAAATTTATTCACGTGACCGCCTATAAACAAAGTAATTTACCTGTAAGTATCGACTTTCCAGTAGAAAGGCGTGCATCGCGTTAGCCAAAGTGCGTAAAAGCACTGGCATATTCATTAGAACGATATTTCTTTTATTAGTTTTTTTTTAGAATTTTGCTAGTTTTTTTTTTAAATAAGGCGCGTTCATATTCACGCAACACGTATGATATATACATACGCACGCTTAGTGCAGACAGCCGTTATTATTGTGCTCTAAAGTTATTTGTATTATGTACCAATGCTTTTTTATTTTAGCGAACGAACGTGCGTTAATTCAGTATAACTAAATCGAGAAAGTGAAATTCAGCTTTTTCTTCATTCAATTAAAACCGACTAAAAAAAAAAATAAGGATACAATATTTTTAAGTTTTCTCGCACCGAAAGATATGAACTCGTCAGCCTCGTCTGTCATTTTAGCCGACATCGGACTGCTTATGCCGTAAATACTCGAAGAAAGATGTTTTAGAAGATTCGCCATGATTTTTGCGGGCTTCAGGGATTATAAATCAGTGAAACATTAAATACAGTTTGACCTATGCGCTAAAAATCACATTTTCCAATGTTCGCCCTGGACCCCCCAGGACCCTGTCTTGCCGAATTGGATGGGGGTATAAATGTTCTCAATTGTCTTCACATGCTTTGACAATTATTAAGGATATGAAGAGGATTTAGAAACATACTCAAAATCGATCGGACTTCGACACCTCTTATTAGAAACGCCTCATATAAATAACGACTGTTGCGCAAACGACCTCTGACCAGATGATAGAAGAAATCTTAAAAAAAAAAACACCGTTTTAAGATATAAAAATTAGTTGCTCAAGTTTTTTGCAACATGCACAAAGGTAGCGTTTCGAAAAGCAGAACTTTGCCGATCTTTGCCCTGTAATTGACTACAGTATGTTCTTAAGTAATTGGTTCAAAACTTGAGATCGTATCAGTCTCTTTGCTTTACTCAACAGTTAGATTTCTTGGGCTGTTTAATATATAATGTATAGAATTTTGAAAACTAAGATCAATGATCGAACATAACTAACTTCAACAGTATAGCTGTCTAACAGTTACTTGCAGCAGCACTGCGAAACACTAGATCGAGGATTGTGCCGATGCAAAGTAACAGGATAATTATGACACGGCCATAGACTATTTTTTTGCTTGTACAAGATAAAATCAAAAAAGTGCCAATATCCCGAAATAAGTAATCCAAAACAGAGTGATCATATAAAGAACGATGCTTCCGGAAACCATGAAATCAGATTTGGCAAATAAGGCAACCGAATGACTGGCAAGATTACCTTCCTACTTCATTTACTAAAAACTAAATAGTAGACAAACCGCAACCTAATGGAACAGAGTGGGTTACTGCAACAGATGGGCGACAGTAGTAGAGAGAACCACCTACGCTCAACCTAAATTAGGTTTAAATTTTACTTAGATCGTTAACAGTATGATCTGTGTGATTGTTAACACGATTATACTGTTAGATAATATCTAGAGCATACACATAATACGGGTCGTTTAATGGAGGGAAAGATACGTTAGTCTATGGTGTCTATAGGTGGTCATAGCCGCGGAGGCTGGGCCGATGCATGATGCGATCCGGTGCTAAACAGATCTAGAGCGTTCAGGCCCAATTTATTACTATTATTATTATTGTTATATACAGAACCTACTTGAAGGAACTTAATGAAATTCATAAGTTCTGTCTCGAACAGGAAACCATGGGTCCAAAGATACACCCCCAAAAGAAAACAATTGAAAAGTTCTCACTATAGAAAAATGCATTTGACTTAGTTGACTCCAAGAAAAAACCAAACACCTTGGACTTAGTGGAAATTGTTGCAAGCACTGTCATTTTAAGGGCTACTTTTTATATATCGAATTGCTATCTCGCTTTTATCGACCGCACAAAAAATTTAGCCATATTGAAATGATAGCCACGACCGTCCGTTTTGACACATTGCGGTTAAGCATCGTATACGAACTAAACGTATCAGTACATTAAGGAATCAGGCGCATAAAAAGTGACCATAGTTGCTTTTCTTTACCGAACATATCTTAGGCCTGTTTTATCAACCCACTTACAAGGTATTGATATATTACTGTACCAATACCGATAGTATTGAATCTGTTCGGCAACGATTTTCACACGGGCATATCCTTTTTGTCCTTGTGGTTCCGTTTTACTAGATTAGGAATCTCTTCGGATGATCCGTCGGATCGACATAGTCACAAATTGTTCTGAATCGGTCCGCTCCTTTCCGCATCTCCGCCAGCCGCGTTTCCGCTTTTTGAGAGCCACACAACGCTATCATTTACGCCCAGTTAAAAAACAAAAAACATTAGAACCGCTGCTGCTCCCTACTACGGCAGTTGACTATCACAGTTCAGCTATAATAAGCATAATGAGGAATCAGTCTGCGGCAATAGGTAAATAAAGCTGCCCTTTTTTTTTTTCTATTCTTAAATGTCTCTACCTATCTACAACGAATTTGACTCAAGCAATGTTCAAGGAATACAGAATGGCGGCCTAGTTTTGGTAAAGATTAGGAAAGCCAGCCCAGCTTCGTGAAGAGCGTGCATTGAGCGAAATAGCCATAAGATAGGTGATCGTCCTCAATGATATAAATGGGCAAGCACAAAAAGTCGATGAAGGATAGCAGCGTGGTCAAGCTGTGGATTCATGCTGGCCACGAAACGATCCTGCAGGGGACGAACTTCACTTGCTTAATGGTGTGGGCATAGACAAATCACTGCGGCTGGACACAGTACCTTGGCTGCGTACCTTGTCATGTCATATGTCGCCCTTATTCCGGTGGAGACGCAGCTTAAAACTTAAACAAACTTCTTGACGTCTTGTCTATAACATTTGCGTTGCGAATGCTTACCTCAACAATGGTCAAGTAACAGAGTTGAGAATACTGCCCTGGAGAATATTGTTAAGAATAATATATAGCGGGTTATTATCACAGGAACTTTGTAGCGTATGTGCCATTTAGTCCGATCGAACGGGACTAGTAGAGTTTAAGCGCTTCAAGGTTAAAGAACGCTGTCGGATCTTGAAATTGGACAAAGCTTCAATTTCGGTACAGGCATTATTTCGAAAACCAGCTAGGAAAAATGCCTGAGGAAATCACAGATAGAGCTGATACACGGCTGCAAATGTCCTCAACAGAAACCTTCAGGTCATAAGGCTCAAGTGAAACCATTTCCATTTGGCCCTGAAAAAACAGTAATAGCGCAAGTATGGTATACTTGCAGAGAATATTAAAAGCGCAGTTCATTTTAGTTGTCATCCCCTATTCGATTTGCTACTTTAGGATTCAGTACTGATGACACAATGTGTCGGTCATAGCTCTACATTTTATAGATTTTGTACCAGAAGTGGTTGCGTTGCCCTTATTCATGCCAGCTAAATATTATTAACAACAAACCTTTATTGCTGACTCGGTATCGCCTAGTTGCCGATGGAGGATACTAGCTTTGAGAAGCAAAGCCTTCGAATGAGACGGCCGTTCAACGAGCAGTCGGTCAAGAAATGCTATCGATGATGTTGGCGACTTCCCCAACTGGGTTTGTAATAGGGCAAGATTGTACAGCGCAGACGGATGGTGAGGCTGTCGGGATAATACACGATGCAGTAAAGATTCCGCTGAAAATAGTGCCAACAGAAACAATGACAACGCCGACCGCTACCTTACACTGATTCATGTTGATGCTTCTTAGCTGACCTTTCATGCTACCCTGGGAACATCGTTGGCTGATACATCAAACGATAGGCGGTGGCACCATATCGCGATTTGTGCAATGTATAGAACATGCGAACTAAAAACAGGGATTCGACTATAGTGGCAAAACTGATTTCGTGCACCCGGAAATGATTCATTGTGTCTTCACTCAGCTGGCAACCGGATACTGGGATGGCAGCAGCATATATATATATATATATATTTCATGAGTTTCGTGTGTGGAATGTATAATGACTTCTATGAAAATCCCAAATGAAAAGGGTACTCAAGGAGACTAGAATAACGAAGCACTATATTTTACCAACAGAAATATACCCATAGTAGTGGACTCGTGACTACTTAATATTGAAAAAGAAAAGGATGGACACGCTTACCTGCTGTGTAGCTACCTTCCCTCAGTGCGTCCATTGCATCCTTGTAGAGAGACATCATGGTGTCATCCTCCGTGTTAGTCTTCAATACGTCGAGATTCACGCGTGAAGGCTCATGTGTCGGATTGAGCTCAATACATTGCTGGAACATTGAGGCCGCTCCATCAGTAGCTCCGCGTTCCATAAGTAACACGCCCAGCTGAAGACAAGCAGATTAATTACACGCGGCTATCAACATCAGCTAACTATACTCATAAGTCATTTAAAAAATGATCTCCTTTTAATAAATCATGTATTGATAGTCTGCAACATGTGTATACAACAAAGTAACCGAAAATATTTCTTCTACGCTGAAAAAGTGTTGGTTTTATTGGGAACATCATTTAACTGTCCCTAAATAGCTACGATAAAAATACTAGTAACTACAATAAAAGTATTTACGGCAACTGTACTTATTTGGGCTTTATCTAGTATCATATAAAGCTGTACTTTAAGTCAAGCTTTTTCTTTCTGTTAACGACATCTCATTTAAAGCTCTGGCACTTACGTTGTAATACGCGTCCGCTAACCTAGGATCGATCTCAAGAACCTTGCGATAGCTTCGCTCAGCCATAGGTTTCATGTCGAGTTGGTAGAACAATTCACCAGCAACAATATGAAATTCGGCCACATTTGGCGTCGAAGTCATCATCTCAGCAACCACAGCCTTCGCCTCTTCAAGCGCGTCCATCTTTATGAGGAGACGAATGTAGTCAACGACAAACAAGATGTCCTCTTTGCGTATCTTCACGAAATCGTCAAATGGAACTGCGACAAGCGGATATTTTTCCCGATAGATGCTTCTGGCTAGATCATCTTTATTCAGTTTTGAAAGGAGTCTAGCTTTATACCAGTGCGCCCGAATTTCGTCGCGCTGTTTCAACGAACGGTCGAAACAACTGAGCGCGAGATGGAACTCCCCCTCTATCTCGAATGCCTTACCCAAGTTATTCCACATCTTTATATTCCCTGTAATCGAACAGTAATAGAAGTAGACATACGGTATATTTTATTCACTTTATTAGAATATTTAGTCAGAACGGCTATACTGGAATAAGGTATAAATTACAGCAGTTCCTAGTTGGAATTTTCGTGTAGAAACTGGAGAAAATGCTTTCACAAGTTACGATCATAGTATGAAATTAACAGGTGCTATGTGCCCTGAAGCTGTCGTCTGAATGTCAGAAATCGTTGTTTCTGTAAGACACTTTTCTACTGTCGCGTTTACCCCTGTTTTTTCAAAAAATATCACTCAGTCAGATGACGGGGCACTTCTCACGAAAACTACGAAGTATCACTTACCTGGATAGTCGCGTACCGCCGCTCCAAAGAGTTGCACCCCGCTTCTCCATTGTTGTCCGCGAATCGCGCTCTTCATTAACAGCGCACAGCTGAAGGTCACCAGGGCGTTCCGTAACAGCGAGCTGCTGCGTTCAGGCAACAGAGCCCATATTTTGCCATAGCCAACTGCTATTAGGAAGCAGGTCCCCATCGCGGGCAGATAGAGAACTCGTTCGGCCACGACGAAGCCCACGTAGAATAAAAGGTTAGACGCGGGCAGCCAGGGAATGAATGCCATCGTTAAGGCGGTCAGCGGAAGCGCGGCTTGTGTTGAGATACCTGCTCCTGTCACTTCTTGGGTAATCTTGCACGGAATATAGTTATTGTTATTGAACTGATGTTGATGGCTAGGATTGTTGGTACGTTTACTATTACAGGACGGCACTTTGAGTTCATCGCCACCAGATCCGTTCATGGCCTTTTCCACGGGACTCCTAAATAATGAAGCTATCACAGTTAACGTGGTCGCCGCAAAGAACGTCACGTAAAGTACTCGTTTGTCGAAAAAGCTCTCGATGAGAGGTATCGATTCAAACGAGTAGTCGCAGCTTTGACAATATGGGTTTAATAACAGCTTGACGTTGAATAGGGCCAAATAGACGAAGTTGATCTGTCTGAGCGGCGATGCCAGCTGTCGGGCGGGGTTATCGAACTCATGAAATGACGGAGTACCGCCAGAGATTGCGAATCTGGTCGTAAGGAGACCCATTGTGGCTGAGGTGGATATCAGCAACTTTTTCCAGAGGGTTTTATCTTTGTGGCCGGCATGATAGTAAATAATATCCAGTAAGGCTTTCACTGCGAGGGCTGTTACCCCTTGCTCCTTGCAGAGCATCGCGAGGCTCGTGCACACACATGCAATCGAATAACTTGAACTGAATATACACATCAGGTAGAAAAACGCGGACAAAAGTTCTGCTCGACCTACCAATTGTATCACAGCTTCCGTTTGTACAGGATGAAAACAGAACAGTACCCCCGCGATTCTGGCTACCCGGTTTCCTGCTTTTTCCTGCACCAGGGTCGTGAACAACAACGTATTGATAACATGAAGTATAGCGTTGAACAACCGCTGATAAAACACATTGTTGGTTAGTCGGTACGTCAGCACTGTAAGTGGTCGGTAACTTTGATGACTGAAGTTGGACTTGAGTGGAGTGCCCCAAAAGTCATTCTCGAACAGCGACCAAGTTAGGGGCAAGTTTACATCCGGATTTCTCTCGACGGCTGCGACATCGTCGTACAAAAGGGGGGCTTTCAGTAACGGTCCGTAAATCAGTGCTGTGCCGAGAATGCACAATGCGACATGTATCGACCACCAGCCCTCCATAGCATCTTTGGCAAACTTCGCGTAACACGAACACTACTCACAAACCCAAGAAAGCTTATAGGTTATTTATTCAACTACATACTCACTAACACGATCGTTCACACTCCTGCCTGCTTCAGACCAAACACAGCCTTTCAGCCGATTTCTTCATTACGGGTTGATTACAGGTTTGCGCAGTCGAAGCGAATTTCTATTTCTCGATCCCTCACGTTCTACATGATCTCTGGCACCCCTCTCTTGTGCGTTCTTCAGCTTCTAGGCTCTCACTTCGGACTCTGAACCTTCTTTTCATCCACTCATCTACCCCGAAATTCGCTTTCCCCTCAACAACCAACCACTACGCAGATCCAGACAGTTCGTATGGATTCCGACAACAGCATCGAAAAACACCAGTCAGTATATCCGTCGTACACGCTTTTATTGCTACTGCCGAGTCAGCCAGCCTCAGCTTGCTGTTTGATTCCGCGACTCTACACGATCCGATTTGGTTGCTTCGCGTGTCACCAGCGCCAGCGAGCAGTTCATTACCACACAGACACAAAACATCATCACAGAAGATCGCAGCTTCAGGCCGTAGCCAGCAGCCGGCATCACCACCGGAGTTCGATCTATCCACTCGTCCTTTGTGTGCTATCGTTCTGCTGCAGAAGCGACCTGTGAACGAAGTATTGAAAACATTGCCGACTGCTGCGGCACCATCATTGGAGAGTGACGACGACCGTGCGTCTGCCAACAAAACCGGTTGATCGCCTCTTTCCTGTTCGGCATTCGCTCTGCATTGCTTGCTGCACTTCCATCATCATCGCGTCATCAGCCGTTGTTCGTTCGTAGGGTTCGTCATTCGGCTTGGCTGGGCTGGACCACTAGCAGCCACCGTCACCGTCGCGATAACTGACGCGTCTCTCCCTCGAATTGCCTCTGCTTTCGCTGGAGCTGCCGTGTACGTTTTGTCGCCGCTAAGCAGAACGCTAAGTGTAACGACGGAGAAAATATTGGCCGGTACCGGCCCGCCGTTGTTCGGATCGGCTTCCACCGCTGCAGTACTTCGATGGGTTCAATCGCTAGCTATGCGCGACTGCGATTCTGCCACTGTCGCCATTCATCGTTCGTTCGGCGTTTCGGTTCGTGCTTCCGCTGCGTTGATCTCGTTCAATCTCGCCTTCGTTTTCATCGTGAGTGCCTCTGTGCCGCTTCCCCTGCCGTTGTAGCCATGAAGAGAAGGGGAGTGCTCGGCGAAGCGTCGTCACTCGCTCCATCACTGACGATCTGCACGTAGCAAAAAAAGCATAGGCGAAAGACCCGTTGTTGCAGTTGTCGCAGCCGATACGGAGGCAGTCGCTGTTTGAAACTGAGAGAGGAGCAAACGCTGCATCAGTCAGTCCGTAAATGTATAGTTAGCACAGCGTTAGCGATAGCCATGCTAAAGTAACCAGATCTGTCTACCTGTAAGAGTGTTTGTCGGCTCGCAGGCCGTCATACTGTGCTAGCAGTCCCTTGACAGATTTCGGCTCAAGGGTTCGTAGGGCGGCCACAGGGTTTATCGGCCCATGGACCATAACGTCGAACAGCCACGGCCTTCTAAAGCAGAATGGTTAAATGGTGACACCATACAACTAAAACGATAGATAAACTTAACGCTAAAGGATAGAAAATACTGGAAAGGCAGGTGCTACGGTATGAGAAACTGTACAGATGGCACCACAACTCATGAAGTGCACACAGAGCCGGAATTCTTCCGGGAGCAGCAGCAACGACGTGATGCTCGATACCCAAAATACTGCGACGTAAGAGGACTGACTGTAGTAACTAGAGGAGGAGGAGGAGGAGGAGGAGGCATCGAGAGTGATATAGAGGCCTGACTGGGCAGAAGTTTGCAAATGGTAACAATCATATGGATTTCTGCAGAAATGTTCACCACATTGGGGGTACACCAAATTGGTAGATTGGGGAAGGTGATCAGCAGGTTACAGGAACAGCTAAAAGTTACGCCCATGCAAAGATGAGGGGCTTCCTCAGTAGAGGACAAGAGGCAAATGAGGTGACGGACTTAGCACGATTTTTCCAAAGTTGTATAAAAGTTTTTGAAACATAAATATTTAGAGCTATTACCACGATTCAAGTACGTTCAGCTTGAACTTTTTGCCCACAATTTGCTTATTGTCTTTCTATCTCAGCTCCAAAAACCTATCTATCTATGCGTATCTACAAAATACACAAAAAGTGCAAGATGTACTATATATATATATATATATATATATATATATATATATATAGATATATATATATATATATATATATATATATATATATCTCCTAAACCAATGCGTATTTCTCTGAGCAACTTTCCTTCCATCTTCTATGGCAGCTGTTGCCAGTTGCGAATGATCTCTAGTCCAACAACGATGTCTCTGCGACAACATCATATGATACGGTAAACGCATTCATTTTGAAGCCACATGTCGGCCTGCCCATGCACTGCACTGAACACCAACAGTTAATATCCGATACAACGATGTGGTCAGTGATGGTGATGCTGATCGCTATTCAGTCCAATGGAAAAAATCGTTCTGGTGGGTAATAACGTCACAGAACCTGTACGTGGATGCGCACACAATACATAACAATAGATGTAGCACTCTGCTACAGGATGACTGCTTCAAAGCTGCCCACATGTTTGCTCATGGAACGTGGCAAGAAAGGCAAGACTGTGCTTACCTTAAGGTCCAACGTAAATTGAACATAACGAAGACTTTGAATACATTTCCGTACATTCGTATGTTTTCGCGTCGTCTGCAACATTTTACATTGCGGAACCGCTGCTGTACAACGCTTTTCGAACGGCTAGAAAATACGCTAAGACCACAGTCAATGTTTTAGTCTAGCTGAGTGGCGTGTGCGTGAAGACGATGACGTCGTCGCCAAGACCAGTAGCATCCGACTCGGAAGATAGCAGTAACCGCTATTCCGACCCGTTCGACGAAGATGGAGAAGATGGGTCCCTTGACCAGGCTATTCAGATTCAAGCGATTATGCGGAGTCCAGCAAGCTCGATTTCTTCGGAACGGGTGGACTACATAAACACGCTGGGAAGCTCAGGAGCTGCTCGACTTGAAAGAGAGCGCTCGGTGACATGGGCTACAGGGTGTCTCCTCGCCGACGTTTCCAATCGCAATGACCTGCAACACGGCCGAGGTATACATTTCGGTGACGTTGCCGGTGAAAGCGTATTGCGAGCGTATGCGGAAGATGATCGTCGTAAAACAAACGAAAAGTTGGCCATCGACGTAATCGTCGCCCATTTGTCCATGCTGTGCTTTACCCATACCTTAGTACAAGTTCTGCTTTTATTTTTCAGGACACTATATATTAGCGACGAGGTCTTATTCCAGACTGAGTTGGGTATTGTGTTTGCGTTTCCGGCAGTCTGTCTGCTGGCACTGTGGCTTCTAGAGAAACTGTGTGAATATTCAGGGGCGCGCATTGTGCTCTTGGCAATCTACTCGATCGCATTTGCCTTGTTCTTGTTTAGTTCTGGCGATCTTGTCTTGGGCGCAGCGCCCACCAGATGTCATGCTGCTGTAATGTTGTTTATGTTAACAGTGAGCTTGTTCATATTTAGCATGTTCTTCGTGAGGACGTCTTCGGTACATCAACAGTATTGTCGACTCGCGCTGATCACCTTCGCTGTGAGTCTCGCCATCGGTATGTTACTGACCTTAACACAGAGTCACCTACCGGAATGTTTAAAGAGACTCTTTCAACCCGATTTATTTTCATCAAACAACATATCAGGTGTTTGGTCGACGTACGCAATGGTTGTAGTGCTCGCCTTCGCGTCAATGGTTTTAGCGTCGATTATACAGTTTACACTACATCGAAAATTCAATCAGGCACTAAGGCCAAGAGCGGCCCTGTGCGCTATCGAAGGCGAGGGAGACAAGACCGTAAATGTGGCACTGCTGAGCCTTCGAACACTGGTTAGCGTCGAGCTTTTCTTTCTCGTACTTCCGTACGACGCAATTAAAAGGCTCATCGCTAAGTTTAGGACTCACAGCTACATTTCGATCGATTCGTAAACACTAGTAACGAAGGACCATGAATATGCGGAGGCCTGTAAGGACTAAAGAAATGAATTTTCCATAGCTGGGAAAATCGGTCGAGAATACCAACTTATTAACGACTTTTTGAGATCAGCAAGCCACCAATATACACATAGGGTAACCTCAAAAATTATCCAGATCAATACACAGGCAGGGAACAATGCGCCAGCATCACCATCTAACTAATAACGAACACGGCAGATATAACGCAAATGTGCTTATTGTCATTCAGGTGACAGGTGCCTTACGCGCGTGCTGCTGTTGATTCAATCAGGAAATATGGTCATAGCGTTACGAAGGAGAAAGACATCGTAACTCTAAGTTATACAAAGGCGTATATTTCCATAATTTCTTAATTATGTGCTAATTATATAGCGCGCGTTCCACTTACCTTATAATCCATGCAGTATAAAATGTATCGTGTTCGTTTGAAAATTTAAATCTTGATTTAAACACGCAGCACAATCAATAGATGTTTTTTTTCGAAACGACAGGCAAGACCGATAACGCTCTCGCAGTAGCTAACTATTAACGGTAATAGTTTTAACGACCTTCAATGACGTTGACCAAGGAACACGTTTGTGTCACAGTCTGTAATGGCGGACTCAACCCGGACTTATGTAGATGGTTTCCCTAAGGGCACCCGTAGTACTTCATGGTGTTGTATACTATTCATTAACTCAATTGGCATGAATTGATATAAATTAATATAAATACATCTGTTCTTCAAATGTATTTTATTTAAGGCTTCTTTAAACCGAAAATGTGTACATATTTCTTAGAAATCTGTGGGCTGATATAATTAAATAAAATAATTAATTCTACATTGGATTCTGTTAATAAGGCCAGTTTTATGCTGTATGATTGTCGTTGTTACAAGCACGTATCTCGTGTATGCTCGTGCTACAAGTGTCTACAACAAACATACTAATACATAGTTAGTCAATATAAATGACCTAATACGAAGTATTGAAGATTGAGGGTTTTTTAAAATTTATATTTGACTTACACGCAGAAGACATGCTTGATATTTGAGAAATTGTAATCTTCAGATTATCCTGGTGCCTTGTCATGTTACCATCATGTCCCAGCATTTTTGCTGGATATCTCCGAGACACGCTTGAGGCATAAACAAACTAGTGCAGAACCAGTTCGACGTATCTATGGCTCTTGCAGTTACTACAAGTGCTTTTTACTTACTTCGACCATAATTGAACTTCAGCTCGTGTACAAGCGTTTAGGCCAGGACAAAGGTTTACAAATGAAGTTTAGTAGCTGGAAAACTTGCGGCAAGCCGCAGTAAGGACCAACTGGGTGCAAACTAAGCGTCCTAGCCTATATCATTTGTGCCTGGAGTTGACTCATAATTCGGAATGGTGACGGTCAATTTTTGTTTGCTTTACCGCGCAACGTACAAAGCCAGGAAGCGATTCGCACGGGCTGGTGAGCCGGTTGTGCAATGAACTTCGTAAAACAATGACTACGCTACAAGACTGTATCTATTGGGATTGTTGTACATGCTTTAAAAGAAGCGCAATGATACCCAATGAAAGCTCGCCTTATCAATTAAATCATCCATAACCATTAACTATTATATTAAGAACGTATCATAAATACTGATCCTGTAGACAGATACAATTAAATTAATAAATAAAATAAATGAACGTATAGCTATATATGCAGACATGTAGTGTACACGAGCTACAGTTTTGGCATGAAAAATAAATCGTCCATTTGGTTGACACCGCGAAACCGATTTAGGATTTATGGCCACCAGACGTGTTAAGCGAATACCCATGCACCGTAGGTAGGAAGCCTTAAACCGGCCTGATTTACTCAAACTCGAACGAACTAATGGGCTTTAATATAATAAATTAAGCCTAACCTTTATATAATTGTAGTAAGTGCAAACTCGTAAGGATCTCTAATCGAGAAGTTTTCAGTTAGCATTTTTTGAACCAGTTCATTGACATGAGGTTGAAAAGTCACTTGGGGTAAGTGTCATGCCCAACAGAGGGAAACGCTAAAAAATTTCATACTTTTACTTTGTAGTCGAAACAAATGCGAAGGTCTATTTTTTTTGACCTTGGCAATACCGATTCATATCTACTAATTCAACGTTAAGAATTGCCAAACCGTTAGATGAGAAAACAACTCCTTGTTCGTATTGCCGCTTGCGTGAGAATGTACAAATGCTTAAAGAATGGATTGTGCCCCGCTATGTAGGACCTGGACTAGAACGAGCATTTGAATTACCCTCTCGAGCCACTTCAGTACGTAGACTGAACTGAGGATGTTCAGCTGTCCCGCCGTGTGAAACGATGTAATTCGCCGATGCTAGATAATTTGGCGCGTGCAATTTTTACCCAATTTCGCTACCTTTACGGGCGTGTTCCTATAAACAGCTACAGTTGAAAAAACTTTTGCAGTGTTATAAAAAAAAAAGATGCATTGTTATCGGTCAGAGCACCCTTCCCGCCTTGAGATTCGACTAGAACGACGGACAGGTTTCCAGTTCAGAAAAACGCTTAAATCTTCTTGTCGGTCTTATTAAGAGGTTTGTTTTAGTGGTCACAAAATGTATCTATACGCTCGATAAGTTTTGCCACGAAGTAATCTTATTTAGGATCGATTTAATCGATCATCTATAAGTTTCCCACGTGAAGAATCTCTTTGATGCTAAGATTATCACTTCCGGGCTGACTAATATAAGAAGGATGTGTTTTTGGTCTCATTAGAATAAAAGAATCCCTCAAATAACACTAGAATATTCAAAAAGAAAGGAATTGGCCTTGCGAATCATTTTCTCTTTTCGTTTTGATGGTGGACTGTGCAGCAGTAGTTACGCTTTTGTATAGGGTTGCGGTATCTAGTTCATGAAGGATTTCGTAATGGCGCAGTGGTAAGGTATACGAGGAATAGTCTGGCACACGTACGCTGCTTTGGGCTCTAAGACACCCGCGGCCTCAAACAATGTCTGCCGTAAGCAGTTGCCCAATAAAAACTCGAAACCTTTATTAGTCCGTGACAGACTGTGACATGTTATATAAGAGATAATTTCCCCTCTGTTTTCCATGTGCGTTATTTTTTGGACCGCCGCCTTGACCCACCTATAAACGGAGCAGCAGGTAGCAGAATAGCAAGCAAAAGAGCCATATTAATTTGTCAAACAAAACAAAAAAAAAAACATTGATTGTGTTAAAATCAAATCATGCTTATACTAATACCACCAAACTAGAGCTACGCTGTTCTGATCGATGGTCTTTTGCCATTTTTTTTTTATAGCAATATTATCCGATCGTTGTAGAAGCCTTGTCACATCATGCACTGTCATGGTAAAGGACGACAGCTCTTCTGTTCACTGAACGGTGACGACAGTTTTTTCTGTTTTTTTGACTGGCGACTCATAAAGCATGATGCCTTCCCAGTTCTACCAAACTCATAGCATCATCTACTTCGTCATCAGGCCGGGCTTAACTGGCTCATTTTTGTTTGCTATTGCACGTGGCCTATTTTTCATTTCCGTAACCAGTCGCTTTAGAAATGCTTCTATTTCGTTGTAGACTTCCGCAGATGGTAGTACGATCACGTGAACTTTTTTTGCGTCAGTTCTCGCTATACTTAACCACCAAACATAGCTTTATGCCAGTTGTTTTGACGGTTTTAAACTTTTTGCTAGTAAATGTCTAGCTCCTCTGCGACATCGTATGTACTCGCGTCTGGACCTAGTCCAGCTTTCGCGATGATTTCAATAGCTTTTTTCATATTTGGGCCCTCTCTATGAGGAGCGTTTTCACACCGAAATTTCCAGAGACAAAATCATTTGTGGGGCGTTAATGAGCGTAAACGGTAGAATTTCTTATGAGTCGAGACAATAATCATCGTAGAAACAGTAGAAATTTTCCGCGGAGATTTTTTCTTGTGTCCAGGGCGCTCTATAGGTCTAAGTAAAGGCCTTCTAGTGATAGCAGCACATCTACTCTTAGCTTTGCATAATATCTCATTCTAGCTAACATATATGACCATTTTTAAAACTATTTAATTAAAAAAAAACAGCTAATACTTTTTTCGACGCGTTAGAATTTTTTCACAGAGATGCGCAACCAAATTGAACGTACATCAGCGATCAGCAGCATATGCCGGTAGAGGCTAACGCTTGTACATGACTGTTCTAGGGAAAATCTCCGCCACAGGACCAAGGTCAGCTTTCGGACTGAAGCAGAGGGCTCCATCATGGTTTATAACGTTTAGGTTTTCCATGTATACAAATGCTACCGTTAAAGTAAATGTCTTCAGCTTTTGACAGTTGTCCGGGTCTCTGTGATTCCGCATCCCGGTTGTAGAAACCGCTTCGACATCACGCCCTGGAATAGAACACGCCATCGGTCACATCTCTGGTAAAAGTGGTCCACGCCATTGAGCGTCTCCAATATAGCCATTGGCTTTCGTTTTGATGAAAGTTAATGTATAAAACAATGCGTAAATGTGCATTATCACTTAAAAAGCTAGCACTGATTCTCTACGGTGTGTTCACTCGAAAGGATCTTTTCCGATAGATCACGCTTCCAGAAGTGAATCGTTTAAGGTTGGTATTGGCATTAGGGAGTAAGTTGAGGAAAAATCAATTTGTATTAAAACGTACCACTCAGTAATTCGTCGTTTCGATGGAACTTATCATATAGGCAAGCAACGCATTGTACAGATGGCAATATTAAGAACGGGAGTGTTTAAATTAGCGGTATCTATAACGGTTTATTGGCGAGATTTACTTAACCTTATTTTAGTCCTTTCAAGGCTAAATCAGTAAACGAGTGATAGCCCTTAGTGTAGACCTTGCTTTTATGGACGGCCTTCGAATCATTTGCCTCGAACGTAAGCGTATTTGGAACAAACTGTTGCGAAGATCGGCCACTGAACTCGCTTTCGGCAATTTTCGCTCTCGTAGCTGCAGGCCCATGTCGACTGAGCGCTTTTTATAGGAAGCAGTGCATACGCGCTACTAGACTAGACACTTTAACTAAAATTATCAGGTCGCCATTGGGTTTGTATATTTATTCAAATATTCAAGCTAAATTTTTCAGACGACAGTAAAGTTTTAAGTGCCGATTGTAGTGAGCGGGAAGCCTCAACACAGTATAAATGGTTAATCCTACGGCTACATAGGTTCGCTGCTTCGGTTTCATTCAAGTAGACTTTGTAGATCCTGCTTCGTGTAATTGATGTTGGTGTCTTCACAGTTTTTCTTCGCCGGCCCTCAATGTCAAGAAGATATGATACCTTTTTCCCATTTTCGAGTTCCTTTGCGAACTACCATTGAATTCATGTGGTGTCTATTGTTTTACCCGGATGTCCGTATCTGAACACGGGACGTAACCAAAAAAAAGAACTGGTCAATGATGTCAGTCGTGCTATCGCCTCAGACATCATTCGGACCCCTATATGTGGTATAGGGGTCTGCGAAGTAAAAAAAATACGGAGTGCTCACTGCATTTTTGTCGTAAGCCAATGCGCCTTTTTAGATAGCTGCTTGAGCCTCAATAGTGCCCTAAAAAGGGCACTACTTTAGCAACCACGAGACTAACTCGGATTCTTATAGTCGACAACTCTAGTTGATCCCAGCTCGTCGCGTAGTTATGCTAAGCAACATACTTACCAATCATCTTATGTGTATGGGCAATAAGTAGCTTCTTTTGTGCAACAATACAAACGCCAGCATAGATTGCCTACCTGTACATTCGATCTGTCGTATCAACTGAATACACGGATCGGTCCACGTGGGCACTGGCTGCAAATGGTTCTTCCCCATTTCAAGGGTTTCGTCATCGTCGAATGCGTCATCGTATACATCTCTCAACCCACAAGATTAATTAACCCACGCTTATTCCTAGGGAATAGCGCTATCATGCCCTTACGCACTATATCGACCGGCATTAATTTGAAGCCGAAATTATCTCCTCGGCAAACTCTGAACCAGATATTACCGCCGCATTCACATAATAGCAGATACAGTCACGAAGCAACGAGTTAGCCCGTTTTTCGTATTAGATTGCATGATTACACTCGTGTTTTTCGTATCGTTGCTATGCCGCTATTTACGGAACTGCACGGACGGATTAGCCGCAGAGTAGTCTTCTACCTGGTAGCCCTATCTGCCTTGTAACTACCTTATCATAACGGAACGATGACGTATACCAAGTCAAAGGACCCCCCAACTAAGGTCGGCACCTGTAATACAGATTTGATATGTTTTTATGCAAGATTGTATATTATGACCCCACCACAATACACAACAAGCGACAATTATGGATACTATCGCTAGTTACCTTTCCTAGTTTTATCTGACTGACATTTCGTCTGGAAACTTTGGGAGTTGGTTTTTTCTTTTAGGTGGCAGGTTCCATCAGACAAATGTAACCCCCTTACAAGCTTTGTTATAACGGACCGCGTGAGCACCGTCTTCGACGTCCTGCTGTTTTGTAATACGGAACAGATCCGATAACGTCGTGTTGTTAACCGCTCTCGTAGCGAATGGGTAGCTGCAGTTCTTTTCGCCAACGTATTGAACTTTATTTGAAAACAGCTGTACATTGAGATTAACAGCAGGTGGCTTCATAAAAGCCATAGAAAATACTAAATGCCAAATGAATGTGATCCGTCTGCGTTTTGGAGCAAAAAACAAATGAGCTCTCCAGCTACTGGCAGACATCTTTCGCGAATACAAGTTTTTCAGTTTCTGTTTTGTAGCCCGTCTCGTTCTCTCGGCAAAATCGAGATGGTCTGCTTTGTCTTCAGCTCCATCGATTCCTAGATATCAGATCTACAATATGTCGTACGCTCGGCCAATGGAGGGCAATTTCGATTTGAATTGTAATAGCAACTATATAATAGTATAATCGATACCACCATGCCGACGCAAGCGGGATAATTCGCAGATGAAATATGCCAACCGCTAACAACGAAAACGTTGTTTCCGTACGATCAAACGTCACTTTGATTTGTCTACAGTCCGCATTTATACAGCTGGTAATATCTCTCACACCTTATCCCTTATCGTTCGTTTGCCGTCCGTATTTGTCTTTGCTTCTCCATTTGAGTCTGGTTCCTTTTCTCTTCAGATTGTAACAACGGTAACAGCCCACACTCGGAGGGTCCCTAACAGGACCTTTTCAGTTTTATTTGTTAATTACATTTGGCCGACTGGGGCGGCACGAATTATCAGTCCCCACAGACCTCTCAAAGCGACAAATTGGTCAGCGATCAGCCGTACAGACCGCATCAGTTAGCTCTACGCAATGCCCAGACAACAGGCAATACGCGCATGATTCAAAATTGATGGTAATCATCACCCATTTCAGTGTACTATTGCATTATAAATAGCGATAATGTGGATATTACCACTAAACGTCTGTCTGGCAACAAAGATCTACGAAACCCAAAAGTATTGCTGAATTATACAGATTACGGCAATTGTAAATGAACGACAATTGGCCGGCCGCCTGCCTCAGGGAGAGAACAGACAATGAGGACCTAAATGTGCCAAACACAAGAAATCGTTTGGATTTCTCCTTTTTGCCTTTGACGTTTGTTTATATTTACGAATGTTTCAGCGGTAGCTGCAGTAATAGACATCGTATGACATATGGTATTGAGCGTGGTAGCAGTTTCGGACTCGGCAATTGTCTGCGAGGTCTGCTGCCGTTCGAGACAACGACGCGGTGCTTCCTCTGTAAAGAGCAGAAGAGAAAGATCCTCTTGGCTCTGCACTAACAACAGTAGATATGTAAGCGCCAACAAGAATCATCGCAAAATTGGTCGTAAGAGTTCGACGCTGCGGTTTAACTGCTATCGATTCTGCAACCGCCATGCCTCATCTTCAGCTTCGAGGGCAGGACGACGCCTAAAACAAACGTTCCCGGCCACTTTGAAGCACACACGTATACATATATACACTGAAAAGAATATTGTCAGAAATGTTGACACGTAAACGGGTGGTTTGATCAAGATCTGACCCCGAGATAGCCGGGAGGGCGATAAGGAATTATAAGCGATTGATATCATATCTACTTAAACGTCTCTCTTTCTAGCACGTGATCACGTTCAACACGCGGTGTAAATGGTGTCAACCGATCATTTTTCGACGCTTAAAATTACCCAGCGATGAAATATTTATTAGGATATAAAAGTTAATAATTTGGCTTAATAGTTCCTTCACTGAGGTTCGAACGTTTCCGTCAATAGCCTTTATTTGAACCTCATTATTTCAACTGTTTAACAGTCAGAAAATGATTACTATTTCGCTCGTATCAAAAGCTTAACGTCGATTGCATTATCTTCCCCAGTTTGCACGGGGTGCGTTCGAACGCTATCAATCAGAACGGGAAAATACGAGTCCGATGAAGATATGAAGCAAGTGAAGCTGAATTTGATCACGCGTTTACTTTGGATTACAATTTAGTTGAGGGTAGAATGAGCGGTTCAATGCGATCGTCACGTGTCATATGGGCGTCATGTGTCGACGATTTTTGAGATACGGGCCCTGCGGACGAATCGTGATGAGCACGTTCAGTAGCTTACTTTATTGTAAGTCACTGGACACAAAGGCATCGCCACTCCATATGTATTTATGGAGGGCTAAAACCTCCCGTGAAGTTGACGTTTCCTAAACCGCAACCTCATGGAGCTGCACTGTGCTTAAGTGGAAATCAAATGCTCAAGGGTGCTCTTGTTGTAACACTGCTTCAAGTAAAAGTTTGCATTGCCGGAACTTGTTGGCATGAGGTCGTTCCGATGTCCGGACTGACTGCACTGATTTATGACTTTATGTTCTACATATGTAACCCAGATGCGCAGTGTCTCGGCACATAAGTACTACTAACCGCACATTTCAAAGATATTTTCCTTTTAAGCAATAGTGGATTCGAGTCTATCTAAGATACTGCAATTAGATATATTGCAGAAATCAATATGTCAGACAAAACAAGCTGGCACGTTTGTTTGTTTTCGTTAATCGAGACTGGATCTCAGCACCAAGTATTCACGATTGCAGTAGGCCAAAAAAACTGCACTGATCCATAATCGGTGGAAGGATTTCATCTGTAGGCCTGCGAAGCCTCTTATGACGATATCAGAACAGGTAAAAAAAAAAAACAAAGTTATCTGTAAGTTAACATATCGGATCGGACATAAAGATTAATTCGTCACATTTCCTGAATTGCAGTTCATGAGTTATAACTTTCTTCGTTTTTTGGAAGATCATTCTAAAAACTTTTCTCTGACATCCTCTATACAAATGCTTTAAAGTTAACCGATTACAGCTTTTTTTTGACACAATTGACTACATTTACTGTTGTGCACGGGATTTGTTTCTGTAAGATCATTCACACTCCTAATGTCCTTCGGATACAAAAAATACAGCGCTAGGTAATATTGAAATCGAGCATCTCTGCTCACTACGGTAGGAGCTTGACAATTTGTCTCTGTTTACTTGTGAAGGTTACCAGCCTAATGCAATACGGACATTGAATTCAAATGATTTTTGAACTATCCAGTGTCCGAGAATTAAGCGGTGTCAAAAGGTTTTTCTTAATCACTTCGTTGGGTGATTCCAAAATCAACCTAATTTAAAACTCATTTCCGACCTTTAAATCACTGAATATATAGCACATTACAAGCTTTGTTGTTTACATCTAATAGCGTTTGTAAAAATGTTTATAAAACAGCACGAGGGCACGTAAAGCGTCTACAAGAGTCGTGTTGACATATAAAGTCTGTCTCTGCCATTAAACTTTAAACCGGCATAACTGCTATTGTTTTTGGCCCTCATTACTCAGCATCGAAGTGGTACCACAGTTAAACGTTCAACGTGCCATCTGAACAATCGATCCATTGCCGTTACTAGTATGTCTAACCACTGTTTCTGTCGACCGTTTTAAAGCGGTTGTTCTCAATATAATCATGTAGATGTAGAAAAAATAGCGTAATAATTACACATACATATATTTCAGCTTCGAGTGCTCTATAACAACGCACAAATAAGCATCCCTCTCATCTATCCGCCGCATAACAATTACCTCCGAATATTCATTTTATGAAGCACCCCCCTTTCCCCAGTCCTCGTTAGAATTACGACAACCACTCAATCGTTAGATTAATTGTGTGCGTAACGTTGGCATAACGAAGTCCAGTCTTGAACGCCGTAAATTTACCCCCATATATTCCAACTCTGTGGTTTGCCTGCTTCTATTTTAATAATATCTAGTCGCTATTATATATAATCGAAAATAGGGCCAATCGTGATGATAATCTCTTTTATTCTATCTATCTGTAATACAAATTGGCGGTATTTATCAATTTTGCCCGCTCTCTCTCTCCAGCTTCCGAAACTAGCTGACGACGCTGATTTGCGAGCGCGAACCAATCGCGACGCGCGGTCTTCTGGGAGGCGGAGCCTCACGAGTCCCTGGCGGAGGCAGCTCGTTCTTCATTACGCGCGGATCCACTTGAAAACTAGACACCGACCGGTGTGGCGAGTCGGCGTGAATATTTCACAAAAAAATGACGTTCGTTAGCATTTTATTATGTATTGGCAAAATGAAGTTTTAGCTTCTTTCTATGACAGAAAATAGCGCGAAGCGTGCGAACGATAAAATCTTGAAGATGATGAGAACTCGCACAAGTTGTTGAAAACCCGTCGAGACCGAAATTATGATTAAAAAAAAAAGCTGGACGCATAAAAGCGGATCGACCAGAGTGCTTGTGAGTGGGGTTCTTGATCTGACTGGATACTGTGATGTGTGGTTCCTTCGGATCGAAGCCTGATAAACTCTGTCGTGACATACCCCATCTGCTGGATATCGATAATTTAAGATTGTAGAACCTTCAATGCCGATTTTATGGATTGTTTGTGTCGATTGAGTGAATGAAATACCTTTTCGATACTCGATAAATGCACGAAGTGACAGACTGACGATTACGGACGATATCTGTGAGCGCGATGAGTGAGACAAAGGAACGGGCGGGTAACAGGAGACCATGGGAGGACGTAGACGACCGAGGTAGGCCCTTGAACGGGTTCATTTCTACGATACCTTTATTTGTTGTTGTACTCGTTTGTCGGGAGCTAAAATAGCGGATCGAAACAATTGAATGACTTTACCACAACACCCGTTAGCATACGAAATTTGATTAAGTACTTACAGGAGGTCTTTATCTATCTATAATTATCAGCATAAATAATGACGATTATAAGGTAGTTATGTTACGATAACTTAAGTTTGTGTTTCCTGAAACTGAGGGTCAAACTGAAGGCTGGCGAAACGAAGATGGGAAAAAAGGCCTTCAGCGAAACGACAGTTCGTTTTTGGCGCAATCACTAAACGAGGGAAAATTGGAGAGTTGAAGACCAGATAGAACGTAACTGCACCTCAGGACCTCCGTGACTTCTGTGTAAAACAGAATATGGCCAACGCACCCCTTGTTAACTCAATATCGGGTTTCTTGAAGCACGTGTTTTGGAATCGCAATAAAAACATCGAAAACAAAAGAAGAAGATAAAGATGTGTTCTCTTCTTAATTGAGTTCAGTAATGAGATAGTTCATGAAAGAGTTACCATTAAAAGATTCACTTGCAGCAAAGCGTTGTCATAAACGATATACGGCATAGTTTTTTTTCGTTTCCGAAAGAAAGGTCGCGCGGGGGATAAACGTCGGGCAGGAGAGAAACAACTTGAAACAGCTGGCACCGCGGAATATATTCGCAATGGATATCAGGAGCATTTGTTATTACGAGATGTTGTCCGAGAAAGATCCACCAGACGCAGTCAAGCGTTTTGAACGCCTGAAGGGTTTGAAGCACTGGTGACACGGCCATCGACGTGTGTAAATGTTCGACGATAATACATAAACTTATCACGATAACTCTAATCACGACTTGGACCAAAAACTGAGTCCCCATTTTCTCCGAACGGAAGTTTCTGCGATCTGAATTACTTCTTAAAAAAAAAGCTATAGGTAGCTCAAAGTATCTTACCGTACGTTCCTGTAAACGGGCGTCCGGTGATGCAATTATTTTATAAGGCGTTGAGAACTTCTCAGATAAGCTACCGTAAAGTGTTATCGTTTCAATGTCCGTAATTCGTTAGTTTTTCCATGACATCAGACAACTTAACGTAGTCATCTAAATATCCACTACCTATCTAAATGTCACAAATCAGCTTCGAACTAATGTTAGCTTTATATTCCGTGTCCATGAATGGAGTTATCCATTTTCAACTAATGGCAGGTACAAAGAAAAAAGCAAACGGAACGTCTGCGTGCTGAAAGCACTTTATAGGATCAAACAAATTTATATCATCCGTCGTGCAGGTCTTGGCCTGCACTGTTACCTCAAACTCTCGTTATTAATCTATATTAGGTCGCAAGCAAAGGCAAATAACTGACTGACCGACGTCCTGAAAGCTGAAAAGCTACGCCGTGATGGCGCCCGCTGAGCGAACTCAATTACATACCAATTATTGCTGAAAATACTATAACCTTCAAGCATCTCTAGCATCTAATGCAATTTCGCCACACTGGTTCCCTTTATTTTTTTAAAGATCCTCTATCGTACATTAAGAAACACGGCCATATGCCTAAAAAAGCGTAAAAATTTACGTAATAAACAACGCTGAATAAAGCAGCCGGCTATACTCTGCGAGGGCGGCTTTAATGTCAACAGGCCTAATTATGAACAGATCAACGCCCTAACTGATAGATGATTCTGATGAAAAAGGACATGTCGTATCTAGCAAACTGCTGCATATAATGCCTACAGGGCGCATCTTCGAATTCCAAAAGCCTCTGAGGGCTACCATGTTTTTGACGGGATTGCATTGTGTGTAACGTGCACTGCATGCTTCATGTGCAAAAAAAAAGTTTTTGTTTTTGAAGGCCTAGGACGTGTTCAGGGTCCAATGTCGGGCGAAGTGACAGGTTATGGTTAAGGAATGTTCAGACAATAGTTAAACGAAATATGTTCAAATACATTTAAAAGCACTACTTTTCAAACATTGATCTTAGTACTAGAAGAACTAATTGTTCGTTAATTACAAAGTGTACCGCCATCGTCATGTGTTCTATATAACGTTTAACATGTTACCGTAATTGAAGCTTTCGTGCTTCTTGGTTTCCGTTTACCGCTCCAGCTTATTATATACGCAAATCTACCTATCAATAAAAACTAATCTTTTTAGTTTGGGTGGCTGGCAAGCGGTTCAAAATGTTTGTACTGCAAAAGTGCCAGCTTTGACGCAAATCCCACCAGTGATCATTTTACTCACTCGTTTAAATATCGAGAAGCGTTTTACGGGTTTTAAGTAGTGTTTTCCTTATCAGGCTGGCTACTGTCATCAGTATTAACAGGGTAATCTGGGCAGGCATATCATGGAGCTAGGCACCGTGGGAAGTTCCCAGACGAAATTGAAGACTGTGTCCTCTATACGCATTAGATAAAATTTCGGTAAGGTTTTACACGAAACGAAAACTATTTTCCACTTCCTTACTTTTAAGTGGTCGTTTTCATGCGGCTATAAGCAGTTCATTAAAATTTGCAAAGTGTTATCTCACATGCTTCCCATCGATGGGCGTTTGTGTGTGTGTGTTATTTAAAAACGAAGTGTCTTTTCGGGCTTCTGACTGCAGCAAAAATCATTATCGCTAGTAACAGCTTGATCTATACGTTAAATATTCCTCAAATGTACTAGCAAATATACAATTAAAAAGAAATCTCGTGTCAGCTAATGCTTGCGCAAAGATCAACAAAGATTTGTCCTGTTAGCCCCAATCGGTTGTTGACACTATGTCTGCACACTTGGCCTAAGACGTTTTTTCCGCAAGATTCCGTTTTCGGGTTCTTCTTTTTCAATCCAAAAGCCAGGTTGTTAGGGACGCATCTTGAATCGGACCTCAAGCAGTCCTCTGTTGCCAGAGAGATAAACTAGCATGGGACTTTTACTCACCTTAAGCACGATTTTCCATTCCCAATGAATTCGATACTCTCTCTCTCTCTCTCTCTCTCTCTCTTTCTGTTTTCGCCCACCGCACTTATTTTTGCGTAGCTTGGACAAAGAATCACTACTTACTGTTCTTTACAAAGGACCCAGTTTTATGTTGAAGCTAGATATGAACTAATTACTGTTTTTTCAGGCAATTCATATTTGTCGCACTAACTTCAGCAAACAAAGGACTAACGTTCATTCGGCCTAAACGAGTAACGCTCGTCCATTTTTCACCGGTAAAAAGTGCCATTTTTTACAAAGAAAAAGATCACCTTTGCCGAGAACCGACTATACTCACGTTTGTGCAAGCTTTTAAGAGCGTGACTGCCATAACGCGTTTAAAAAATATCCTAAATTAGCTTTGCAAATTGCACGTTCCCCGAAGTGAGTAAAATATATCGTATATATAAACCACTAGGCACTCACGCAACCACACCATTGCGCGAGCGATGAATCGCTAGCACTCCTCTCTTGGCTTGCGGCTTTCAAGCTAGCGCCAATATAAACATCCATGGTATTGCTGATTGTGGATAAGGCATACGCCTCACGCCGATCCCGGCTCAGACCAGACTGCTTCGATGGTTTTCCGGTATTTTCTGTATATTTTTGAAAATTTACGCGATTCACCTTGATCAACAAGCGTTCCTAATTTCTGTTTGGCGATCTTTCTGGTTGCTACTTAGAGGGACAAAAGTCTAAGAAGTACTACTAACAATATGCGCAACAAAGTAACTTTTTCAAGTTTAACAAAAGTATTTGTAGCTTGTGCGTACTACTATACGACACAGGTTTGCGGCCTAGGTGAATGCTGCAGGACAACTATACGTACAAAGGACTCTCTGTAGTCGAACCAGCGTACTCTCCCACCTCCACCACTGGGAGCGCTCTGAAACAATAAAACCCATGTAACCTATGAGCATGAATATTAAAGAAGTATTGTGTCTGGAAAAAAAGCATTACTTTTCTTCTCTATTTGAAAAAGGGTGATATATTAATAACATATTTGAGGCTGGCTTGTTTGCTACCGAAGCGTGAATGATAACATGAAAGGCAAAGTGTTCTCATCTCCTAGCCGGACTTCTATCTCATCAAGAGTGGCTCCTGTGCTATGAAAATGCACCGCGATGCGCATATATTATAAGGTCAAAGTTTGCCTCTTCTATTTAGTCACTTGATCCATTCCGAGTACCGATTTTACAGATGGATGGTGGTTCTGTGTCAGCTGCACCTACCTCGACGATCCAAATTCGAATTGTCCCCTGTAAAATGATTTCGGCCGATCCAAGGTGAATGTGTTTTTCCAGATGTTGAAACGGCTCTAAGTCAAAGCTGTATCTGTCCAATATGGCGGTTGGGGCAATATACATCTCGAGCATTCCTGACAAACGAGTAGCAATATGTTAGTAGATGTATTTCCGTAATGAACACCTCTTTTTGTTTTTTCTTATGTAATCTTTCCTAATGGTTCAACACTTCTCACGTAAGATATCCATTTCTTAAACGAAATCCCTGAGGGGAAATTTGCCGATCTTCCACTATGAGCTGTTTTCGCTCGTATTTACCGCGAGGTCGTTTTCAAGGTTCTTTTGGCTATCGCAAAACCACGGCTATATGTATTCGGATATAGATAGGGTCTCAAAATGTTTTTGCAGGCAGTGCTTCTGTACACTTGTTTTCCTAATAAAAACATGGAAGAGAACATTCAAGAAAAATAAACATGTCAATGGAATGGTCAATCATTTTGAAGCGCTCGAAAATTATAAAGCATCGATTCGAAGTTGTGCTGCGGCGAGTGTTTTCCCGATAGTGCAGTGCTTGCTCTCTAACTAGGACGTATGGGCGGTCTAGATTGAAAATCGGTTTGGAGCCTAGTTTCTCAAGAAATGCTTGACGGCAGTACGAGACGTAAAATTTTCATAAACGAATGTGGCACGGCGAAGCGCCGTCACAAGTTCGTCTTTAACCGTCAAGAGCCGGGTCTTTTACAAATACTTTATTGACCAGTAGAAGATTGCCAGCATGGCCTACATATATTCAAGCGCACTTTCAATTACATAGAGCTTTGCCCCCTGACCCAAAGAAGCTATAATCTCGAAACGTTTCAGACGATTTTAATGTGCGTATGATATTGAAGTATTTAAGCAACTTTTATAAAAGCCGTTATCTGATGAGCTCTTATGTAACCGAGTTAATAGCTACAGAATTTTAGGGCAGTTGTTAACTGCCGAACGCACAGGCGTCATGTCGCATATGTATGGTATTGATTTTAGAGAAGATGTTAAGCGACAAATTCATCAATAAACTATATTCCCAAGCTTTGAAATCACCGATGAGGAACAAGCGAGAAAACGGCCATGAATATTGTCCACTTGTTTTTTTCCACTACTGCTTACCGACGACCACCTATTTATATTGCACTCTGTATGAGAGAATTTCGAGCTGACGTCTGACATTTTGATATGGCTAATTTTGCTTACTATTAGTATCAGCTGAAAGCTGGTGGAACGTGAAATAGTTTTCAGTAGTTTCATCTATCCAGGAGTAGTTTGCCGGATATTTCCTGGGGTAATCCCGGTTCGATGCCCGGGGTCGGCTTCTTACACAAGGAGTCGGCCTACACTTTATGGAAAGATTTGTACATCTAGCCACTAGGCTATAGCGACCTTTACCGAACCATTCCGGGTTCGATTTTCCTACTTTCGCACATATGAGGGGAAATACTTGTCAGTTCATCGAAAGCATCGTATTTACTACGTTAGTGGAAGGGAACCTTGGTTCATTGCAAAAACCATTGGTACAACCAATCCAATCAAATTTACTTAAGTTTAGCTTTTTTCCCTTTATCGCTACGCTTTATCGACGAATCACATCAGATCAATAATACGATACATATAGCTACGTTGCGCAAAGTATGGAATTACCTATTGGCCTCTATTGTGATAGTATATGGATTTGTTATGCATACACGTAGAGAGGAACATTAAACAAACATTTAGCGTCATTTGCCAATGCCGGGCTATAGTTTAGCCAGTAAAAACGTCTCTGCTGCTAATCACTTCCCTTTATTTCGTTCCTTACAGAAAAGTTATCTGTTGTATCCAGCTACAGGCTTGGAATGGGATTTAGTGTAAATGGCCTGGAGTGTTCAGCTCGGGTGCCACCCAATGGCACGCTCGTCCTACCCGATCATGCATCAGGACGCATCGCAGGAGAACCGCGCCGGAAACAACGGCGATATCGTACTACCTTCAGCGCGGAACAGCTTGATCAGCTTGAAAAGGCGTTCGCGTTGTCTCATTATCCCGACGTGTTTACAAGGTAGCAGCAATAGATTTGCTCAATCCCAAGCATTGCGTGTGCGGGTAAACAGGAGCTGAAAATTATTTTATATGCTCAAATCATAAATTTAATTATATCGAGTCGTGTTTTATAGTTGGGCGCGCATTGCTAAAGTTCTGATGATATAGTGGAACTGTTGAACTTCCAGAATTTAGCTACTTCAATTAATAGGATTCACGCTTCAGACAGCACAGGCCATAAGTACCGAAGCGCATCATGTTCTTGCTTGTCAAGTGTTTCTACATTTTAGATTACCGTAACTTTGAACAGATAATGTAAGTTTAGTTAGTATAAACTAAGTTTTGTCCATACCGAATAAATACTCGTATCAGTCGCTTGGCCAATGCTATATCCGACATGAAACCGATTGTTTTGGCCAATATTTTTTAAGGGACGTATGTGTACACTAATGGCACACAGCTGCCCCTGTTGATTACCAGATACGTGGGCTACGTCATTTATATAACTTAGATATCAAAAAGCCGGCTTAAAGCATAAACTGCAATGTGTTCAAGACAAAAAAGAAAAGATGGACAGAACAGTAGCGCCATTTTCCCACCGCGTGGCGCCATCGTTTGTCTGGCCTGCCAGAGCACAAGATCGGGCTAAAAAAACAATATAAACAAGGTAGATCTGAAGTAGAAAGATTTAAACAAATCTAATCTAATGGATGGGTGACCTTACATTTATACTGCGTTGCGTATTAACATTGGTTGCATTTCGTGGTGGCTTGCCGTACGTTAATAAAGCATATATAAACGTTTCTGGGCAGTACCGATAAACGCGAAGCAGTGCTCAATGTAATTCTATCGTCCAAAAGTACTTAATATGAACGATTATTATTTTTACACACTTTAGTTTCGAACATGGAGTTTTTATGGGTTATAACTAATTAACACTGGTTTAATGTAAACGGAAAAAATAAGGCACATTAGAAAAATGGGGCGTGAACAAAAAAGATCTTCGCACCGGTGCACAATCTGTTCGTATCTGTAGTATTAAAAGTATAATAAATACTCGTGCAGTTATAAAAAAAAATACGCCAGCAGCAGTCCCACAATAATACCATGGCAAATACCTAGTAGATATGAAGCCCGCTGTCCGTAAACTAGATATATACATTAAGTTCTCCAAAAAAAAGTTCAGAAAAGTTCTGAAGCTAGTATTATGTATTTTCGTGCATCAGCAGTGTGCCTTCATATTAGCTCTTTGCATGAAAGCCATTCGCGCCATTAACGGTGTGATTAGTTCGACAAAAGATATATTTTACACACAGTTGATCTTCAGTAACGTTTTGTGATAACCGTGAGCTGCATTGCTTGAACGTGACTGCCGTAAGCCTATCAATTTACCTGTTGAATTGTAGCTGACGTCCGTCACCTAAAAGACTTCAGTCCCAATTTTCTGTGACTGTTTCTTCTTAGGGAGAAAGCAGACCCTCTAACAGGGTGCCGATACGGACGGCCCCAACATGTTTACGGGAAGATGAAAAGCTTTATTGGGACAGGATTCTATAATCCATAATGATTCGTTACTTGTTCAGCATTTACGATAACTGGGTTACCGTGTCCCTCTCACCATGTCGCACTTGTAAAGTCGTTCTTGTTGAAACATATTTTGATCCTTAGGCTCAGCCCTTAAAACATAGACTACCAAAGTGCAGAGTTGCTATTTAAAAACAGCTTTTGGAAAAAGCTTAAAAAACTATAGAAACAACATATGAATGGGACGGATGCTTGCAAATGCCTAAACCTATTATGGCCCAAGTTTAAAGACACCTCGATTAATTAGATAGAAGTAAGTTCAAAGCGAGCAGTACATGCTGAATGATTATTGTGCACAATAAAATAGAACTTAAGATGGCGTCTTTCATCTCATGTTGAATCAGCCATTCTATGTTTCGTGAAAGTCCATATTCACCGTAGAATCTCAGTCTTTTTTAGCCTTCGGACTCAGCTTATGAGTTACGGTAGTTTGCACTAGACCTCTTTATTGAATTTTTCATTTACTTAAGGACCTTTTTGTAAACTAGTTATGACATAAACGTGTTCTACAAAGCGAACGAGAACTATACTAGGAGTGAAAGACTATCTGTATATATGTTAATGTAGTACAGGCTAAACGAATAGGCCAGCAAGCAAACAATGTAAATCACATGCTAGTCCAGGTAAACATATCTCTGTAGACTTCTGATAATGTTTGCTAAAATTTAACTATTTAAACTCGGCGTTCATTCAACAAGACAGCCACCGGCCCGTTATCAGACCGATGGACGCAGTATGGATCTATCCTTCGACTCATCTGAACAAATGGCTGAAAGGATTCGCTTTTTCAGTTCCCCTATTCGAGAGATTTCTGTTTAACATGGGGACTTACTGTAGCGTTAATGACTTAGAAAGCATATTATTAAAAATGGCATGTAGGGATACCGATCGAGAGATCGTTATGATCTATATGTGTATGATGTGTGTATGTGTGTGTCTGTGTACATGTGCTTCTTCTATGGCAGTGTTAGTAGTATTTACAAAAAGCAGTTTAACCAGCTTAAAAAACAGGAAGCAAGCTAACAACGGGTCTACTACTGGTCTTACCGTGGCAAAGATGGCGACACGATGTTGGAACGAGCCATCGTGCAGAATGGTAACGTTTACGGTGATGGTGCTGGTGGGCACTGTGGTGCCGAGAGACACTTTCGAAACTGCTGTAAACATGATTTATCTCGAATTGAACGAAATAACAATATGAAAGCTCGCGATTTGACAATAACTACAAATACAGATGTAAAATAGGGCTTGAGAAAAACGCTCTGGTCGTGGAATAGGTCGTGGAAGAAAAGTGCATACTATGCCAGCGCAGAAGTGCGTCATGATCAGCGACATTGGCATCGCTGTCGTCACAATCATCATCATCATCATCATCATCATCATATAAGCGCATGTTTATAGTGAAGTTCATACAAAAAAATCACGAGAGCACAAATCCTTTTTTCGCCTTTTACTTCATCTATTCCTACAGTTTTCATTACCTAAGAACAACCTAACTAAGCTTCCTTCGTCGAGCTTGACCTCACTTGCCGACGTAAACCGTTCGTGTTCGTTCTTCAGCGCCAGAAATTTAGGGCGGGATGCCCAAAAAGCAGCAGGCGACAAGCAAACTGAGAGCGCCGAGACGGGAAACGCGCGTCAGCGAAACTGCGTCAAGCACGGGTGGATAAATGGAAAAATAGATGAAAAGTCTTTCGTCGTAACAAGGACAAATTATACTAGCGAGATACATGATAATAATAATAAACGTGCACTAGCTGTCAGCGTTGTTACAACAATAGCAGCCGCTAGGTATATTCCACCGATGGACTGGCGACACTGAGCACGGTAGCAGCCGCCAACTTTCGGAGCGGGCCTTCGGGCCACCGCCTAGCAAGACTTTCCTGCGTCATCAAATAGTGCCAGTAATCACTGCACTGAACATCAGCAGAACAAGTAGCAGGAGCAGCAGCGACAAGAACTTTTCGCCGCAACCGCCATCTGTTGAGAAAAATAACACATAATAGCATCGTAAAGAACATCTTCCCCTATCATTAATAAGCTTCCTATTATTGTTATACTTGTTAACTCGCCCATATGAGTTGCTTAAGGACTTGAGTAGATGGCCGCAGGTTCTCCGGCGCTTCGGTACCAACAACTGTGAACATCGAGTGACGGCATAAAATGCGGTCAGCGTGTTCGGCGGGCTGACAGACCTATGTCCGGCTGTATTAACGTGTGTTTGGATCTGTGTGTCTTAGTCAATTTGTATGAAAAACTTCTGTGAAGGTTCGTTGTGTGCATTGAGGTGTGTATCTAACAGGCGATTTTCTACAAAGTAAATTGGGCCGATTATCAAAGAAAACCGATCTTTACGTGCGGAAATTATCCGAAGAAAAAATATATTTACTTAGCTTTTTTCTTTCTCTTATCTTTGAAATTCGTTCCAGAGAGGAGCTAGCCGCTAAAACCGACCTCACAGAAGCTAGGGTTCAGGTACGTTGTCTGATATAATTACGTTATGTGATTACTGGCTATAAATGTATTTATAAATTGCTAGCGCTTAGTTGCTACCTTTAAAAATGCAAGTCTCTTACGGGAATATATGTAACTATCGAGGCGGATTTGCTTAATCTTGGTTTTTCTACGTTTACAATATCGCCTTCGATTCGATAGGGTCTTGTTGGCGGTGACCGTGAACATAGGTAAGTAAATACAGCATAAACTAAGGGTACACGAATTATTGAAGCGTTTATATATATATATATATATATCAGTCTTTTTCTGTTTAAATATATATATGATATTGACAAAAACAATCCACTGTTAAGCGACCTTTAGGGAGTTGTTGTCGCGTAGAAGGAACTACCAGGATAATTTACTTAACTTGCTGCTTGTATAGGCGTCGGGAGCTGCAATTCATAATTATATGAAGAAGGCTCACATTTTGTCTCTAATAACTAATCTTATTCGTGGAAGTTTTCTTGCCATCGAAAAACCTCTGTGTTTCTAGACTGCAGTAACTATCGCAGCTTGCGAATGCAAATATATTCATACTGGAAGAATCGGGTTGGTTCAAGAAGAGTATGGTTCAAAACTGAGCTGAACAAAATAATCTGACTTTGTGCCCCATCATATCATTGCAAAATCTCGTCTCAAAACACAGGTGCACCTTTGGCAAAAAACATAGGCCTACTTCTAGATGCATCCGCATCTTCTACGACGATAAGATATATGCTATCGACAATGTAGGTCTTGTTCGCAGACCTACAATTTTCCTGCGCGAGGATACACACTAGGATCAAGCGAGTATACGTTTTCAATGTGAAATTATATGCAGAAACACTACTTAGTCCTCCAGCTATGGCAATACGACTACAACGTTTTTTGCGAAAATCTATTTCAACACAGTCAGATCCGGATGAACTATTTTACAAAACTGGGCTTCCCCAATCGAAACAATTAATAACATTGGGGCGCTTATTTATGACGTGCCAAGTAAAGCACCACCGTTGAGATAAAGGACTATCAACAAAGAGCGTATTCATCAACAGGTTCAACAATACAATTAAGGCCGCGGCTAGCGTGTTCCCTCGCATCAAGTAGAACTTTTTTTTACCTGCTAATGGTATCGCTTAAAAATATTAAAGAATTTGCAAGAAATATAGCCAGCAATTAATTCGTATTTGGGTACAACCACTGGGACCCATGCCTTTTAGCAGTGATTTAAATATTACAGTTACGCGCATAACGGCTTTGTAGCTCGAATTTGGCGCACGTCAACAACACCATAATAATAATAACTAACCAGACCCGGGTTGGTCGCGCGCAGGGCTCGCGTCGACCGCGTGTGAGAGATCTGAAAGAGACGATTTATTATAACATTGTTGACCGAGCGAACGAGTGCGAGTTAACGCCTGGGCAGGCTCGAGCCTAGACAGAATACCGGGAACAGATTTGTGGCCGGTTGTTGGACGCCGTCCACGCCTCGCAGCGAAGTCACCTGAAAACAGATTTGCTTTTAGGTTTATTGAGTTCGAATTGAATTCTTCTTTGTCCGTGTCGATACTGCCGTATTTCGCCGTAGAGTTTGCGAAAAGCAGCTATCGTCTAATATAACAAGCTATGTACATTTTGTTGTCGGTATCGGTCATGACACTGCTATGTCTAACGACTGTTAATTTGTTTGCACGTCGCTTGAGTGTGGCTACCCCCCCCCCCCCCCTTTACGCGCGTGCTGGTCACTGTTGGCTGAATTGCTACCGTTACGTCGTCGCATGTGGCCGCAATGCTGGGTATTACTGTGAGTATAAAGAAAATAGGACCGTTTTCTCTGTTCGCTCGCCATCGAGCGTTTAAACCAGCCGAATTTGTTCGCGTGGACGCCCCCGTTGAACTACGGGTGGGAAGAACTATGGGGGAGATATTTAGGTGGAACACAATCAATGGCTTTATTAACATCGCATCTTAATGTAACAGACTATGTTTCTGTTTCTTCTTTACATCGCTCCCTCCCTATTGTCTGCGTTCTACCCTCTTCCGCTAGCTACAGTATATATTGCGTGCAATTGTTATAATTGTTGTTTTTTGTTACTAGAGAGCGAAGCGGTCTGACCGGCATTTGGGTAGGTGGGCTTTCTGCCGGTATAGTTACTGTGTGTCGGTTGTGTGATGATTGATAAAATATGACCGATGATTCAGCTGAAAGAACTTGTGAGAAAGTTAACTGTACATACGATTGAGAAGATGACAGACAAGCACATTTGATTAAAAAAAAAAACCGTAGCTAAGTTTTACTCAGAAATGAAGCTAAATTTCGAGAACAACATGCTATCTTATAATAAATTTACTACTGGTACCGAAATACCCATTTTATTGAAGCGACAAACAAGACTAATACGAAGCTGTACGTTTTCGCGCAGAGCATAATTTTTCATTAGCCCATTCTTTTGCTCGACAGGGCATAGAAATACAAGCTGTAAGTCGAAGCTCAATTTCTTTTTTAATTTCCGCCTATTTGACTGGAGTCTAGTTAAAACTTGTAGATGTTAAGACAAAGGTTTGTATTTTTTTGAGAACGCGTCAACATAAGTGTCTTTTTTTCCATCAACAGCGACAGTAGGTTCCTTAGGTTCTAAACGGTAAACGTCGGCTCGAAAATGTCTGCTAACCCCTCTGTCGAGAAACCACTTTGTTTTAGCTGGTCATAAAGCCGCGGCAGTACTGGGAAACTTCTTTGCTCATCTCTATCCATTTTACTATACAAATTACCCTACAACATAAAAATAAATAGTCAAAAAGAAACAATCTATTATTGCTTAGTTCTTCAACTACGAAATAGAAACGTCTAAAAGTGGCCTGATACATTTTACGTGACATATTCAGTTACCGCGGTTTCCATTTCTACCCGTGTTAACATGCGACAGCTATACAAAACGGCGGCAACTTTTTAAGATATCACAGATATAATTACATGGTGTATAAAAGTGATCACAGCTACCAGTTCTGTTCCGACAACGACGGTCAGCGCATTTGTTGTCGGCATAGCCTTTGTCGTGCGGGCGAGTCGCTTCAAAGAAGGAGGAATCGGTCATAGCAGACAGTGAACTTGTCGCTAGTGGTGCTAAAGAGCAAGAACAAGAACAATGAATAGCATACGTTTTCGCGCGGAATTTCAAAGTTTTGAAATTTTGGCGGGTAAGCAGTTAGTGAAATAAAAACGTTTCTTTTTTCATAAATAAAACATCAACAATCTTCTTAAGAACTGTCACATAAAGTGTCGTTCTATATATATAATTCTATCAGTTTTAACTTATTACTACATAATCTTATATTCAACCGCTATGTACATCTTTATTGGACGAATATTAGGAGGCGTGGTTCCCAAAAAAAGCATAGATGTTTTGTGAGTGAAGAAGCAAATATCGTTGACCTACGTTGGATTTTCTGGACAATACCCGTTCTTTGAAGTAGCTAAGAGGCCAAAAACTGAACCTGTTGCCACATAAACAGAACAGCCTTTGTCAAATTAGGTTATCGAATACGACAGGGGCTCAAAACCGTTCAACAACAATACTCCAGACCGGACTTGATGCAGTGTCACAGGATATGATGTTGAAATGTAATTCAGACTTTAGGTTTGCTTACATTTTTCATAGCGTTGTACACAATGTGATAACACATAGTTCAATGTAGGGTCATCTATGTCACTTCAGACAGCGGCAAAGGAGAAAAACATACAGAGTATTCTATATAGTGATCGTATTAACGGTAGTTATTGTGAAATCATTTATCAAACATAATTACTGGAAGTATACATTGCAAAGTCGATCGACAATTCTCTTTGAAGACGAATCGTTTTATCTATCCGTTCGGTCTTAGGAGGATTTAAGAGGATCAGATTTAAGAGAGGAGATTCTCGGATTAAGGAGCCATTATCAAACTCTTCACAAGAGTTTTTGCATTTTATTTATTTTTTTTTATTTAAAAGTTATTGCATTTTAAGGTTCAAAATCTTTTTGTCACTTACAAATTATTCAAGAACAAACGAATTAGAAAATAACGAGAATAGCATTATTGGAGTCGTATGAGCGTGTTTAAAATTAGGCTTCTTATAGGTTCGACGATTCTCTTTTCAATCCATGAAACCGAAATGATATGGTATCTTTGCACACCTTATTAAATACGTTTATACTAACGTAAGATGACCCCGTTCGCTCGGTCTCCTTGTAGTTCCCAACAGACGATTGACACACCCCTTAGGTTAGGTTGAATTGACATAAAGTTGAAGAGATCAAAGATCTTCTGGGGCCAAGCGTCCGAAGCAACGCTAAACGATAGTACGGAACGTGAAACTCGAAGTTTACATTTGTTTGAGGGCTGAAAGCTCTAAAATGCGAAAACATTTGGACTAACTAAAAAATAGCGGAAATTGATTTGGCTTGTTCCACCGTTGTTACCGAGTGCTCCTAGGTCTGCTGTGCTTACCACATACAGAGGCTAAAAATAACAAAACTTCACTCTATACCAGATAATGAGCGCGAAGGTTTACATATATGGACGCAGTCGCCTTGGTGGTGGGTTTATGCGCGGATAGTAGCTCAAGAAAAGTTATCCTTTATCATTACACAAGTAATGCTGTACTCACAGAAGATGATAGTCGGAGGCAGTTGGGTTTTCGCGCCTACCGCCGGAACAAACTGCGCCGAATGACGTTCGGGGTTGCGAGCTAACATAGAATACGACTCATCATCGAGAACCGAAAACGTTATCGCATCGGGTGAGACCTCGTACAGTGTCTCAGCACTGTGCGAAGACAGGTTTTTCTCTGCACCTAGCATCACCTCTTGAGTGTCTTGGGTGTAATAGACGCTTTCGTCGAACTCGTTGCTCCCGTTAAGAATGTCACTCTATATATCAGTTTTGCTGAGAAGATCTTGCAGGGTAGTAAAAAAATGGATCATTTATTCTTGGAGGAGATAGCTGCCTCAACTAGGGAGTTCTGACACCAGGCATCACCTGGCAGCCTGTGAAGGCTCTGGTAATGACTGAGGCTACTCAGATTGTTTGATTTGCTATGACCTGACTAAATTTTCATTTTACACATCTTTTACGGGGCGTAGCATATTGACAGTCAGACCCGTTGAAAACAAACACAATCGATTGTCGATGCCATTATTCATTTTTACATCAAGATAGCATTATCATTATCAGGCCATTATGTGGCCACAGCGTCGATTGCATCTTGAAGTGATAGGCTATTTTGATATTCATATAAGGAGACATTTAACTTGAAGTTAGTGGCAGGAGGTCAAGAGTGCTTATGCTGTTCTCCTACGCGAAGAGGCACATGTATTCTGAGCATAAGGATTCTAAAAAGCACAAAGGAAAGTGATACGAGTGTCAGTGCTGGATTAAAAAAAATAGGTTGAGTTATTGTAAACATTCTCTTGTGGTCTACCCATTATAAATTGCATAAGGAAATCACTAGATATAAATAGAGATGACCATTTATAACATACAAACTGTCACCCAAACAAATATTTTTTTCTGCAGTAAATCAGTAGTAAGGATGACTTTTTTGTTGCTTTAGGTTTAAAAGTCAAGGTCCTGGTGTCTAAAGGCGTTAAAGCTCACTGTACTGGGTCCTGTGACGCCATCTGTCTTTTCCAATATATTGATAAAAAATTTTACCAGTAATTTCAGCATACCCAAATGATGCTTCGTTTTATTCTTCAGGATACCGTTGTTGAGGCGGTAGCTGTATCTATTTTTGCCGACTCAACTTAGTGTCGATTTTTTATGCTATTGTTGATCAAAGCTTAAGGACAATTTTCTGCGGCTAGTTCTTTGGATTGGTGTAAGAGCGTCAGGGCCTTCAAGGCGTAGTGCTTTCAAAGGCATACGTTCAACAAATAATGTTTCGTCTCCGTTTGCTCGATTCGATAGTTGCATTGGACAAATTGAAAAATGTTAAAGAAAGGAAATTTGGATTTTTCTGAGGGACAAAATTGATATATCTAAAGATATATATATATCTAAAGAGAAAACAAAAAAATGCATTTGTACCTAACCTAGCTTTAACATGGACGCTAAACCTGCTTTTTCTATGTTGTGCTAACTGAGTCTTAAAGTTTCGAGCTGATTTATAAAAAGCACCGCACCAAAGTAGCTGGATCACTTAGTTTCTGACTTGACAACAAAATGCAACTAAAATGAACAGTTTCTATGTAAAATGTTTGATAGACATAAAAAAAAAGATGCCTTTTTTTTTAAATCCTTTCTTCGTGTCAGTGTCCTGCTTGGTTGGATTACAAGCATAAATAATTAGCCAGCAGGTTGGTAAAATTAAGATGAGACTCACTAGCCCGCACATCGTTACCATGTAGCCACCTGTTATTGTTATATCTAAATAACAACTTTCTCTATTCACCATTACACCCTGTTACAACTTTGTTAAAAGAACAGACATTAACAGCGGGATGCTAGCTCTCCCACCAGTTATGACAGGATGTTAAAGGATAAAGGAGGTGCACTACGAGATTCAGTGAAATCCCTTATAAACAAAAGAAATAAGACACTGCGATCTTAATCGCATTGTTGGCCCAGCGACAAAAAAATCTAACCAAAAGATACACAACCCTGTCAAACCCACCCCATTATGTGGGTTCCATCACAAATAGCCAGTAAAGTAACGATAAGGAGCAACCACTGGTAGCAACCTCACTTCGAGACTCCCCTACCCGCTTCAACGTTGGTAAACGGTTGGTCACGGCACGCCCTTTTCAATCTCGGCGAATCTGACGAAGATCATATCAACGACTAGCTAGCACTAAGAACCTTTGTAGCGATTAGTGACGAAGCGTTTTCACCACATATATGTATGTGCTCGCCTCAGAACGAATTGTTAGTGTGAGGCTGTTGAGTCTCAGTTGTCAGCTGGTCCGACAGAGCAGCTTTACTCCTTGTGAAAGCATAATCACGTATTTTACTCATATCATACAGACGTACATTGAGGGACGGACGGACGGACGGACGACGGACGATGCGCTGACTATTCCAACACGTTCGATTCGGTCTAACTGGAGCACGTAAATTTAGTAACGTTTTAGCAGACTCTAATTGTGCTTCGGGTTTTCCGAAGCTTACCATTTTATTACTTTTTCTACGGCAGTAACAACAAGCATGAGTACACGAAGGCCGCATTGCGATCTGATTTATAAGGAACTGACTAGCATTTTCAGCTATCTGTCTTCTGGGAAACATAAGGAATTAAGCAATCGTTTTCATACTTCCTTCTGACTTCGGTATTCCTTCAGCTAGATCCTGAAAACGGAAGTAGGAACCTGACATAATTTTGCGGCTTACTCTGTTACGTCTCGGACACCGTTGGGCCTGATGGTTGGGTTACTGAAACTGATTTCATGTGTGCGTAAAGCCTTAAGCAGAACTTTCTAGCAGAAGTTACGTTTTTCTATATTTTTATTAGTGGCTTCTTTTTCAATATTTTAAGTTTCTCCTATTCAATTACATACAATATCTTATATTAGTGTAAAATAGCCCACATAATAGAAAAAGGCATATGTTCTATAGCGTAATGCTCGTCAGGGATAATGAATTAGTACACATAGTGCAGTGTTTATTACGAGCAGAATGGGACAGAAGTAGGTTTGTAGTAGAAGATACAACAAACAACTAAGATTTAAGTCACTGATTTGTTGATAATGACAGTTTATTTAGGTACATATCTTTTACGGATACGCAGGATAACGATTTCTATATAGGCTATGCTGGAGGCGTTGTCTAAAATAACATACGCTGGATGTAAGCGATCGAAAATCAAGTTTCAAGTAAAGATTTATCCATTTTGTGATACATAAAAATGCGGTCGATGACAGAGCAAATGATTGAATCGAGCATTGTAAGTATTTCATCCCAGTGGATATGACAAAATAATCTTTAATTTTGGCAATCAGCAAGGATTTGGATAATTTCTTTCAGGCTGTAGCCACGGCGTACGGTAGAGATGTGAATTATCAGTACCAGATTTACAACTCATCGGAAGTGATAGTTCCGAGAAGACCAACAAATTTCCTTAAGGCTCCCATTGTCTTAAGGAACCCACCCATAGAGGAGATAAAAGAAAGATGGACATACTAACGTGGCGATAGACAGGACGTTACGAGAGTAGACCTGTAACGTCTTAGGGTGTTTATGTGAACAGATATTAAACTAATGTCACACATAGACACACGAGCGCACGCATATAAAAACATGTACATATTTGAGCATCGTCACACTACAGCTCTCGCCGGATTGTTGCAATCATTATAAACGTTGCGATACAACGCATGGCGAATAAATACGCAAAGATATGGGGATGAGACAACGCTCGCTACATACAGTTTAATAATAAACACGAAAAAAAATGGAATCAAGCAAAAAAACGGCGGAAACATCTGCCCGCTCTACAGTAACTGCAACGATAATAACAGCGAGAATATCATCAACATTACGACGACTGAATGTGACCCAATTTTGTGCGTTATTAGAAGAATGACGACAAAATAGCCATCGTCCTGCACTTTGACTTTAGTATTTCAGCCGTTGCGGAATTAACAGCTCTCACTAGCGTAGGCTACCGCTGATTGTCTACCATGTTATTGGACGTAGATAAGAAAGTTCGCGTGTGCGCACTCCGGCTGAGTCAGTACTATACGAGTATACGATATTCGCGTCGGGGTTCCCAAGCGCTAAATTTTAAACATCATTTCCCAATAGGACGCCGCCATTCTAGCAGAGGTCTTCGGGCTCGACAGTTTCGGGTATGGACATAAAAGTCACTTTATTTGCATTATATGCACACACTTATGATGGGCGCGTGTGCGTGTAATGTATCTAGCCGGTAGAATAGGTATTTTTATTAGTAGCGTAGTAATAGGCCAGTAGCGGTTTATTTTCGGGCTCGGTGCGCCTCTTTTCCCACGAAATTATTCTGACAATATGGCGGTATCAGTTATAGAGGTAAAAAGAAGATCGAGGAGAACCAAGTGCTATCTATAGATTAACAAGGAGAAGACAGAAGACGACGAAAAATAACACCAGCTAGCTGCAACTTTTTATTAGGAGCTAGACCAAACAGGCAGACAATGCACAGGAAAACTATTTACCGCTATACAGTAACGCGTATGTGCATCTTAATTTAATTACGTTAATATCGAATTAAATGTTTTTGCTCGTTTGGAAGACAGCAAGGGATCGTTGTGCTTGGCGAAAATAATAACCCTTGTAATGATACTAAAAAGAATAACGTTAGCTATAATAGGGAACAGAAGAGATGAAAATTATAATGAGTGGTTATGACTATATATAGAAACATACATAAAGCGGTACAATATGTAAAGACCAGGCTAGAATAGAAACTGTGATCGTTGCCACATACATCTTCAGATAATTTCTCGCTCGCTCGTAGCGTATTTGTTCCGGACGGCAACCACAATGTTCATATATAATTACTATGCCGAAATTATGCATTTAAGAAAACCAAAAGGATATAACAGCAACGTCAATAACGAGAAGATGAAGAATGTCTTCGTATTAGAAGATTAAGAAAGCGTGTTGGGACCCTGTTACAATAATTACGAGTTTTTCCGGTATTCGTAATTGAGTGGCTAGCAACAAGAATATATCGCCATACAGCCTCACATAATTCAAATTAAATTACTAAGCAAATACCAAACAAACAAATGGTGTGTAATATATATAGGTGGTGATGCTTGAACCAGCGACCTTCCTTTTTTAGCGTTTTTAGTAATAGCAGAGTAATTTTTAGCAGAAATTTCATTATTAAAGCGAGTGCGCCTTACGTCAATAGGCGCGGGCTATCATTAACGGCGTCCTGATAAAACTAAACCCTATCTAGTTACCTTTATTGCCTTATATAGTATGTAGGAATCTATTTAGTTTTATGACCATTGGGTGGAAAATATCATTCGATCGTCAACCGCCCACACCTGTGCTATGACGACTAATAAATTCAGCTATTCTTTATGTATGTCGCAAGGGAACGATATCTCTGTCCTCAATACCTCAGCTACGTTAAGTTCTATCGAATATTGAGTGTCTACGTTCTTCAATAAAATTTTAGAAGTCTAAATGCGCTCGATTCTATACAAACATGTAAATCAATCAAACATTGGCATTATATAAAATGTCACTGACTGAGAAGTCGAACCGCTGCGGACAAAACCGTAATTTTAGCTCTGATATTGCAAATTGACTTCGTTAAGGCCCACAAGGTACTGAATTTTCTAGGCCATAATAGCGCTTAGTTTTTTCACAATGGGATCATGAGACGCTTTCGCGTGGCAGAGCCCCATTTTGGAAGATGAATGAATACCTGTCTACGAAATACTATCCAGTTTAGGAAAATTTCAGATGAAAATTACATGCTCTTTTCAACTCGAGTCACTTGAATTAAAAATACGTAGCAATAATGAATCAAATATTTATTGCTTTTATTTACTACGTTAAACTTTTTGGCTTTAAAATTTAATTGCTTTAAAGCTTTACATTATGGCCGGAGACGTAAGAGTGTTCGCATGAAGCTAAGACTTCTTTGTTTTCTGTCGTTCTCGCGTTACCGAAATGCGAAAGAAGCTAACAAAACACAGCCAAAATGTGTTCGCTAAAATTGTGTGTGGCTATGTTTAGCTAAAATTTAACAGGTGGACAATTTTTGGGTTTTTGGGGGGGGGGGGGGGGTCAACTGTTGACACCACAACGAGTGCTCGAAGTAGCGATCCTTCAACCAAAAGTTGCTCTGGTACTGACGAAAAGAGAACCGTACATCTTATCAAAGAGATGTGCTCTTTCCAAGACTTAGTACGATTTATTTGGCGAGTGGCCCTTATTGTTATATCAATAAATAACTTACCTAAAGCATTAAGCGCATGTCGAATTCCGCTAAAATATGTGAGCACCAAAAGATATTACATTCTTGCCCTCCTAACTAAGTACCACTATTTTAGTATGTCGCTAGCTCTATTAGAGTGGGGGGTTCTGCCAAATAAAAAAGCCAAGTGTCAACTTTACTGTGGCAGATAGTACTAGAACTTGTACTATATAGAATAGGAGGTTTTGACTTCTGAGTGAAACGATTTGACTTCTGATTTGACAATTGAGTGAAATGAAAAATAAATTGAAATTTTTCGTGATTTTACCTTTTACCTATGATCAGTTGACTCGAATGGACATTGGGGAACAGTGCAGATCCTTCTCAGCGTGCTCATGCCAGACGAGTATATCTCACAATGTGCGTTCTGCCTGCGTATGCCATTTACGTATCGTCCTATCTAAACTCTTTCCTAGATGAGCTTTATGATCCTCGTATGCGTCGAGCAAGAAGGACGCGATGTATAGCTTTATGTGCATAAATTTTTTACGTATTAAAGTCTTCCTTTCGGCAATTTTCGCCGCGGCCAGATCTTAGCAGAATGATACGTTCAGGTGTCTAGCGAACGTAATGCTCATTCATACAGCAGTTCGTATGACAACTATCAATTTCTTAATTACCCCCACACATTTACCGCAAGAGAACGTAATTGCTTAAATAGCAACACGTACATGAACAACAATGAGAACATCTCCAGTAGAAGAAGAACAACAACAGAGAAAATATCTTTTATTTTGCTTACAGCAAGTGCTGGTTGAAACAAAAAAAAAAATTACAATTTAGCTAGTATTTTACACTTTATGGAGGAGCGAAGCCTTGGGGTCGCTTGTCTGGAAACATCACCCCAGTAGCACACTGATAAGCACTAAACAGATGGATGGACGGACGGACATGACACACATAAAGGTCCGCAGAAACATCTCATACAGGGCCAACGTCATAGTAACTCTGCCGCGACGCACATACGAATCCACTAATAATATATAGCTGATCATGGTGAGTGCGAGCGAACGAACGACCCATCCAGCCAGCGCTCGCGTCAGCTGATTTGGCCCCCGTAGCATTTCAAAATGGCGCGGCTAGATTGGACGTGAATAGACACACGGCCAGGCAAACGGTAAGCTACACGCGCTTCGCTTGGAGAATACCGCTGCCGATGATGGCACGCCTGTTATTTATTTTGCTCTCAGCCATAGCTGCTGATGCCTGGGCCAGCCAGGTGGCTACACGCAGACAATAATCGTTTACATATCTACGATGGAGCTAGAGCTCGCTAATAATTACAATGATAATGTCCCGTTATCTTTTTCCTTCTCAAGCCATCATACTGTCTACGTGCAACAAAATCGAGTCCACTTACTATAGTTCGTCTACGACTTTACAACGGCGGCAAAGGCCTCTGCCTTTTATTATTATTTAGGACAATACATGTAAAGTGAAACGTGACGAAACAGCGCAGGAGGGTCACCTGTCAGAGAGTGAAACTCTAACACAGAGAGATAATAAGAACTCAATAAAAAGTATAAATGAAAAAAGAAACAATACTACAACAAATACTACTGCGTTGTGTCTTTATTAGCGGCGATCGTCCTCGCTGAGCGCTGGCCTTTTTTTCAAAAGACTCTGCTTTTGTTTGAACCACAAACATCATCAAACGTTCTGGTCTCTGTGTCGTTTGCTAGCCTTGTTAAATACCGGTTGGGAAAGTGGTCGATTACGACTAAAAACTGTCAGAAAAATGTATCACGATAAAAAATAAATCGGGGCCAGGCATGCTGAACGAATACAGAGATGTTGCAAGATTTTTACAGGAAAAGAATACCTAAAAAAGTATCAAATGAATTGCTCTTGGGCAAGCCTGTTCCTCTGCGGTCTTAACGGTAAACAAAAATTAGGTTCCGATCACTTGTTTCGCTGTACTATACAACCTACGAAACTTTTTCTTGGTCGAAATCATCCTCAAAGTTCATCCTATCATGTCATATAATCGACGTATGAAAGGTTCTAGAAGCCGGTCGCCGTACAATTTCCGCCGTGTTCGTACTCTATCTTTGCCTAATAATTTACAATAGCAATGAAACTTTCAAATCAAGCGCAAAACATTACTGGATATAATGCAGCGCCGCATACAATACTTGTCATTATTACGACGTAACGCCTTCGCTAAATGTTTTTATTATACCCGACAGGACCTGAGTGATACCAACCGACGGCGCAAGCTCCATCGGACACTGGACTCTGGGGCCATTTGATACATCCGCTAAGCATTTCCAGTTAACTTCGGTGCGAAACGAACCGTATCCACTCCAGGTTCCCCTAAATTGAATAGTAACAAGCTAGAGCTCAGAATTTATAACGATGCAACACTTACCTCTTCCCTGTCTTTTCCGCCAGGTCTGGTTTCAGAATCGTCGCGCAAAATGGCGTAAACAAGAGAAAGGTGATCATCAGCTCGTTGCGCTGGCACCGTTCGGCGCGATTCCTGCGTCCATCAGGCCACTCGCCCCTTACCGGCCATCTGTTTCAGCCCAGGCAGCATTCGCCGCGATGCACAACAAACGTGCAGTTCAACTTCAACAACAACAACAACAACAACAACAACAACAACAACAGCAGCAGCAGCAGCAGCAACAAACAATGGCGCTTTCGGCATGCAGCAATGGAACAATCGGAAACGGGGTGTTCCCTATGGGACCCCATGGACCGCCCCCATTTGCAGCCAGCCCTTTTATGGCGAGCGCGTTCGACTCCCCGTTCAACAGTATGGCTGTGTCGTTTGCGGTTAACCCACTTAATATCTATGCTAGCCAAGCAGCATCATGGCTACAAGCAGAAATCAGTCGCGGACGAAACTCGGGCAATGTTCAGGAGGGTAGAAACTTAGCAGACTTGGACGATGGCGTGCGAAAATGCCATGAAACAATCATTGCAGAGAGTAGTAGCAGCAGTAAACGTGACTCGATTAAGAACGAATGCCGGAACGCTGAAGTTGCTGAAGATAGTAATCATCGCAATGATGATTTTATGGCCAAAATCATCACGCGAGAAAAGGTTGATAAGCACCTAAAATATAGAAAACCTCAACAATTCTCTGACTCGCACTCTTGTTAGCCTCAACTATTATTATAATTAAGATACATAGTTATCTATTGATAAACCGTTTGCACCTCTTAAGTAAATGCGAAATTAATACCGGTGGTTAGGTCTTTATTACAGGTTGTGAAAGCCGGGTCAATTCTGTTTGTCCTAATAGTGCTTATTGGTTGAAGAAACGACGAAAGCAGAATTCAATAAACATTTGTCTATATGATAACGTTTGTGATGATAATGGTCGTGAGATGCAGCGCCACCAGTGAGTAATTTGAGAGAATAACAAATTAAGGGTGGGCATCCCTAAATAATGATCGCGGTAAAAAAAACAGTACAAATCATGCAGTTTGTTTAGTTTAATAATATTGGATGGTCTTCATTCTTGAGACAAACTTAGTTCATTACAAGCAAATCTACGAACTACGAGCTCGAGCGTTTAGATGCTATAAGGCAAATCAAAAGGGACAGAACATTCAGCGTTTCCAGCCGATGACATCTCAGCGATAAGCAATAACGTGTGTGAGTCATACGTAAAGAGAAACATATCCATTGTCGCATCTAGCTTTAAGTGTTTGTTACACAATAAATATATTTTTGTCAAACATTTGACCGAACTTCTTCAGTTTTCTATAGGGAAACAAGTGGCAGAAATCGTACGATGCTCCATTTGCTACATTACTTAGAAGTATTCTTATGCCATACGTCTAGCTATGTGAAATTTAATTCAATAAAGGCTACGTTTATAAACCAGAATGACACCCTACAAACAGGTCTGATCGGCGCTACTAACAGCGGCTGCAAAGGGAAGTCAACCGACAAAACTCAGACTGCAGCCTTCGTGCAGGTTCCCAGACTAGTCACATAGACTATCCGAAAGCTCTGCGAGTTCGAGCATTGACGCTATTGAGGGCAGCTTACCAGCGGCAGGTATTGGCGCAGACTCTTGGGAAGAAAACGCTTTCACACATTACAGTTACGCTTAAACGATATCATTGATGTTGTACCTCTATTGAATCAACGTCTTTGCCCGGTCGAACCAGTTGAACGACCTTGCTACGTAATGGAAGCGAATCAGTCACGAATAGAACCCTGCTGCAGGACCGACAGGTAGCATCCCACTGTGATTTGTTACCAGCTGAATCATTTACAGGTGATAACTTCATCATCTGTGACGGTGATTCAATAGCGGTAACTAAAAGTAGTAACTGGTATAATCAATGATAAACAAGATCTTTGGAAAGCACATGTTAAACGGCAGTAGTGCAAGCTGAGGAATCAATTGTACATTAGCACGGTTTTATCCGACGGCATAATATAAGAAAAACTCTTCTATAATAATTGATAGCATTTGACCAATATTTTTCTTATAAAAGCAAATCTGCTTTAAAATCTTTTTTTTTTTTTTTTTTTTTCTATAAAAGATCTAATCACTGCACGCGAACTGCATTGGACTACAAGAGCGCAAGGTCAGCACAGAGATAATTTTTTTTAACTTATCGATAAGCTATTAAAATATTTCACCTAAAGAGTATTTAAGTTATGTATAAATTCAAAAGAGATTATATCTCAGTTTCCAGAGTACTTTTAACTCTGATGACTGCCGTTGAAAAATTTTCGTGTTTAACGACATGGTGCTCGAAGATCTCAGGCACAGCAGATAAATTCACCCCTGCATAGACCCACGCACAAGCGGATAGATCAGCCTGAAAGACATCGTAAACACAAAAAAAACAGACCTCGGCCGAAATGGGGCCAAGCGTGGCCTCCACGCTAAGACGCCTGCATATTCGATTTAGTAAGTATCGAGGTTTTCCCTACGCGTTTTCTGAAGACATCAACTATAACGGCCTGCCGGAATAACATACTCGAAATAGTACGTTCGGAACGAAAAAAAATAAAAAACGAAAAAAGATATATTGGATTGTATCTGAATTGTTTTCGCACATTTTATAAAAGAAAAACGCACAAAGGGCAAAATTACATACACAAAACAGACAACTTACGTCTTTATTCATTTTCTCGCTGTGAACAACTCGTATATCGAATCACTCACATGACTAAAAGCTAATCATCTCTTTGTATAGAATATGAGAGAGCGGCGCTCAAGTGACCGCTCAAATCGACCATTCGGGTCGAAGATGTGGCAGACTGAAATGTACACAGTGTAGCACTAACTTGCGATTCATTATGGTCATCCTATTTGCTTCACTTCCGATTTATTCATTATGTAGCTCGTCTAGTCGGTCTATGCCGATCCGGTACTAGATTTACTAGTGTCGTGAGTAGATACCCAGAGGCCGACGATACAAGGGGTGCAAAGGTACTTCCGGTACAGCGGCTATTTCTGGACGAAAAAGCTTCCGAGTCCGTACCCTTCGCTCCTCATCTTTTTCCAGCTCCCACAGATCGTGCATACTTTGAAGACGACGCTCTTCCATGAATTTTTTGTGAGCCTCGTGGCGCGAACGGCATTGGATCGCTTCAGCTGGCCAGAAGCGACGGCAAAACGCTTGATCTAACGCCTCGTATCGGGTCGTATCACTCTTTGGTACAATTCGCTGTGTGGTCTTTTCATGCTCGTCTTGAGCTGCTCGCATTTTGTACGTCAGATTGTAGTCCGTTTCGGTAACACGTTCACAGATGCACTGATCGTCGCGCACGGCCCGAACGCGATCGATCGCCGAGCCAGGGCTGGAGTAAGCAATCCTCATGGGCATTCCGTATTCTGTAGGGAACGTAAAAACAGCTGACACAAAAACAGGACAACAGACGTTGCGGCTGAACTGTGTTGAAAGAAGCGCGGGGCCGCGGTGAACGGATATATACGGCCACGCTTAAGCTGTCGAGTTCGTAGAGTTGGCGCACACCCGAACAAAAACGAAGCTACAGGCGAAGGCCTGCAGAACAAGCGAGGCTCGAAGAAGCCCGAAGTTGTCGAGGCAACAACGACAGACACGCCGACGGCCGTGGCTGGCTGCCGGACGTGACGAGAGCATCTCTCACCGTTGGCCCCGACTGGGCTGATCGCGCAGGAAAGGTCATAGAAGGCGGAGGGCCAGCAGGTCCCGCTTAATCGCGTGCGGCTACAGGGCGTCGACGACAGTACACGCGGGCTGATTGAGATAGCATGGCCAGGCTAAATATATCAGAGACGTCGTCAACTAACCCCATGAACAATGTGCTTGAATTTGTCTTAGCGGTACTTAATCTAGACGGAGCAAACGGACGCGCAAAACAAACAGCGGTCTCTTCGAGATTTTACACATAGCTATGGAATAAGTCGGTTTCTTATCTTATTACCAATAGTCGAAAGAACTGGGACATTTTTGGCGACATGGTCGCTTTCAAACAGAATAACCTTATTTCACGGAAGTCCGCGCAGATTGTGCTGTTTATATTGCATAGCAGCCTTCGAATAAGCTGGATGCAGTACGACATATATGATTACGCAAAATGTTAACGGACGTCATAAGTAGGTACTGGTATATACGATTCTTTTATTATAGTCTACTCTAATTGTAATCTAATGATGACTGTATCGTGTGAAGAAATCAGCAATTCTATTGCACTATGAGAAAATAGAGCTTTTCCATGTACATACATTTTAGCCAGAAAAAACATTTCGCTGATCAGCTGCGGCAATATAGATGCGGACGACGGTCACGGGTGTGTTGTCATGCCTTTTCAAAATCAATTTGCTTTTTTAATGTTCAACAGTGCAAAAGTAATGGTCATGCTTCTGTTTCCATCGTTCCTGGTGGCCAGTGTTAGCAATTAATGATTAGCAGAGAGGATCATTCGTATAGAAGAGTACCTCTATATCGAAAAAGATTAGGCATAAAATGGAGAGGGCCAACCTTTGCTTTGATTCGGTCGGAGCAAAAATTACGTTAAGACGAGCACGTTGGATGTTACGACAACGATCCATAATCGACAATTCTATAATTAGAAGACCAGCTAGTAGAAGCAAGCAGGGGCAAGCTACCTATTTACCCAATTCAGTCTCCGCCCCCATAGATCTAACACTGCCGGAAGAGATTTCCGACACTTTCTACTATGAATCCGTTTCAAACGATGCGTCCTTATTACTTCTTTTTGCAGGGCTCGCGTCACAAGCAGGAGTGGTTATCAAGATCCTCGACACAAAACATGAATGGACCAGACGGGAATACACTTTCAGTTAGCATAAATAGCCATTGATAAAATAGAAAGGTAATAACGATGAGTTTTTTTCGCACAGGTCGCTGAGCGCCACTCGTATACAATCATCGGTGACAGAAAATAATCTATAGCTCCGCACTGTGATAGTTCGTGAAGTCATGCTTGCAGGTTCAGGACTGTATAAACCGAGCCTGTTTCAAGTGAGATATCCATATTTACTTGGATTGCCCACAAAGCTTTTGTAGTCGAATTAATTGAGTGTCGTAGTTGACAATTTGGAGTCAATTAATGTTTGACTACCTTCAGTTTTAATGTCAACTCGTCATATCCGTTAATGTCTAAGGTCATGTAAGTTGATTATCAAGTGCAGTTATATTTGTGGAGTTACCGTGTAAGTTGAAAATATGTTCATATAATAGATCGTTGAATGAAAAAAACGTGAATTGCCATTATAGCGTTGGCTAAAATACGCTTCCTATTTGAATCGGTCGCCTGAGAGTACATTAGATGTCACGCGATCGTCTTGGCCAACAAGAACGTATACATAACACGAGCTAACGTAACAGCAACGCGATCCAGTTGTGGGTCTTATATATACGATTATTAATTTAGGAATGGACTGTACCATACTATGAACAAATAAAATAGATTCCTATTGTAACATAACATTACTACAATAGCGCTAAGTTAACAAGAAATGGCACAGTGTCAAATACTGGACACCTCGAAAGTTGCTTCACCCCCCATTGAACACTGACTGCTGCAATAACGTATGTTTGTGGCGTCAATGAAGCCGACGCGGAGCTTCATCGAGACAATACCTGATCGATTCAGGGTGTGCTGGCATCGATCTCGTTGCTGGGTATTTCTTCCGACATGCCCTGTTCCGCTGTCGTTCTAACGATCCATGTACCAACTACCTAAATGGTGCAAACAGACCATAAGAAAGAACGTGCTCGCACGTTTCAACGACCATTCTCACAGAGTGAATAATTTACATCATATGATGGGTGCAGAATCCTCCGCAGATTGTATTTAAATCAATTTACTCAGACTTTGATTTCCTGCTCGTAGAGAAACATTGATTTTTCTCCTGCTATTAGTAAAACAATACTGCCGCAATGTTATAAAATAAACATCCGGTATATAAGATTGAATTACATACTGTTGTGTTTTTACTGAAAGCTGTCTTTATTAATAACTTTGTCAGTTATTCAGAACATGCACATTAATGTAACGAAACTTAGCAAATGAAAGATAATCTCAGTGCTTCTATTTGTGGACACGTTAACAATGAACGGTGGGGAAACAACATGCAATTCCCGAATACTTCATCGTCAGCTATTTAAAAACTTCTTTTCTCATATTTACAGATGATACAAAGCCACCTGTTTTCGTTTTTTTGCATCTTAACAAACAGCGGACAAAGACACACACACACACACACACACAAACAGCGGACGAAAAGTAAATAATGCCCCACTGTTGACGTGATTGTTGCCTCAGCATCTTATTGTGTTTTTAATCGAGAGCTGCAATCTCCGGGGCCAAATCCTCAAAGCACTTAAGACACGCTGGATTTGCAATAGTGCTCGTATCGATTCGAGTGTCACCATTGATGATCTTCTTGACTGCAACTTCGATTTTTTTGCCATTCAGGGTATACTGCAATTAGGAAGAGCAACGAGGCATGGTTATTATGATACTAAGTTCGATAGATACCGCACGTCACCAAAACGGACTGGTCAGAATTACTACAACTAACTGTGCAGCGTAAAATCCTCATGGAAAAACTAACGTTACAAGGATAGGATTCCTTTTAAAATCCATCTCTCGGTCTACGAGATACTAGGAACTCCTAGAACTTCTCTTTATCCGTGTCGCTGAAAACGCTTTACGTACCCCATTTAAGAGTTGCCCACTGCAATCTAGACAAGTACCGTGACTTTCGTGTTGGGGACGTTAATAGACATCGGCTATGACGACGGAGGTCATGTTTTTTTTGAGTGACTAGGGCGCGATAACTTTAATCCGCATTTTATACGATATAAGATCAAACAGTAAACGTATTGAGTACTCTTTGTAAATAAAGTACGACCTGTTTCAATTTGAAGCAAAATACAAGCCTGTGTCCATTTTGGACCGTTTAACTTACTGGAATGTCAACAACTTCTGCGATTAACGAGGGCACATGTCGGGCTGAGAGGCCGTCTCTTATCGCGATACTGATCGATTTACGAATATCCTCAGTCAGGGTGTGGGGACTTTTCATTTTGACAAATAGGCAGACTTTCTCGTCCTTGGTTTTTTTTGATACGTATGAAACGCACACACTGTCCTCCACATTCACAATGGTATCCACTGCAAAAGGTTACGTTGTAGAATAACGAATTAGTCCGCTGAGACGATACAGAGCAGTATGTTTTCGCTAACTTGAATAGTTACATGCTTTTTTTCGCGCTTTCGCAATTGTCGCGCTCCGTATTTGTCACTCTATCGCAGTAACTATTATCGATGCAGTCATTACATTTGATGACTTACCGACATTGTAAACCTCGCTTGATCCAAATCGTATTCCGTTGGGGTTTAGAGTGGCATCACTTCGGCCCAGCATAAGTACGCCTCCAGTGGCGGGATTGATTTGGCAAAAGTCTCCATGATGCCAGACGTTTGGAAACTTTTCGAAATACGTTTTATGGTACAACCTATTATTTTTATCGCCCCAAAAGAACACTGGCATAGAAGGAAACGGGCTACAGCACACTAGCTCACCCTTGGCGCCTTCAACGGGAGAGCCTGAAGAATCAAAGGCCCTAAATCGAAGCCATATCATTCGCATCGGTTAATTCACATCATATTGTCATCTGTGCGAAAGTGCCAAGGGGGTCCTGTAACCTAACTATTCACAGGCGGCACCTTCGCCGCAGTTATCGTTATTTATAATAAATATATTATAGTGTAGAGTATAATACGGCGTACATAGATGGAGCATGAACAGGAGATCAATAGGTGCAAAGAACAAAAATATTTTTCGAAAACGGGCTGATTACAGGAGTTAGCAACCGTTATGGTAAAATACTCAAAATAAGATATTTTTTTTCATACAGCAGCGCCGCTACCCCGTTGAAGGGCCAATTCTCGAGGGGTGATCAAGCCTTACCTAATATCCATTGCGAGATTACGACTCTGCACTTCTCCTCGAACGACAGGCAAAGTGCAGTTCTGACCAACAAAACATGAGATGATATCAGACCCGCCCGAAATTGAACCTGTGTCAAAAACAAGGGAATAGGCAATAGCTTCGAAAAATCGTCTAACGAGAATCTTAATTGCCGTGAAGAAACAGATTACCCATTTGACATGGATTACCTTTCTGAGCACCTACCAAGCATGACGTCTTCCTTGATATGGTTGTACACGAAATCGAAACTATGTGGCATCAACGTTGAGCCTGTCGCCAACACTGTGTGCAGAGTACTCAAGTCAAACCGCTTGGCTGTTGAGAAAAACAGTTATTATTAAATTACTGTCAACGGAACACACGCGCGGCTGAATCGAAAAGCGCTATTGCCACTAACCTATAAGTCCACCTATTTCGAGCTCTTCGACCGCTGCCAGATATTTGGCAGAGGTGCCAAACACAGTCATCCGAACGCGTGCCGCGATGTCAAACAGCACGAACGGTTCATCCCGAGGCATAGGGGCACCTTCGTACAGAACCAACGCTGCTCCAGCCGCCAAACCAGATACGAGCCAGTTCCACATCATCCACCCGGTCTGAACGCAACGGATATCATCATTTGCTAAATGTCTACAATAAACAGATTAGCGTATATCCGAAAGAGAATCTAGCTACGCTAGCCGTCTCAAAAGCTTGCATAAACTGGGGTTTCATTAGCCATGCGGACTCATAGATCGTTCATGAAAAAGCTAACGTCTAAGCGATAACACGGCAAAAGGTTCAGTATACCGTGGTGTAGTAGAAGAATATGTCATGTTCATTAAGTTCTCCGAGCAGTTCATGTTCTTTTCTGTGTTGAATGAGTGTTCCGCCAACTGAATGTACCATACACTTAGGTCGTCCAGTGGTGCCTGATGTAAACAAGATACACAACGGAGCAGAAAATTCCACCTAATCGAAAGGTGCGATTCGATGTTAGATAGCGGCCCTTATTTTTTTTCTTTGAATTATTTAACTTTCATGTTCTTCTCACCAGGGTTCAACTTCTTATCGTTATATACAGCGCAATAAACTACTGTAATTGATAACAGCGTAGCAAAATCATAGGTTTCTAACTCTTCGGTAGAGCGTCTTTCTCTGCAAGCGGTCGTTTGAGGCTATATGATCGCACGAACACAAAATGAAAAGGAAGTTCTAAATTTAATTTCCACATACCCCTATATTATAATGCAGGGCTGTACTGAAGTGGAAATTTTAATCCTATGTTGATAAATACACTTTCGAATGACTCATAAAGAAATGGATCGCAACTAGTTCTATGCATGGCTACCTGCTCGAACTGCAAGCTTGACGAATCCCCTACTTCAGCGAGAAGCTCATCGAGGTAGATCGCGTTTCGTATGTTGGATATATCCAAGCGTGTTTTGTCGTAAGGAAGTATAATCACCTTCTCCACAGAATCTAACGCTGAATAAGGTTGAGCCGGGTTAATTATTGACGTAACGTAAAATTAAAGGAACGCTTTTTACGATGAATAGATGCATACTTTTTTCTTTTTTTTTTTTTTTCTAGTTAAGTGTATCTCAATCTCCTTATAATCTGCTCGCACTAGCTAAATAATGTATCAAGTCAAATTAGGAAATTCCAATATTTGTTATATACTAAGAATCGTCGTTATTTACGCTCAAGGATGTTCCGCAGACTGTCAAGCTTTTCGTGTATTTTCTTATTGTATGTCTGCCTGTCGACAGCAAATATAACCTGAAATCAAACAATATTCATATAATGTCAACTATCACGTAAATTAGCGATAAAGGAAAAGCGGTGCAACTTATATATATGTAGTCAAGTTTACCGCATCGAGGCGCCAGTATTTTTATACGGACTGTGTTTTACGGCCACAAAACCTACCAGTGATCTTTCGGGCTCTCGTTCGAGCTGGAATCGTATAGTGTATACTGAAGCTGCATTTTTACCACTCTAACCTTTGGTTTTATTTGTTGAAATCGCTGGATAACCGCATGGTATCCAAGATCAGGGCTGGTTGAACTCCAGATTGCACCAACCGTCGCGGTGGCTAGATACGCCGTAACTGCATGATCCGTATTGCCCACGTACCCACACACACGATCTCCTTGTTTCACACCTAACTGCCGTAACGCTGCCGAATAACGAGCTACCTCTCGACGAAGTTCAGAAAAAGTCACCTTCCTGATCGATAGCCATTCATCTATCCAATTGCATGGTCCCAAAAAAACAGCAAATTTAATGGTAGAATTTTAACATTGATCCCTACTACAATTTATAAGCAATACGAGGTGAAAGGCTTGGAAAGAAACATTTGAAGATAATGCCCTTTGACGTTTTTCGGATATTTGTTACGTGCGGCAAACCCAGCTAACAATGACGTACGCTAGGAGTATGCGAGTACCGTATTAAATGTTTCTTAAGTATTTTTCGACTTGAGAACTTATTTAGTGCACTCGGTTAAATGGCATTCACATACCTCAGTCGTCATTTCAGGCTCTAAAAGGAATTCGTTTGTACGAATCTTCTCATTATAAATTAGCATAGCCCGTATAACGATCGTGAGCCAACAAATTTGTTAGCCACTGTATTTCGCACAGGCTATATAGCACTCGTGTGTGTCTTTGGTAGGACTTGAAGCAGCAATTTCTGTTAGTCTCATTTAATCAGAGGTCTATACGTCCAGTTTATTAGGTATATGTTCTTTAATGCGGGACGTTTATAGCAAGCCATTTGTAGATTTTGCGAAATTTTTCATCTATAAAAAAGATAGCGTCATAATTGTTTGCTCGTATGTCAGTGATACTATACAAGAAACGGTTTGTTTAAGGATATTCTTTTTTAGTAGCTCCAGCACGGCCGGAAGCACATAGATGCGTCGCTTAAATACAAGAAAATGGTACGTAGAGGCTCTCATGCTGTTCAAAACTCCAGAGAAATTCAGGATCATTTAACTTCAACAGCAGTAACAGTCATTTACCAATCGTCAAACTCAGCAATCGTTACAAATAAACATTTGATTGAACGCGAGTCTACCTGTAACGTATAGTGCGACCGCGTCGTCAGGTCCGCGTAGCAAGTTTTCTGCGTAGTTAAGCCGGCAGCCGGAAAACCATCGAGGGATCTTCTCCATTGGAACATCTTCAATGACCTGACAAAATAACATTAACAATAACATTACGTACCCAAAAGAACTAGCTGTTCTATCTACACAGCCATTATCGTCGTACTATTATTTTAACGCGTATTTATTTTTTTACTATCTAGATAAAAAAAAAAATATATATATATATATATATATATATATATATATATATATATATAGCTATGCATACGCATATTGAAAATAGGTGTTCGGTCGAGTTCTACGAACCTGAGTATATTGTGATGACACGAGAATATCTGAAAACCGAAGATATTCTTCCCAGAACAAAGGATACTGATCAACTGACCATCGGTACAGTTCGTGATAGTTACCTAAGAAGAAGAGATAAAGATGCAGTTATTACGATTGTGTTTCCATTAGGCAGTACATTACTTCGTATATATACGCTATTGCGGCTTCACACTCAGAATTTGAGCGCTTCAGCTATAAAGAGGTCTAACAGGTCCGCAAATGCGTAAAAACCATTTTCTACTTTCACATGGCGAAACGGAGATCGTTCCCGTTCAGCCATACAATCGCTCTCCAAACAGCGAGATAAGACAATCTATGTTTTTCCCACTGTAGGGCTATATTTTGAGCGTTATGATAACTATTAAGATTACCACACATCTAAAGCACTCATGTGGTTATAGAGTAATTCGGAACAAACTTCTTTTTTTACCCTACCAACATTGTCAACTTACCTAAGTTGAGAGCAAATTTATTGTTGATATGCTCGCGGAAGCGATCCTGTTTCTTGTTCGGCCTAGAAAGTAGAAGATGCTGCCAACTCCGAACTGGTGTGGCGTTGGAAGCTTCCATTACCGATATAAGTCTCACTAACCTATCGGTGCAACAATCATAAGCGAACGTGTGCATAATTAATATATTGACATCAATAAAAATAATCGGCCGTGTCTCTTTGCATAGAATACAGGTTTATTGTATGTCAGTTTTCAATGGTTTACGTTCTACCGAAGTCAAACTGGAGACTGACGCCTGTCTTTAAATAGGCTTTTACTCGAGTTCGAAAGCACTATCCCGACCCAGTTTTTGTCTGCCACGCAACTCTGCAAACGAGAGCTATTCTTAGACAGCACGAAAGACTCACACCTTCGATTTTCAAGTCGACAATTACTACTATCAATTCAATAGCAGTTTGCTTTATCTGCTCACTTCAATCGGAAGTGAGCTTGTCGATTTGATATAGTGCCACACCCTGATTCGTATGTGGACGGACATCAAAAGCCTCCACATGGTATACCACCATTTGCATTGAATAGCAACGACGACCCGCTGAACGTCCGGTTTCTTGTAACAAAGAGTCCTTGCTAAAAGAAACTCTCATCTAATGCAACGATACAAGTACTGCACGGCCGCTTTCATGACTTCTGTGCTTGTTCGGCGAGGGACGCACACGTCACATATACGTGCCATTTGTTGAACCAATGGTAAGCGTTTGCCTACCATTGGTTCAACAAAAACCACCAACTTGCTAAAAGTACAACATTCTAAAGAACGAGGAAAGGAAAAGTGACACTTCCGAATCCACGAACTGCCTCTTTGTAGATGTGCATAATTTGGTCATCTATGTTTCCTAAAACGACCTCAAATCCATACATACCATGCACTGTCAAATAATAATAATACTCAATTAGATAAATGAGCAATTAATATATTTTAGATACTTAGATATTTTACCCTAGATATTTTATTACAGATTAAATCCCGCCTTCACAACTTACGTTAGGTGACTGCACTAATGCACGCGCCTCATAAAGAGAAGCCACAAAACGTAGGAGTGGTCTCTTTTTGAAATTACTAATGATTTTTGAAGGACAATGGTCTTTAGACCCACGCATCTGAAAATCGCATACTCCCAGTAGTTGTCTGTAAATATGGACACTCTCACAAACACATAGATATTTCTGTGTCCCTTCACGCCCCCTCCACATGCAGTCTTGAAGCAGAATATCTACTGACCCGACGACTGATAGCGGTTACTTTTACCCTTATTAGATATGCACGTAAACGATGACTTTGAGAATTTTGTAAGAATCGGTTACGACACATGCAACAATACAGCCTGCCATTAACAGGTACCATACGGCATTGCCTGGACCATGAAGTATAGTAGCAATATCGTGTCACTACCTGCCTATCTACCCAGCTACAAATCTCTTTTTTTTCGCGCCAAAGTCCACTTTTTTTTTCTTTTCAGCTGTGAATCGTTTGAAACTTCTTGGTGTCACCGATATTCTCGTAAAACCTTTCAGGTGGGTGCGCAACATAAGTACTCCAAAAGTTAGCTAAACATCCCATAAGTAAGTATGTTTTGGGGTTCATGCAAATTGTCTTTAGATGCCTACTAAGTGTACAAATAAGTTCACTTTCTAAAACTATGTTGACGTCTCAACCATCGAAATAATTGCCATTGTGATCAGTAATTATTACATTTAAGTATTTTTTTCTGATGAGATTTTCAGGTCTGCAACTAACAATCATCGATGATCCATTGTTTGATTTCCTCAAGTCTCGAAAATTTTTCATCCGCGAACAGAGCTTGCATCGACCTAAAAGGCGCTAATTTGGAGGCTTCAGGTTTGCCGAATGAACCGTATAAAGAACAACTTGTCGCCTTAACTTAAATGTGGTTGGTTTCGTGCACCCTAAAGCCGTACGGCCAACAGATTGTTAGCATCGAAGTCACTTCGCAGCTCTTCGAACCAATAAAGTGCCTTATTTTTCTGTTAGAACATTGTCTTCATGCAAATATCTCACTTTACCCAAGACTCGGCTAAATGTCCGGCCGTTTTCCATTCGAAAAGAAGTTAGAAAATCTGTTTCGTACTGCAATTGAGTATTTGATATGGGAAATTATTTTAGGCGATCTTATGAAACGAGTACATTGAAGTACCATATTTTAAATTCTGCCCCCACTTTTCTGTGCTCTGAATCTTTTCCATAGCACCTAGGCGACTCGAAACAGCCTGTTGAGTTACTTCATCTGATCAGCAAATTCCGGTCCAGTGATGTCTAAGCTTCTCCATTTTGCAGCATACCGGATCATCTACGCTATGAATTCTCTTACAAAGAAAAAAACGCACACAAAATCCAACAAACGATTTTTACTAGTTGCGACACACAGTTGAACTAATACACTATGGCGGCTTCGTATTTTTCATTTGCATTTGAAACGTAAACATCGAATAGCCCCAATGCTCAGTGATACTTTTCCCATAGTCGAAGCTTATGCTGGATCTAGTATCCTCTGAATATCCTTTGTCCTATTGCGAAGCAGACGACGCGTACCTAACGACGTAAGCATCCCAGAAGGTAATTAAAGGGACAGCAAACGTAAACAAGATTTGTCCATCACGTGCAAAAAGGCCTGCATCCGCTTCCAGCTACGTGGCTACTATGAAGTAACTACACACAGATTCTGGATGAACTTACGAAAGCGATATAACCAACACAGCAGACGCAGCGAATATACGGTGTTTGCCTGAACACCACCTTCTGTCCACGCATTATTTTTCAAACTCATGTCTCTTCTAGCAATGGCAGCTTCATCAGGTGATAGATACGTATAACTATTATATACGAGTGACTTTCCTAGTTGTAGAACGGCAATAGAAATGCTTTGAAGTATCGTAATGTCTTGTACAACTTTTGTAATCTATTTTGTAAAGGTTAATACGTTTTTTTTACTTCCAACAGAGGACATATTATAGACTCGAACCAACTGTTCAAATAGGTATGGTCGGAGCACATAAACAGGTATCAGAAATTTATCCGGTCAGAGCCTATAACCCAAGCACACTTTTATGACTCTCAAACAATTTGAATCCCGATTATTATAACATAAAAAAAAAAACATTCATCATTCACCCTCAACGTATCGAAACTTTGTATGCGGTGCTTCAAAAGCTCCAATCTAGCGCCACTTAGATAGCAGAAGTGCCTCTTGTATGTTTCATCAATATTGACGTGTTCTTTGTCAAATGAGTGACATGTAGTTGGTAGCTCCCGTAAGCCAATAAGACACTCGCAATCTTAACCTGTCGAATGTCAAAACTGAGCCACGCTGAAGAGCGTCACCTTCTGCTGTAGTCTTCAAGGTGAGACTGTACGTTTGTCATCACAGAATAGATGAGGTTATGAAAGAGCAATCTCAGCGTTCTTAACACTAACAAAGGGATCTGAGGAAACCATATGATTGACACTAGATAGATTCCAAGTCACGAAAAATTAATAGATGTATAGGACTTTAATCTTCGATTAACCCAGTGCATATCGGGTCTACGAAACGCACGAATTTATTACGGACAACATCGAACACTCATACATAGCGGCCCAGTGTAAATATAACAAATCCATTATTATGACACGGCAGTGGTCGCCGGCATTTGTTAAATATAAGGCAATAATAATAATAATAGGCGGAGCTTGCCACACATCCAATTGCCTTACACATAGAGGCGGAACAGATGCTTAAATTCACGCGCACGAGGGTCTCCAAAATTTGTGTCGTTGACAAGACACGTGAAGGTAGCGATAGTCCGACGGCATAGGAAAGTATTACTCGCATTAAATGTGACAAACCGCCGCTTTTAACATATCTAATTGTATTTTAGAACCTTTTAACATTCCTGCTCGACGAGGCATTCTTTAACTGATTTTCCTCCCATTGCTTCCACAAAAAGAACCCTTTTTCGCTAGTCAGAGGAGCGACGCGCCATATAATCAAATAAGTGCGCGCAGTGTCCTTCGATTACTCTTTTTACTTTTAGTGTTTGGTAAGAGAAGGAACATAAAGAAACAAACAAAAATAGAGTAACGACTGGCCCCTTGCTAAATAGACTGACATCATCCAAACATTAAATTTAATGTTCAGTTAAATATTGCAGTGAGATTTAGCTGGTGTTTGTAAGGATGGCCAAACTAGGTATGATCTTAATGAGTTGTATTGTTCTCGGTCGGTAAGCAGATTTCCAGTTTACGCGCCCAATTTGAATTCGCCGTCAAATCCTTTAAAAGCGGTAGTTATTTATCATAACAGTGTTACATACAGGAAGTAATTGTAATGAGCAGAAACTACATATCGCAAATGAGATCGAAGTACATTGTTAAAATTGAGAGAAAAACGGGAGCGTTTCTGTTTCACGAATTCATCAAAGCGTTCATAAAAGTATAATCAGCAACATCCATCCAATATCAATAAATTCAAAGCATTTCTAGCCTTTGCGTACACAGTATAACTCTGTAAATGTTCGCATGTAAGGTTTATTATCGCATACTTGATATGCCCGAATAGTTTTCCACACACAGATAGTCCTATAGCTCCCATATCTTTTCGTTGACGGACTCGACCAGCGTTTTCTAAAGACAAGACAACCTTCACCCTCTTTCACCGTATTCCTCTCGCAGGAACGAGACAGATTTCGCACAGATGTCCACTAGAGGAAGTTCCGTTTAAATAAACACTTTACCGGTAGAACAGATTGCAGCTGATGATTAAATACACGATCTAACTCTTCCGTCCATTATTTACCATACAAAAAATCGTAGCTAAACAGGCACAAAAAGTATTCAATGCACGACTGACGTGATATGTTATCACTGCGCCACCGGAACAGATGAATAGCTCAAATATAAGTGTTGTTGTCCGCTAAACTTCATTATTGACAAATTAAATTTTCCTTTTTTGTCGTATCCATTCCACTTTGAGCTGCTGTCCGGTCCCAGACGACTATAGTAGAAACGTTGCACACAGATTCGCTTAAGCCCTGCGGTAGAACTGATTTTCGAAAGGCCTTTTGGCGACCTCTGTTAAGACAGGTTTGAAACTCGATTGAACTGTGGGGCGTTAGGGAGGCATGCTTCAAAGACGCGCGCTATCTGAAGTAGAGACACGACGGAAAACAGCGCTATACAGATGCGCCAATGGCGAATAGGGACGAGTTGTATTTTATGCATAGAAAACTAGTAATTCTTCGTATTCGTAATGTAAACGTAGACATCACCAACGTTAATGCCTAACATCTAGACGAACAAAGCACAATCGAACGTAATTGTACTTCATTTAATCCTATGATAAACAAAGAAAATTAGCTCAAATACTTCTGGACGACGCAGCTTTTTGCTTACTACACGATCATACTTTATAATTACACATGATTTCACACCTAAAGAACACTAACGAGAATCGTTAGAAAGCTTCGCAAAAATAACCAAACATCATGGAGTTGAATAAATTATAAACATATAATTTATTATTATTTTTACTATTCTGTGTATATACTAGTATCCAAGAAATTAGCCAGAAAGTTTAAGTGATCTACAAATATTGTGGTATATATAGTAGTTATACATGTATTGAGTTAGCAAACATTTATTATTATTAGTATTATAAACACCTACAATTGATAAAATTAATCCGTTTATCAATATGTGAATATATCAAAAAAATATGTGAATTAATATTATCCAACATTTCCACAAAAATAAAACAAAATTTCCAAACAATAATCTTAAAGCTACTAGCCTTTTAGAGCATTAAAACACATATTAGCTTAGAGAATAAAATTGCTACAAGTTATTCCAACATAGCTTAGCGAAGCATATCTGTTGACCGCTCAGCAAGTGATCGGATCTTTTGTTGTAGTTATTGATAATCAACTTACGGAGCACTCTGGAATAATGATGAACGATGCAACGAACGAAAACACACATAAACACATAGACACGTTCGCGACAAGCAAGCTCGAAGTTAGATTGCTACTATATTTTTTGCTGGATAGCGAGCGAACTTAACTTCAACTACAGTTCTACAGAGAAGCGCAGTTCGAAGGGTTATGGCCGAACAAAGAATTGTTGTTGCCGAATGATCGTTAATTTTTGTGTAAGCAAAGTTAAATTAGAATAACTTTTTTTTTAACTAAAATTTGAAAGAAATTCAGCTACTTCGCGGTTAGAAAAAGTCACGTTCAATGCCTGGCTAGTGGATGATGCCAACTCGACAGTGAACCTCAAACAGTTTGCCTTTCCTAATGGACTACAGCTGGTTCTGCTGTTTTGTCTGCCCTTTAGATGTCTGCAGTTTTGTACAGAAACAACGGCACCCGGTTCTGCCGTACGGCCTTCAGAAGTCCCATACACCTACATAACAGCAGCCGGTAGAATTGTACGTAACAAAACTGCGCTGTCAGCAAGATCCGTGTGCATTGATGTTAGACACAGGACTTCTAGGGCTCTTTCAGGCCAGGCAGCGACTGACGCCCTTTTTCATTAGTGAACGTGGATCATCCCGGTTGTGCGGGACAACTTTCCGACATGCGCGCTCATGGCAAGGCTGGAGCAGACGACAATGTAATAACTAGCTGATTAGTTGGTCAACGGGAGGTCGTGCGGGCCGCTTTGTTTTGAAAATGGATTCTGCACGCAACTTGTACATGTCAGGAAGTAGAGCACTAATCGTCGCCTCAATCTGACTTCCTCTATGTAAAATATATTAAGATGATACTTTTTTCCTTTTTTCATTGAAACATGTAATGATTTCATATAATATTTTCAAATTATATTTAGTTGTTACTATAATGGTCGCTCGCTCAGCCTCTTGTTTTTGTTTGCTAGACCACGTTATCATACTGGCAAGAATCTAACGACTAACTGCCTTAATTAATATAACAGCAATGGATACGCGTCCGGCATTTTAAATAGTATCTTGGTGATCATAATAAATATAACGTTACCGGGTGCATAATTGCTCTGCGTAAAATACAGTTACTTTCAGAAATGAGACCGGTGAGCTGGTTTCCCAAAATTCCCTACAAATCTGTTAAACTTTCCAAGAAGAAATGAAGAACGACGTTCAGCAATGATCAGGTTTCGTTGACGTTTAAAATAGTTATCCTTAGTTTAAATATGGTTTAGTTATCATATTAACCTTTTAAGGGTTAGCTGGCCTTCGGAGAGTAATGATGATACTAGACCAGGCTGTGACTTGAAAGCCCTAATTTTATTTTTTAGGAAATTAAAAGCTAACGCATTATGCAATCAGTGCTAACGTACGCGTATGACACCGCTAGACTTTCATCCACTCTGAACCCTGCATTGTCATTGAACCCCGGGTCAAATATTACCCTCGATAGCTCGATAGATTCTGAAACTCAATAAGGTCTCCCGTTTTGTAGTCAAACGCTCGGATTCCAACGCAGGTCTTATCCCTTACATCTCTACGGGACTCGAATATGTGCCTAGTTTCCCATCCTGTAACATCTGCATGCTACCTGCTAATGCACAGTCCTCTATCGAGAACTTCCTAGTCAAAATGATCTACCACTGCTATTTAAGCTTCTGCTAAAAAATATACATTTTTGGCAAATTTAAAAATACAAACTGTGAGAAGGATTTTATAGTTATTGCTTTTTACTGTACCCTGTTAACTGTAATTACACTATCAACATATAGCTTACAAAACGGACTCAACGTATCAGACGCAATATAGCAGTACAAAATTTTAAGCGGATTCCAACTTAGTGTAAGCCATTGCTGCAGACTTAGGCCGTGAAGGAAACTCTGCAGGCCACAGTTTCTCAGCCGAGTATTTTCGTGCAGGGATAAACCCGGCCTACGAAAACCTCGGTATTACAAGTACACATGTATCAGTTTGCGCAAAGGCTGCTGACACTTAAATCTAAGTAAATTAAATGAACTATGGTTTTTCTGTATGTACACTCGTTTCTTGAGTAACCTAAATAGAGGAGATATTCTTTATAAAGGATAGGCACATGCCGCTCATAACAGCCATTTTTGAAGAGTCTGCGCGCAGTGCATAGCAGAAACTATGTTATAGACTTAGAAGATCGTTTCCCCATTATCGTTAGCAATACAAACAGTATTTGAGGTACAAAGTCTCATTGAAGCTACTCGAATTCTCTCATCTCTTATGTTGGACTTTTGTAGTTATTTGGTCGTGCCGTCTGCTCACATACTTGGCAATAAGCACATTTTGGAGAGCCATTACAAGTACCAGTGATACAGCTATATTTACAAGATCGTTATTCAAAGTCTGCATTTACTGATGGTGAAAAGTGTAATCCAAATGAAATACTGTTATAAATGGAATAGCAAATTAATCAATTTAAGTTGCGTGCTTTAGCCAAAGTTGTGTTTCTAGAAGAACGAGACAAAAAGAACAGGTTGTCTACGAAATGACACTTAGATTATTCGGCTGATCCGGGATCTTGGTGTCTCGAACGGTGTGTTTTTGCCAAGGCCTCTCTTTCCAATGCGCGATTCGTGTAAAAATCACAAATGAGTTATTGATACGTCATTTCTTTAAAGCGATCGAGAATAAAAGGATACAGAAGCAAAAACGTGAGCTCTCCAATGCTCTAGGCATAGACGACACGGAGGATACGTTGTCTCGCACAAAAAGGTATCTCATTAGTGAACGATCTGTGCGCGAATCACAGAGCTGGTGATGTGCAAAGTCGCGAGAATATGAACTTGCATCTGAATGATAAAGGAGTTGCTACAACTATGTCAGTATTGCCAATTGGTTATATTGGGAGGGTGTGTGCCGTAGTTCTATACGGCAATAGATGAAATAGTAGCTTCTGTTTGCGATGCCTGGTGTTAATGTGCACGCTGTCTGAAGTTAGGGACGCATAAATTTTGGATTGCACACGTCTGTTCTGTGCTGGAGGTCGGATTCAGTGCTAACGAAATTCCGGACGTCAAACAGGACACATTCAATAGGTTATCTGTCAGGCAACCTGTATCCTGTGCCAACTTAATAATTTGTTCTTACCTCTGACAGTAGCTTTGTTATTATATAATTGTTTCATTTTCGATTTAATTAACGAAGATGGCTTGCTGCACGTTTATGTACTGTCGTAGAGGGTTTCAAAAGATCTAAAAGTTGGGCCAAGGGTCTTCTTTATGTTCACCTAACACTTCTCACCGACCGAGAACTGATGTTCACTTTTTTGACGATTACCTTATTTTATTTCCACTACATTGCAGTGATTCATAAACTACAAATCCTGACACTTCCCGCGATAGCTCTGTATCGCGCCCACTGCGCGCTAAGCAAAGATCAACATCATCGACCAGGTCCTAGACAAATCAAAACAAGAAATACTGCAGAGAGCCGTATGATCTTTGAGTAGGACATCGGTGTTTCGAGTGAGTGCAAACAGGAGAAAGACATCACTAGCTAAACTCCAAGCAGCGAATTGCAAGCCATGGCGTTGTCGATATTACGGGTGGGCCTGCAGGGCAGGATGACGTCTCAGTCCATTCGGCTATTACCTGCCATCGTAATGACTGAACGTCGTGCTGGAATCACTCACAAATCTCTACGGTGAGAGCTCGTGTGCGAACCACCTATCTAATACAACTCTTCTATACCTACAAGTTAGGTTATGACCTAACTTGACCTGTTCAACCAAGCTATTTACTTTGCTGCAATTATAATTAATAACAGTAATTATCCTAGTTTTGTAGAACTATTCGCGAATCAGGTTGGTTTAATTAAGGAAAATGTAATTATAGATCAGTTTGATCTGAACGACTTCTCATTGTCGGGATAAATGGAAATATATGATTGTCGTGGTTTTGCTCATGGCAAGCCCCATTTTAGTTCTCACCCGTAAGTGCAGTGTAATGTACGTTGCAGACCTTTTAGTGTAAAAAGTTCTACCGAGTATAGACAGTTACAACTCATCTTGTAATTTCGTCATATACTGTTGGCACATGGGAATCAACTGATTGCAACATTGAGTTTGCTATACAAACATTTTTTTTCATTTTTATTCATGAAATTTCAAAGAATACATCATTATTTGTGGTTCTATGTGTCAAGAAAAGGCGAGCCAATTTTGTAGGTGTGCATGCCCTAACTGTAATTACTAGGCAGAGTACTTGCACTGAAGTCTACGTGTTAACTACTTGTAGAATCTTTCAGGCGTGTAGGTATAATATCAACCAGGTCCAAACTCTTACACGATTTGTTGGTTAAATTCTAGTGATTTTTCTCAAGTTCCAAAGTCTTTCCGAGTTCCACAAAATAACCTCGAAAATGGATGAAACATTTTAGCTAATGATGGAGATTACAACATAACGCAACACAGTTACTATCATGGCGCAAACGATAAAGTTTTCAGTTGCTGAAGTAAGTGGGATGTGAACTCTAGTATGTTCCAAATGCATCATCCTCTTCTAATTTTTTTCGCCTATTGCGTCACGTTTTTCTCCTATTAGTAGATGTATTTATTGCCACTGTGGGTATGTTTCCTTACAGGAAGCCTAAGGACATCAAGCCATTCCCATATGAGACAAAAAAGTACGGTGTCATTCAGGGGTTCTTGGATGATACTGCTAAACGACTTGATGAGAATTCGCGCATCATAGTCGTTGAGGGTAGTATTTGTTCGGGAAAAAGCACACTTGCTAAGACGATCGCTGAAGAATTCGATTTTCTCCATTTTCCAGAGGTGAACATGGATATGCAATTCATTGATGACACCGGCTTCGATGTTCGGTAAGTGTTGTACTTCTGCTACTCACTTTAATTTATCTTAAGTACTGTGTAGCAATATATTAAGGACGTGAAATTGCCGTTATCTATGTTAAACACGTAAATGTTTAATTTTGCATTCGTTGCACTTACTGTTTATGGCGACCGGAACTTAAATCGAACATATACTTTCAAGGGGTTCGTTCATCAACCACTAGGGTGGTAGATCGTATTTAGTTAGTACTGTAATTTGTGAATTTTCGTCACGAAAATAGAATAGAAAAGAACAAGGTTTAAAAACAAAAGGTTTAAAAAATCATCATACCAATGTTCGAGCTGGTTGTGGTTGTTGCCGTCCGATAGAGCGGAACAGGAACTGCCAACGTCGTGTGTTTGTAGAGATAATCAGTCCAGCATGCTATGTCTACATGCGATAGTCCAACGAGAATGATGTCGTGTTTGATTTGGGCATTGGTTTGGGTACATTGATCGTAAAACGTGGAGGTGCATAAACTATCTATTGAAAAAAGCTTTCTAACGGATGAATCATTCGCTTCTTTGTCTAGTCAACTGTTATCTGCTTTGATGGTGACGTCATCGTTTATCAGTTAAAATTAGGTAAATTGGGACACAAAGCAGGCCAAACATCATTTGTTGCAGGCGTCGTTATGGTTGTCAGCCGTTGATCTACACTTGCTAGGTGCTGGAAGGCAATGCTTAAACAACTCAGTCAAATAGTATCTAAAGAAGGCGTGAGGGAGTACTGGCAAAGGTGCATCGAAGCACGCAGTCTTTACTGCGCTATCGAACACCGTCAGTTTTACCACTCCGTATAAATCGTTGTACACAAAGACGTATGGATAATTAATCGATTAGCCAGTTAGCTGGCGAGCTTATTTCGTATAGAGTAATATTCATTTCCGAAAATAGGTGGAAGTTACTTTTCCGATATATATTGCACATCCTTACCATGTCTTTAAGGTTAACAGATAGGCACATTGATCCTAGGCCACTCCGAAGGTGGCAACTTTGCTGCACTGAAAAGCCGAGGTTGCTAATACCGCGATGTGCATAAAGAGAAGATTTTCTTTTTGCTTGCGAAGCTCTATCTTAAGAAACGTGCCGGCTTCTCGCAGCTTTCGAGATAACTGCCTTACCTTTCTCGCTGTTGCCACAAATTAAAGCTGGTGCCCTGGATTTTTCCAGAGGTATATGCTGAGAATTGTTGGAGAACCACCTATGATTAACGAGAATGAATATGCCATATGGTACAGAATTGAAGGAAACTGAGAACACATGACACGCAAACAACGTTCAGCTCGACGACGGCACACCGAGACTATCGATGGATGGAGCTGGTGTTAAATCATTAGACAATGGCTATTACAGGATGATCTGTGCATGGCATGTCTGTACACATTCTATCATACTTCTGGATACATGCAAAAAACTGGTGCTGTTTTTTTGTTTGTGCCATTGGACAGAGGCAGGAAATTAAATGATCAATAAAACGACTCACAAACGTCATTAGCTAAGTATTTGTCCTCTTTTGGACACATGTTGCGACCAAAACTCTAGCAGCGCTCTTCAACAAAAACAGCAAAGCCTTTCGAATGTTAATCTTTCGAAAGATGTAATCTCCACATGTAACTCCAGAATTAGCTCATCGATTAGTCACGTGGACAACCCGAAGCAACAGTTGGAAATGCAATATTTGGCACCGTGCAAGAAACTTGTAGAAGAACTTTACAATAACTTCGCTATCTTGTCCGTGTGTTTTGTAGATCTCTTCAGCATGTGTTTCCGGATATATTAAGACCGTTTGACGAAAAATTGTTCTACGAACGTCCTGATTCTAAAATGGTTGCCAATTTTCGGAATGAGTTGCTCTTCATTCGTATCGAGCAGTACTGTGACGCGATGGCGCACCTGCTCAACACCGGCAAGTAACTCCATATAATATAAAGATATATCTGTATATTTTGTAGTGCATGGTTAGTTCGGTTTGGGATATCCTCTTTTCTACGAGATAAACTATTTTCCGACGGTTGTTCTAGTTTCTGGCTAGATAAAAACAAAGTGAAGGCTCGAAATATGATTTACATTCGTACAAAAATTCGGGTCAAACATACGTCACGAGTTTATATTGTTATGCGAATGCTGCTCAAGTACTTCAGACGATGTTTTTTTTTCATCATCTTAGTGGCTAAGTACAATCCGATATAATACTATATGATAATTTATGAGATTTATGGGCGCTGAACACGTCTGCAGTGTGTGTGACTAAGGCTTTCTTATGAAAGATAGTCTTTTCTGAAAGTATCATCATAAATAAAGCAGAAATCACTAGAGCTCTTGTACGTTTTTTTTTATTTATCGGTATATTTAGGCCAGGGCATCGTACTGGAGCGGTCACCTTTCTCAGACTACGTCATCGTAAAGGCGCTTTACAAATGCGGATATATAACCGAAAATGATGTTAAAGCTCATGGCGACTGCTGCATCCACGCGTTCCCCTATATTTATAGGCCTCATCTAGTCATATATCTCGATGTACCCGTTGACATCCTTCAGAAGAGAATCAAAGACCGTGGTATTGTATGTACATAGTGATGTATCATAGGTTTTTGCATATGATAAATAAAAATACGCCGCGACCTTATACAGACAATGTAGAAAGCACGTTTACCATTATTATTATTATTATTAAATTCAAACATCTGTTAGTCTGGAATAAATTAATGCGGTACTGTAGTATGAAAAAGGAGTGTGAACAAACGTAAACATTTAATTATGTCATGTGGCCATAAGGAGCTTCTACAAAGCAGCTACTGACTGTATTTTATGTAATGTGTTTTACCTATTGCAAAGTAAGAATCAACGTAAACGAAGGCGTATAATAATGCTAATATTTTCTAAATATTTTTATTTAATGTTTTAAGTTTTTATTTCTTCTAATAATATTTGTACGATAATAAAGCCCGGATGTGGGAGAACTTCTGTAATGATCCTATGGTATAAGGATTCATCTCGTAATAGTTTTGTTTTAGTTAGTTTCTTTTTGTTATACATAAGAAAGATCTTGCGGTTCTATTTGTCGTCTATAATTACCTTTTTCCTGTAACTTTTGTTTCTTGGGTCCGGACTACGAGGATTACGAGGTGAACTCGAAAATTCGCTGGCTTGATTATCTTAAAGGCATTAAGGATCTATACGAAGAATATTATCTGCCCAGCATTCGTGAGCAATCTGAAGTGCTCATCTACGACTGGAGCGAGTTTGGTGACTATAAGGCAGTCATCGAAGACATTGAGCGTATTGATTTCGAAAAAGCGATGAACGACAGTCACAGCTTAAAATTTTCAGACTGGAAAGAAAAAAATAGTCGAGATTGGATGGAGATACGTTACTTGTGAGTCGACGATTTAGATGTGTTAAGCTATTTAGCAGTAAAATTGTAATTACAAACATTAAATTGTTTAAAACAGTTCAACATAATATAATACCAAATAAAATTCAGCTAAGCTACCAAGGGTTAAACTGCTCGGCTATTTAATATCCCCTCTAAAGGTTGGAGTGTGAAATTGTCAATTGTTAATCCGAACCTTTGCTATCCTGTTAGTAATGCCTTTCTCCTCGTTGACCCTTCATTTAGTTGTCATGTTCACGTTCCTTTTGTTGATTCTGCAGGGTCACTACGGATAAGCTGTCTGTCGTCAATAAGGCTTACACAACACTTCGTTTCAATACACCTGACCTCATTGCAGACTCGGAAGAGATCGAAGCATTTATTCTTGCGAAGAACAAGTATTTTCCTACATGGGCTCCAGGATGGGACCCTAAAAATGGTACTCGTTATCTATGGAAAAATCATAAGATAAGCTATCGGGAAGCTCTTAAGTATGCATATCGTACACGATAGATTATTAATGATCTTAACCACCCCAGCTATGCGTGTTCGGTCTGGGAAGCATACGACTGGGGAAAATCACGCCGAAACGAAGAGAAATAGGGTGATAACGATGCAGTAAAAGTTATTCTCATTCGGAAATACGGACGGCGACATGGCTGTAGCATAGAAAATAAAAACACACTAACCGGAGTAAAAAAGAATTATATATAGACACAGAAGCAATGATTAGGTGAATGTCGCCGATGATGATAATGATTGTGATCGATGGCGTACGAGGAACTGAAAATTAGTGAACGATGGGAATAGTCGTAACTCACAATTAAATTCGACGAGCGCAAGGAAAAGATATTTAAAAAATAACTGGCTGCGGTTTATAGATTTTGCTCTTAGTTATGTAAATAAATAAAAAAAAACCGTTGAAGCACTGTTTATGTAGTTATCATTTGCTTGCATCGTTTACCGCCTATTTTTATCGTCAATTGAATATATTTGTACATTACAACGACGATTCAAGATAACCGATCGATTATGTTTTTTAAAGATTTGCCCGTGTTTTACATTGGTTCTCTTAATTATTTGATTGACAAAGTTGCTTCTTAAATCTAATTGGTTCCTATTGCTAGTCTAGAGTTCACCGGCTCACTATTTCCCTTTCTGGTATAGGTAAGTTTTTCTGTCCTGAGGTAACGAATCTACACTAATAAATCACTTTTTGAAGCAAACTAGAAACATCGCAAATTTAACTTTGTAGAGGTTGAATGTAGAGAAAATAAAGCTACCGCCCTGTACCAACTCAGGACTGGTGCATACTATGAAAAGCAAACTGACCAAAACCTACAGGTGTATGTAGCACATCAGCCATATCAACAACTTCGAGCACTATATTAATAAGGTAAGAATTTTGTTTATGTTAGATTGTTACAAGTGCCCGTGGACTTTGAAATTGAACAACTTTTGCACTACACATTTCTAGTGAACGAACGTAGTTAGTAATACACCAGTCCTTCATAAGAATTATAATTCAGATTCTGGAAATGTAGAAAGTGAGCAAAAAATGATCCCTCGTGAGTTGACTCTAGGCCAGTCGGGAACGCGTGTGATGTACCCCGCATGTACGGAATTCTTAAAGTTTTAATCAATAAAAAATGCATCGAGCATACGGTCGCCATAGATAAGGCATGTTTCAATCTATACCGGAGTGAAAACGGGCGAGAAAATAGCGTAGCTCCGGAGAAAAGTCGAATTTGAAATCGAAAAGTGAAAAGGTTGGGACGTCAGGCGATGGAATTGACTTCATTCAAAAAACACCTGCTACTATGAGGTGTATGTACTAAATGACAAAATGAATGAAGCTTGCTCGAGGTACTACAGAAATTTATGGACGGAATAAAAAGCACGCAGTCTGGTTACTTGATGACAATGTGAGACCTGGATCGGGCAAAAGAAAATCCTTCCTGTTTTCGTCTTGTTTATTCTTCCAGTCTAACTTCGTTTGACTGCGGGACTTGTCATGCCTTAAAAACAGACACTAGTGGGAAAGCATATTGCATTATTGATTTATTTCGAGGAACCATAAATCGAGATATCACATATAAAACCTGCCAGAGAAAACAAGTGAATAAAAAGTGAAAGAGATTACCTCTGGCCCATAATAAAAATCATTTAGCCCAACCAGTTCAAAAGTTATTCGATTTTAAAATCTGCCGGGTTCGTCTATCATAGCCTGATAGTCTCAACAACGAGGCAAACACGTAAATACGTAAGGGCATCATTAATAATAGGTGCGAATAAATTATTTTAACAGAGTAATAGACAATTGTACGTAAGTAAGCGTGTTTTCTATATGTGCATGTCATAAGATCAGCTAACCTAATACAAATATGACTAACACTAAACTATGAATTAAAGAAGATCTGAGTATTTGGTATTATATTCTAGAGTGTCGAATCGTGACAGAAAAAACAGATGCATCTCTTCATTTTTTGATCGTTTTATTTCAACGAAATAACTGAGTAAATCAAGTACTCACAGTGATCAAAAGCTACGTTACATATGAAACAGGTTGAAATCTCGAGACACGCTATAGAACAATAAAACAGAAGACGCTATCACAATAACAGGGTCAGCTTTGGCTAACAGTTTTAATTCGACCTTAAGAAGCTATATTCATACCTAGAGAACGCCAAATGCACCAGTAAATCCTACTTGCGAATCTTTTCAAGATGAAACCACACGTGACTTGCGAACGGACTAAGAATAATTATAATAAGCCATTTTAAAGTGCGTGGAACCGGCAGAAAATTCAAATGGAAATACTAAACACTCAGACAGATCTATATTTACCAGAAAAACAGCCAGCGTTTTTATGTTATGCAGCGATCTTATTTTCGTAATTTTTTTTTAGATTTTGGCATTGACCATCAGTAAACAGTAGATGCGTCGCAGCGGCTGAAGGAAGTTACCTTCTATGTTTTCACAGGAAGCAAAATGGGTGCAGAACAGTATTACATTTTGTTGGTTTATCTCTGTTATAGCGAAATACGCTCACTAGAAAAAAGATGTTTGGTTCTTAGTCGACTTGACCCTCACTCTGAAGTGTTTAGTAGCATTCTGTTCTGTAACTTGTTGAACACTGCCACAGGAGCCATGAGGTTTGCACAGCTGCTATTTGATCGAATTCCTACCCTAATTCGAGGTCCTCAAAACAATGCTAGACCAGTGGTACTCGATCGCACTATTTTAAAATGCCTGTCATAGAAGAGGCACCCGAAAGCTAGTTACGGACAAAGGATGGACGATAATCTAAACCAAAAAAAGGTATACACTTTATGCCAAAATAAAAAGGCAACTTCATTCAAAGGGTTCGTGCCCACACTGAACGGAGTCCGTAGCGGAGGACATATTCGATTAGACAAATGTGTTTCTTTACTAGCTAACACTGACTATTAAGTAATAGCTTTTCACTTAAAATCGATAACGCGATACAATCGGCTTGAAACTGGCAGCATCCAAGTTGGCGCTATTCGTAATTTAAAGCAGACGATCAGCGGCCCTACATACGATGGCTTGCCAGGCCAATTTCACTGATCTATAGATGACTATGAGTGGACATCTAGCTGGCCATCGGCTGTTTCGCCCACATCTGGCGATATACCTAGGTAACAAAAACAGGCGCGCGACATGAACAACACGACTCTTTGCTCTCTCTCGAACGACAGCAGCAACAGCGATTAAGCAGACAGATTGGAGGCAATGGGGCAAACCGCCTGCTTAGTTAGCGTGAGCTGCGCTTCCGCTATTATAGGAAGAAGCAGCCCGGAATTTTCCCTCATCTCGTGCTAAGAAACAACGTCGTGCACAGTAGGCGCGTATTGACGAATCAAACGTGGCTCACATATAGATAGAGGCGGCAATCTATAATTACCTAGTTTATTGTTTTGCGTTTCATTAATGGTCGTCAGTGAGTAATAAATCATTGCTTCGACGCTCGGTATCGATATATTGATTTTATTGCATACAAATATAACATTGAACAACTCCGTTAAGCGATACGCTATCGTATCCGCACTGTCAGTCCTTCTCTTCTTGTATCATACTTTACTGTTAATTTAATGTCGGAAAACAAATTAAAATTTGCAGAAAAGTTTTCAGAAGCAAACTATTTCGCTTAAATTTCGCCTTCGCCTCGATTATAACTGTCCAGAGCTCAAGGAGGGCGGATCAGTTTCAAAGATGGCGTTTAATGCCTTCACGAGACCATGTGCTGCAAGGGTTGGTAAGGATACAAGTGCAAATGAATCTGGTTTCGTTCGAACGTGTGCTTTGTAGGCAAAATAGTGTTGCCAAATTGACGGGTCCGCACCATTGTGTTGATTTTGGCTAGACGGCATTTTCAGCCTCATTATGCCTTGCTAACGAGTTTTGCATACAGCCTCTTATCGTATTGCCTTTTCGGGTCATTACCGAAATAGGTTAACCTGGGGATGCGATGCAGTTGACCAATATATATATCCTGATCAGTATTATAATTGAGTTCCTGTTTGTGTTTTATGTTGACGTTTAGCGGTATGTTGGTGTGTTTTTGTAATATTTATATTTAGAGCCGTGTGAGGCGGTGCCCTAGATCATTAACATATGTGTGTCTTAGTAAGTTGCTCCTAGAAGCTATTTATGTGCTGTTGCTGCTATTTGTGCCTATGGGATTGTGATTGAGAGGCGATCGTATGTTCAGAAAAAGACGAATAAATCGCATTATACCTAATTAATGTTTCGAATTGGTTTTTTGTGCTTAGAGTTAACCCCAATAACATCTCGAGTATCGCTAATATGTCAAGGGATCATCTCTAGGGAGATGAAACCGGTTCTAGGCTGCTAATAGGATCATTTTTTTATGTATAGAAATGGTGAACGGCACAGTACGACTGTTGTAAATTGACTTATCGCTCTTTGTTCGGCCCTTTGAGGTTATTGATACCGAGCAGTTAGAAAATTCTGGTAGGTACTATTTCTTGAAGCACTTAATGCCGCATGTATGTCACTGTCTTTCTGTTATGTGATATCTTATATTACCCGAATCTAAAGCATTTCATATAGGTGGGGTTTTGAATGAGCTGAAACTTTAAAACCACTTATATACCTGTCCAGATCCGACTGTTATATAGTACAAAAACAATAGACTTGCCTAACATATATAAATAATACATTAATAAACTGACCAGGCCAAGTATTAAATAGCTTACTGCTCCTTACTAATTGTGTAGCTTAGAAGACGACGCAACTAATAAGACACAGCCTCAGCTAGAGTGAAAATATGTTTGAAACATTTTTAAATAGCATCAAAAAATGGCAGCGCTTAATATTTTGACGCGATCCTGGGTTGTGTAACATGTTGCCCTGTGTAAACGGCGGGCGATTTAAAATATAGAATCCTATATACAACTGCCATATACACGTGTTGGAAGATAATGATTGTCCAACAAAGTTATTCATTAAACGACTATTGTGCTAAGGAAGCTGGTTTGGAAAGTTTCTAGTAAATTTCATATTCTTCAGATATTTTATAGCACTTATACCAATAATCTCAAAAAGAACTTATGTCGCTATTTGAACATAAATCAGAACGGACCATAAATTTTCGATTCACAGTTTAAGCTGATGGTTGAATTCCTCCTGTATCGTTTTTGCTTTCAAATGTACCTGTCTTCAGATCAGTGTTAGAATATCATATAAAGCATAGCACAGATGCTTGTAAAAGACTCGTAGCTCGTTACCACATTTAACAGCGAGCAGCATTGAGCGACGCAAAACGAAAGTGAGAGTTTGCGTCCTTTTATCTTCAGGCTGAAACTATATTCGTTACCTTGATAAAATTGGAGGAGACAAAGACGAATTTCCATTCCTACTGAGATATTTAGCAAGAAACAGCTTTTTTATTTTAGAACCTGAGCGGCAGTTGATACGAAGGGGATTACCATTCCATAAGATCAACGCATTTAGGAAACAAGATATAATTGTACGTTATGTTCATTTAGATATATTGATTTCGTAGTTCTTGAAAGATATATTAATCACGTCGGGCCACACTGTAAGCAGTGGTCGAGCGTATTATCTACTCTTATGGTGCAAGTTTGTTACTGCTAACTGTCTTTATTAAGCTGTTACGATGGTTTTCTCACTGCTTAAACATTTAACTGCCTATTTTCGCACTTATTAACGACAATAACGAACAAATAGACCATTCTTCCATTGACTTTCGGTTGAATACCTCTGTGCTGGGTTATCTAGATCGAAGCGAAGACGGGGGCATTACCCAATGCGGCCTTGATGTATCGATGCTTACCCTTCTGAGCGTACCGAAAGTAGACTGTCGTGTAAAGGTCATCTGGAAAAGGTTCTTGAAAGCGACGACGATCTTGTTGAGTTCCAGGCGATATACTACAGTACACATCTACGAACTAAGTAATAGCCAACAGGCAAGATTTGTTGCGCCGACTAAGAAGTCGTTACAACGAATGCGGAAAGCCATGGATCACATGCTACGCGCTCGAGGACAGTGTATCGTCAAAGCAATATGGAGCGTAGCTAGAATTCGAATGTTAGCGGACAAATTTGGACCGCTCCAATGTTCAGCTGGGACTGGTCGACCGGAGTTGTTCAATCGCCTCTTCTTTACTATTCTTAACAAAAGCGTGAAACGTAAAGCCTTCTTGTCGGATAGGGCTGTTTCTTCAACAAGTTCGTCACCGCTGTTATCCTTGCAGGCGATGTCGCGATCCTGACCCAGGATCTTGGCTTACTTTAAATCTTTACCGAGCGAGTGACCTCGGCCACGCTTAAGAGTTGAGGCTAAAAGAATAGTGCCACTACTCAACTGTTTGAATATTTCCGAATGGCTTTGAATAACCCAGTCGTTGATAACGTTAGTGAGCTTCTTTCGTGTGACAAGAGGTTACCGCCTCGTCGATTGATGCTTACTAATATTCTTATTAATTTATGAACGATCTAATACAAATTTATTTTCTATACAAAGCTAAAGGAATTTGACTTGGCCTGAGCAAGTATGTCAAGGACAAATAGAGAATTATTTGTTGTATATGTACTGTAGATTTATTTTAAGTACGGCGCTTTAGAGTGTCACTTTACAATAGACAGTACCAGTTTCTTTACCGATACGTGACTGTTGCTAGATGCAACTGAAACGAAAGACGTCTTCCGAGTCAGCATAATCAGTTACTCGTATTATGTTGCCGTTATAAATCAACTTACGTATGTACTCGTCGGTTGTTGGGTTGACTCTATATAACTTACAAGCTAATGAAACGCTCGAGTGACATGTGGCCATTCTGAAGTGTCTAATTTCGTCTGTTCCGTGATCAAATGTCCGAAACAGCCATTGGATCCAAATCGAACCCCAAATTCCCGTGAAAGATCACACGTTATTTGCTGTTTATTATATTATTTTCAGGTGAGACATTAGCAAAAAGAAGCAGAAAGATGATAGAAAAAATAATGTCTTTAAGTTTTTTCCAACTTACCTGCCGGCAGAGTTGCCGTTATATCTAACTAATTAGAAAAAAAAAAAACTCGTAATCGTTTGTACGTAGTATGATAAATGATTTTCGCTTGTGTGCAACTACGCCGAGTATAGAGAACTCGAAGAGCTTGTAAAAAAGACCGGCTTCTTTTGGGAAGAGTAAGCATTTGGATCTACACTTTTGAGGGGTTCTGTATGAAAGCCTGAGGGTATAGCGTTTGTTTAGTGGTGGGAGCAGGGGGTCGCTATATATTTTTTGTTGGTAGCTTCGTTAAAACTGTATTTACGATATAACGGTATTCCATTATATGCCTATTTTGATACACAGTCATAATATAGTGGCGAGTCTCTGATCTCAACCTTTTAATAAATTCACTAATTTTTTAAGGAAGCAAGCGCCATGTATTGAATGTATTTTGTTCCGGAACATACTTGTAATATAGAAAAAGAGGCTTAGATATACGCGCGACGTGTTGCGGAAATGAGTCACTTTTCGTTGGAGATAACTATTCAATTGATCATTATTAGAAAAATTAGTTTTTTGAGTGTTGCCACATTTTTCTCTACCATCATGTAGTGGACCTCTAAGCAGAACTTATTTCAACAATTTCAAATCCAGTTTAATTTCTAGCTCTAAAATTATTAAGTTCCGTTCAATTAGAATTCCAGCATGTCAGTTTAAAGAGACGCTTCTGGTAGTACAAACAGAACTATCTCTGTAGTTGAAGCAGATCACCTATATAGATATACTATAAATATACGTAAACACGTTTTTAATTAGTCGCTCTATTAAGTAGACGTGATATTTACTGTAGTAGCACATACAGACAGCTTCTTTTAACGCAAATTATTTAATAAATATTACCAATAAACATAAGTATTACTATTGTGTACTGCACACACAGCATCAAATTGCTGCTCATGTGGGGTCCTAGTGGTTCCTTAACGTCTTGTATCAATTTTATTACGAGAACGATATGATTGTGTCATAGCGTCTTAAGACGAGGCCTGTCGTGATCTATTTTATTTAGGCTTTTCCTTCTTATCAAACAAGGTTGATATTTGAATACAAATATGCGGAGGTAGTCTTTATTCTTTAGTTTCAAGACACCAGATCACGTTACAACAGACAAGCTTTATACAAACTGGTATAAATACTGATATTATATATAAAATCACTAGCATTTGACCGCAAAAAATAATGGCGTATTTTTAAAAAATAACCGATTGTGATTTTTACAGGGGATCAAGATTTAGCTTGAAGAAGCCAAGATATGGTCGTGCCGTTTCTCCATAGGCTGACGTGCTTTTTAGTAATACTGTTTAACATTATCCCCGGAGCCTTAACCGTTACCTAGCTGGCAAACATGTTGTCAGCGGCACCAACATTAGCCTGGCATAAACATAAACGTTGAACGGGTTTGCTTGATAGTAGCCCCATGATACGCCAATGCCTAAACCCATGTCTACAGTTAAGTCTATTTAAACAAATACCAGTGTTATATGTCCAGAGCGTTTCGAAGGTATTCATTCGTATTGTTAATTTCACGCAACATCGAACAGCACCTTCATTTATGAGGATCTCTATTGTCTGCTAAGGGACACCCAGACCGTATGTACTTCCATTGTCGTATTTAGTCACCTACTGTGAATTGCCACTAGCAACACAAACCTCCGTAAATCAGCAAAATACCTCTCGACGTACAGAAACTGGAACTGGCTCACCGACAAATTAGATCATTTTTACGAACGACGATCCTACTAATAAATATTGAGTCATCTGAAGAAAAAAGAGAAAGTTGAAATTAAGCTATTATTTTCAACCTGAGGGCCTTCTAAGTATATGAGGTTTTAGCCAAATAAGGATTCCAGTTGTTCAAAACATGAAACGGATTCTAGCAGGAGCATGTCGAATGTTCAGCTGTTGATGGACAGTAGACAGTTTTGGATGTACCATGATGTGCGAAATCAGGTTTTTTTATCCCGCTAAAACAGCCTTTTCTTCTTCTTCTTTCGATTACTGCGAAGGCGGGGGATAAATCTCCGCTCAAGTCAAACAACTGGAAGCTGGAGGTGTTCATCCATGAAATCGCGTGGGAAATTTAAACAGCTAATCTATTCATTACCTTCGAATATGGGCTCACTCGTACTCCCAAGCTCTAAGGAGACAAAGTATGTCTGTCTAACAAGCTGCAACTGTTCTCTACATCGCAAGTACCAGAAAATTGATTGATCGATACTTTGCGGCTTTTTCAATATCTGGGATCACCCAGGAAACCACAGTAGGCGCTCATGATCATTTAGGTATGAAACGTACTCTACCCTTAGGTAGGATGCTTATTTATTAACATATGCCCCTCTGGAGAAATCATCAACAAGCTCAGCGGTCATCATATACAGTAAAAAAATATAATGTAGCAAATGCAATGATAACCAGCCGCACTACTTCCACGTATGTCTGACCACTTCTACCAAAAATATTCAGCCTTATGCACTTTTTCCTGCCCATTTCGCCTAATCTAAAGGCTACTACAAAAGAATCAATTTCCATTCCGTACTTTAATTTGAGTAGGTCAAATCATTCTGTTATCCGAGTGTGTCCCCGTGACAGTTTCAGTGGGTAATCCATCTGCATACTAATCTTAGATACACATTGCGGTTTAAGCTCGCACCTGCGCATAGATACACTTTGGGAAGTAGCTGCCTAATGGAACCCCTAACGGCAAAATCAGACGAAACAGAGGCTACTAAATTATACATTGTTAATTCTTCGCCGTTATTCCGCAATGTCGAACTCAAGCTGAACGTAAATTTACTGGGAAAGTATATTGGGCTCTTTGAGAAAGCACGAAGGTAAGGATTATGAACACAACGTGGTTAACTTCCAAAGACCCATGCAGATTTTTTTTGGGTTCTGACAAAAATAGGATAATCTTTTTTCCTCCAATTTTGTACTTTTATTGTCTGAACCTAATGAGCCCCCTTTTGGTCCACCGTTAGCTAGATGATAATCTAGCTCGTGGAAATTTTACCGAGTATTAAGCCTTTCGATAAGGGCTTTTAATAATGGCATTTAATTTTCTTATAGTGTACAACCATGCTAAAACAAAACATGGAAGCGAAAATGAAGCAAGTCTTCTTTCACCATGTGTCAATTATGTGCTGACATTACACTGGCAACTTTGATCCATTGCCGCCACTGCATTTAGATGCTGTAGATTCGCCTGATTGAAAAGTGGGTATAAAACATCTATACAAGGTAAACGGTGACAACCGTTTACTTTGTATTCCGTTTTTCTCTGATTTGACTCGTCTGTGCTGATCCCCACCCCATTACCCACCAGGATCATCTGCTGGGCACGTCCACTGCGCCGCTATCGCGGTGTTAGGCTTTCTCCTGAGCCCACTCCACATGTCATAGTTTTCCGAACTCTATATTCTCTTTAGGACGCTCGTTTTTTTGGTAGGTCTATCTCCTGAGTCATATCATGATCATCATCATCACCATAATCGCCATCGCCATCAACTACCCCGTTCTGAAGGCCGACTCTCAGCTCCGGATCGCCGCTCAAAGATAAAACGGCCAGCTAACGCTCTCCGCGGAGGGTTCGAGAGTTGGCCACTCACAAAACGGCCCGAGGAGCTCTTATAGCAGGCGGAGCGACGACTGCGGAGTGCCTCGTGTTGCACCGACATGCAAGCATACGCTCAACACTAATTGAATTGATATTCCCAGCTTTCGCTTTGAGAGGCGGTGTAATGGCATCGTCGAGTGCGCGTCAAAGCGCCTGATCGAATGTATGCTAAAGGGCACAAAAACAAGAATAAAATGATATTAGTGCTTTAGCGTTTGACGACGCCCCTCTACTGGACTTTGCCCCTGTCATATAGGCAAAAGAAGATGGAGGTAAAGAGTTCGCCTGTCTTCGTGCGTAAGATGGGTGAGACTTTACATCGAAGGTTATCGAATGATGAAAGGTGCGCACCCCCAGATCCCGGCGTTTAATGCTGTTGATCCTGAGGGAACTAAAGTAAAAGCTGATCTATTTTGTAAACATATATAATGTATAGAAGACGCAGTAATGTCGGATAATGGTCTTCGATAGATATTTATTGTATGAGTCATATAGGAATGTAGTAATATCATTATTAAACAATACTTTTTTTGAAACTACGGAAAACCCCGATGTTGTACCATCATTTTTCAAAGTGGGGCAGAATTTACTTCGTCATTATCTTGTGTATTTTAACGATACCAGATATACAATCGCATTGGCTATTGCATGAAAAAGTTGACGACAGGGTGTTCCAAACGCCACTGTTGAAAAGCTGACGGCGTGCGAATTCGCAAAGAACAGCCCAATATTGAAAGTATACGTTTGGTTAGATCATTACTTTTAAGGAGTTCAGTGATTTATTAAATAATTAACGATGATGATTACTTAGAGAAAATTAATACACCATTTTGAGAATACGGGCCAGGGTGACAGAGGGACTTATAAGGCAAGCAATGACTTCGCCTTGTTAGGGTAGGATCATCTCATCGTTGTTGTTGTCCCGTTGTTCCTTTTCGAACTCGCGACGTCGTACCTGAAGTTCAGCGTTTAGGGTGGATTAAAAGTACTTTCTGTTTATTAGTTCATAAATCACAATTATTAACGTATTGAATTTTACCAGAATCCTTGCGCTCTGGTACACGATCGATCAACTTGGCTGGCTATTTGAAAGCTCGGGAACGTGTTCCATAGAACGCAGCATATGCCGTGATAGCCAAATACTACAAAAAAAATCTATATTTGTAAATGGTTGGAACAAGTAATTCTTGTTTCAAAGCCTACAAATGATAAAACGGTTATAAGTGCGACCAAGCTATTCCAGTAGCGTTAAAATGAAGAACATTGTTTTGCTCTTCGTAAATTTCTAACAACAATCATTGATGTTTGTAGTTGAAGAACACTTAAGAATATAATTAGAAAAATAAACCATAAAAAAAAACAAATTAGCTCTGACGCTGACGCTATACGAGTATATAACTATCAATGCTCACGACTAAGACGATGAAATTATGTATAGACATCCTTCAAGGAGATGGATGTAATATATTGGATTGTTGAGCCAAGCGAGTTAGTCAGCAATGTAAACTTATCTAAATGGGATTTGAAATAAATAGAAACGTCAGCAATATAAGCTGATTTAGATAGGATTTAAACTGTATTAGCTGACGCGGTCTTACTTCCTCTTCGCGTTTAACGGTAGCTGATGTTGTGTTCGCAGCATGGACCTTATGAATCTCCTCGAGCTGTCTGACCCGTTGGTTGTACACCTCGATTTGCTCACGTAATATTGCGTCTTCAATCTGCAGCCAAACGTTATGGAAAAACTGTAACAATTGGCGGGTTACACAATTTGTTTACATTAGGATTTAGCGGCGTCACTGACGTTTGTTCAGCGCTATATGGTTTCATTACACTGGATACTTTGACATGGGATTGTCCACTTACCCGCGCTCGGTCCTCATCGAACTCGAGGCATCCGGCTCCGTCAAGTCGCTCCAAATCGACCCAGCCTCTCCATCGTACACATACTCCGTTCATGATAAATGCACTTCGAAGATGCACCTGTTTCGCAAGAGTACTTCATTGCTCGTTCTGCCAACTTTTCCATAAGCAGGTTATCTTACACAGGTGGAACGTAAGGGCGTTGATTAGCCAATAAAAATGCGAATAAATCTACGAAACTTTCTCTCGAATCGACCTCTAGCTCGATTTGCGCTATGCGTGTGCATGTATCATTGTAGATGTATTAGAGTATATACGCACACATACATGCAAGACGTTCCTGCTTGAAAGGATTATAACGTTTTATAAGAAGCTTGATTTTTACAGCTGACTAAACACGTAAAAAAGTTGACAATTTCTCTGTGTATATCCCCTTCTGTCATGTATATAGCATGGCGTTTGAGCATGTTAAATTACATTGCACGACGAGCTATACCTTGCCGCGTTCCTTCGTAAAGTCACAATAGTCTTGCGAATATCCGAGTACCGGTGGGCAGGGACTGAACACGAGTTGGAGGTTAGTTCCGCTGGCAACGAACGCTAAGTCGGTATGACCCTCACGGACGCCATTTTGAAATCGAATTTGTCGTTCCTCTCGAGGTCGATCTCGGAAGCCAGTATAACGGACCTAGAGAATTGCACCGCACAAATAGACTGTTACACAATCAGCCATTGCCCAAATTTTTCTTTAAATCACAAGCTGTCAAAAAAGGTCCAATAAATACACCAAACATAACTTATTTAGTGTATGCTTGTGAAGGCCATGCACACGATCGGCTCATGAGATTCCATGAAAACGTTTAAAAAGAGATTCGTCTAGAAAAAGCCTTCTAGAGCCTTTGTAAAACTCCAGTAGTATGACTGTGTTACATATCGTTAAACCAACTGGTCATTCTCAATGGTACACACTTTGTTCTTCTATGAATGTTCTATGACAAAACACTTAGACAATAGATTGTGTAGGTGTCTTGTCGCCTGATGGCTTTTCATTTGTGCATTGTGAGCGTCAGTATTTGTCACGTCTTCTATCATTTTATTTGAAACGCACGTCTGGGTCAATCCGACCCCGCATGTCATTTATATTATTATAGTTCCATAAATACCTAATGTTTCCCCAAATATACCTACTCCTACATATGGATGAGTAACAGGTGACTGCAATGAACACAGTAGAGAAAGGTTAATCGCAGCAAAGCCCGATTTACATGGAGATGTATAGAATTAATACTCACTCCTTTTCCGACAGATGCATGAAGACAAAAAAAAAAAGTCGATTGTCGTCCCGTTATGCTTATGCTGCTCGCCGCGATGAAGCATAGAGCTAAACCCACCTTAAATACATTTCAATACATCCGTGTCTATCTGTTTATATCTATGCGCGTAAGAACCTAATGGTTCACTTTGATCCTGTTATTTGGTTAGCCAGTGGGAAGAAGCCATTGGAGACTAAAATACGCCGTAGATCAGACGGCAAAGATCACCTTCTAGACTCGTATTGTTTGAGTCAGTTGGTTGTCGATCGAGACAATCCGCCATTCGTTGTTGTTCGTCCAACGCAATCTGTTCAGACGCAAACACCGCCGAAGGGCTCTTTCTGAACGAGGAACAGATCGGTGTTTGGTACGGATCTGCGATGGACGTCGTCACCGTGAGAAAGTCCTCTACTGACCACAACTGTAACAAGGGAATACTTAGCCTGACTGATGGGTACGGCGCAAGACATCCGGAGTAACCGAGTAGAAAGCAACGCGTATCTAGACCTGGAGCAGATCTATATATGATTTAAGCCTTTCTATTAAGTAGAACTCACGATAGTGTTCTTTCAGCCGAGATGTGTCGAGATTTAAAACGACTGTTGAGTGCATGGTGTGAACAAAAAATCTTCAAAGGAAACCGATGTATAGATATATTGCATTCAACTGAAACATGAATATGTTGTATTAAGGAATTAACTTAATTTGATTTCTATAT
>NW_019211457.1:24146084-24448742 GCF_002443255.2 Varroa destructor
ATATATAAGGGTTGAAGTAGTATTTTTTTATTCAAAATTGGCATCAGGGCGAAGTGTTGGTTGGGTGTGGGACGAACGGCTTCCATTAAGATGACTATCCACTAATTCATTTCAATTCTTCACTCTCAAGTAACTTCGTTTAATAATATATATCATACATATGGGCTGTATGCTCTATATTGAATAGTGGGATAGATCATGGTGCTTCTACGTTTCGAATTCTACTTCTGATATCGCCGTTAGGTGTCCCATCAGACGGTTGACTGGATCCCACCACGAAACGAAGTTTGTCTGTGTGTCTGTGCCTGAGTTCGAACTTAGAAATGATGGTACCTAGATAGCTTAAAAGTTGCATATCTCAGGTCATATGAGCCGTTCTGTACCATTGGAAAGCTGGGATTTGACGGTAGTAGATGTGCTGAAATTGCCACAACGCGTTGAAGCTAAGTAAAGTTGGCTGTGTTCTACAATTTGAGTACGATAACGGCAAAAGTACTGTCCAGGTTCATCAAAAAAAAAACATGGTTGTTGATGGTCAAAATGCGTTATTAGATGAAACGGGCCAACGATGGTTCTGTCGCTTTCGTTCTGGAAACTTTAGTGTGGAAGATACTGTTCATGATCGTTGTCTAATTTCGAAAAAAATCGATGAAATAATCTTGGAAGCTGAGCAAGACCAACCGACCGACATACAAGAGTAGCCCTGACATCGCTAGGTAATCGAAACCAAACAGATAGCTGTAAAGCTCTTTAAAAAAGCTGGCTACAAAAACAAGCTCAATCTTTGAGTGCCACAAGAGCTAACACAGAGCAATCTACTCGACTGTAGTTCTATCTGCGAAATTTTGCAGAAATTAGATAAAATTGAGTACCATAACTTGCTGAAAAGATCATGGTTAAAGCGAAAAAAAAGCTCTATAGGCTGTGGCTGAGTCCCGGACTGACGTCAAACAAAATGATACTATATGTTTGATGGGATTGGAATAGAATTGTGTGTTGTAGCTGCCATTTAGTAAAAAATTGATTCGGATTTTCATTGCTACCAATTAACAAAATTAGACTGAGCTAAATTGACCGATACTGGTGAATAGAGATCTCTTCTGCCAGCCAACAATACCCGACCAGCAAAAATTTAAATTAAGAATTGCATCACATCTGCCTTATAGGCTGAATTTTGTGCCGTTAGACTATTATCTGTTTCGGTCTCTGCATAATGGCTTCTGTTAATCTAGTTTCATCACGAAAAAATCACCTGTTATCCTCTTTCTCCCGGAAATCACAAACATTTCATGGTGATGGAATGACGGTGTTATCAGAAAGGGAAGTCACCAATAGAAATAGCGCAGATTTAGTTTAATAATATCGCTTCAAAATGTGGAAAATATTCTTTCCCAATTTGACTGTCAAAAGCCTTCAGTACTTCTTGGATCACTTATATGTATAGAATGCGAGTCATTTCTATCGTCACAAAAAATATGGAGATAGTTGATGAACTGTTTGCTAGGATATTGTCGAAATTGCAGGGTAGTAACTGTTGTATGTACCACTCAATCAGGATTGGGGTGAAAAGAGGCTAAAGCTCAAATACTTCGACGAAATCAGATCAGAGGACACCTTGATAATAGCTATCGTGCTGCTGCCTGCACTTCAGAAGCATTTCGTGAAGCAGCATTCAAGAGATACTTGAAGCAGGCTGTGCACTTCGCAGTTGCTCATATATGCTGAAGTGGTTGTGATGCGCATGTAAGGGATATGATACTGCACTGCGAGTTCACACTCGCCAGGGTCTGGATTTCGTCTCTGAGACGGCCTTATTACATAGGCCTTCAGAGGAGACAGTGGACACTTGCAGGACTCACTGCACTTTAAAGTCGCTTTAACATTTATGTTCACTAATAGAAAAATTGATATGTTAAAAGTTGCATGCAAATAAATCACGTAAATGTACGATTTTCAGAAGAAATGCGCGGATTGCAAGGGAATACGCTGGACAAATGAACAGATAACGGGTTTCTGCTCACGGCATTAATCATAGTACATGAAAAACCTATTGTAACGTTCCAAAAACGAGCTGCGAAGGTTCACGAATAATGCTAATACATTCAAAAAAAAAAAAACAAAAAAAACTATTTTCCAATTGTTTTTAGGTATATTTTTTTAAAATTCTGGTTGTACAACGTATTGTTCCGACGTCTTCTGACGATAACTGATGTGTCAGTCATAGACCTTCATTCCAGCGAGGTTTCTCGTTAGAACTTCTAGACCCGCAAAAATCGACGCCGCCGCATATAGCTAGGGCGACCACAACTGAGCAAATTCACGCAGTGATACGAATATGTGTGGAGCTTTCACAGGTGAAGATTTGAAAGGGCAACGCTTGAAGTTTCTACTGGCAAAGATCGTGAGGTTAATCATTCAAAAGTAGGAAAAAAAAAAAACATTGGGACGATCAGGCATTCGGAGTTGTTTTCCAAAAATTTGTATTTATTTTTTTTAACATTTTCTCTTCAGAAAATACATTTAGTTTGAGACGGCGTACATGAAACGATTTCGTTCGTTGAATTTAGACAAAAAAAATTATCGTTCTAGTGGTCGTGGTAAGCATTCGTGTGCGCTATAACGTATTTCGGCAGCTAACAGAGTGCTTGCCGGAACGTTTCGTTGAGTTTGCAGTTGAAAATTGGCGCAACAGGCGCCCACGGTGTCGTATCCTGAGTAAAATTTTTGAGTAACCGAAACCATATTGGCATAGTATTTCTAAAAAAACAGACTGATTTTAGTAATCTTTCCATATAGTTTATATACGAAATGTTCCTTCCAAAAAGATATCGTTTTTTTCCATTCAAATAGATGCATATCTTTTCTGTCTTTTTTTTGTTTGAGAATTCTCTGTCCTTACGACGTGCCAAAAAAAAAATTCTCTATTTTACTCTCATGATATAAAAAGCGCAGATTGCATATATTCACACAAAAGAACATCTCAACCCCATATAACGTCTGTCTAAAACGCTGAACAGAATGCCATTTCTCTGGCGTATGTCACCTACCTCACCTTCCCGACTAAGCTTCCGAAACAGGTCATCCGTGTCAAACTTGTGCTTTTGGTCTTTAACAACCCGCGGGATCTTGAGCAGGTAGCGCGGCAGCTGGTCGAACACAGAAGGAGTTTCGAATGGGAGCATCCTGCGAGGAGCACCTGCCAGCCCTCCGCCGGCTCCTGCGCCGCTCCAGCCCACCGTGGCGACGCTGAAAACACTCACGGCACTTCCAGTCAATAGGCGAAGGCACCAAAGCCTTCGTTGCGACGCGTGTATTTCAATGAATACGTATTTGCACGTTAGTCTCTAGCAGGCTGAGTCTCGCGCTGGCTTTTTTTCTGTCTATTATCCAGTTCAATTTGGCTGCACTATATTATCTGATATTCCCGTCTAATGGGAAGCTGTCGATCTTATGGAATCGGTGACAAATTTCCAGAGTGATACGAGCGCCGATGCCGATATATGCGCTCCACACACGTCACAATCACGTATTGAAAGACTCTTGTGCAGGGTTTCAGTAACAAGAAACCTTTTTCCTTCCAACAGACTTAGCCTAATAGTGCAGTATTCATATAGGCACAATCAAACGCGAAGACACAGCTAATGAGTGAGTGGAGTCGCAAAAACGTAGCTTACTCTTCAGTTTAAAAAAGCTAAACGAGTCTCGTCCTCTTGTCTAACGCCACGGTTCCAACGAGACTGCGATGACTTAAGCGACTTGACAAGCTCGGAGCCACTGTTTGGATTGGAGAAGGACAAGACGTCGCTCAGGACCAGCCTGAATTTTGCTACTCCTTCCTGCTAGCTCTTCTCTTCATGTTAGCTCTCAGCTCTTGCAACTTGGGGTTGCCTCCAAGCGGACGAAGACAAGTCGCGCGAAGGCAAAGCCCGGCCGGAGCCCGGACAACCCTAGCAAATTATCCAAGATGGAAGACGAAGAGCGCAGTGCACTAGCAAGGGGCGGAGCTTCGCGCGGGGCTCTGGGGTCTACGCGCCACCCCCGGAGCCGAGGGCTAAAGCGGGGAATTGGAGCAATCCCCGTTTGTTACGAAGGTATGTAATGGCTCTCCGGCAAAAAGCCTGGGTAAGGAGACTGTGGGATAACTCGCGTAGTATCGAAGCTTCCAAGACAGCTGGTAGGGTCGGTGGGGTGGAAAGGACGGAGGGGGAAATTGCAGCTCTCGACAGGGTGGCACTGTTGGACGCTCCGAAGATGGAGACGACAAAGCCGATGTGAAGTTACGACAAAGGCGCACTCTCATTGGTGCTCGGCGTGCCTTTGAAAAACCGTTCTATCTGCGCATGCGAAAGCACGCAGTGACACTCCAATAGGGATCTTTTCGATAGTAGCAGAACACCTGAGACGTTAAAATACAATAAAAAGGAGAACAGGCTTGGCGAAAGCAGGTGCCATTTCTGCTGGTCATCGAAAACCGGTACAAAGAATTTAGGAAGCCATGGAAAATAGATATGCTGGGTCAGCTTGAAACATCGAAGTACATGGCGTAACTGTGGGCTTGGTACTGAATTTTATGTTAGTAATATAAATGTAAGAGCGACCTTAGCAGCGCAATCAAACTGTTTGGCAGAGTATAATTTCAATAACTCTGTAAATATATATAAGCATGTCAATGAAACAAGCTTTTAGCAGGTAAAGCTATCCGAGAAATAAATTATTATTCCTTAAACGGATTGGGTTAGCATGCGTTCTATTTTCTGTAGCTGATCCTAAAATATATAACTAAATAGTATAGTGAATATATCGAAAATCAATATAAAAAATTACCTTCTAGTATTTAACTCCGGACCAAGTGATTAGCTTCAGAATCGACTCACAAAGACGCTTCAGGATTATATTTAAGCAGTTTAAATAGTACTTACTGTCGTTCAGCGCAACTCAGACTCATTCAGGAGGCACCGCTTGATACCGTAAGAAGTTCGGGAGCAGTAGCTGTTTCCACTTTTCGTAGATTTTCTTCGTTAGCGTTCTCACGTTGTCCATCAGCGCCCATCGACGCGAAGTATCGTTCCGCCTGAGATGACGCACAGTCATCAGACGGCGCTGCCGCTTCGCTCAGTGATAATCGGAATCGATCAGGTTCAACTTCGCACTTGAATCTGATCCCATTTATTCAGGGTTCGCTCTGTCATTGCTGTCGAGCAATGACGTGTGTACCACGGCTTCTGCCGTCGACTACTAGTTCATCCGATCACAAAATCAATATAGCACCAGCAAGCGACATCAGTGAATCGTAGCCGTTGGTCTCAATCGATGCGAAGTGAATGAATACTTTTGAAGTCGCTCAAATTGTCGGACAGCGTTTTGCTAGGAGGTAGTTGAATTGACACCGGCATTCAATCGGAAACAGATTGGAACCGGACGCAATGGAGCGCAGAGAAAAGACGCCACTTTTTTTTTGTATGACTATTATTATATAATGGGAGTAGGGGCAGAAGACCCAGCAGACTTCTATTGTAGGGGACAATTTTTTGTGTCCGTAACAGGAGGCCATCTACGATGCCACGCAAAGGAAGCTGAAAAATATATAGATAAAGTACACGATTTACAGAAGAGACTAGGAGCTATAGTGCACCGATAAACAAAAGCACTTCAAACGTTGGGAGAAGTGTAGTCAATTGAAATGTACCATGCACAGATGCGAGATCGAATAGGCTGGACGAGGTTTCACGTACCGATATGGGCGATTCATTAATGTCACGCGTTTCAATACAATGTTGAGCCTATTACTTGTGGAGAAATAACAGCGTTAACTAGTTTATAGCGTCGTATCATCCTTAGCCTGGACTGCTTGTTGAAACTAGGCTTATGTAGGGTTATTGATATCAACTAAAAAGCAGTCACTTGACTTTACCTCCATTATCACATTTAACCAAAGATATGTATATCAATTTTTAAGAACGTTCCCTTTTTTCTAAGAACAACTCACCTGTTTTTTTCAAATGCCTGACCCCGTAGTCGTTCCTATGCTACCAGATCACTGTTGCATTGAAGCATGTGGTATAGGATTTAAATAATAAACGGAAATAATATATTACTGATGACGATTGTAGAAGCGCCTTAAGGCTTTTCCTACGCGAAGACTTGCAATCACAGTATCTTTACTTGTATCTAGTAACGACTGCAGTAGGTCGTAATGGATCCTGTTACAAAGAGATTGCTCGTTTTCTACGAGCTGAAGAACTACTTAATAACGCTGGATGGAGAGTTAGCCTATGGGAAGTGACCTGCTATCCCTCAGCTCCGCTAGGGTGCTCTCCTTCCGGTTCTTACATATACACACATGTATATATATAGGTTCGAGGCTTCGAAATAGCATATAAGCCCTTAGACTTCAATGGGTATAACGCATGTATATACAGCTTGTGTTTGTGTGTCCGTGCGTTACCTATACGATCGGTTATCAGACCGTCTACAAAAGATATATCAGGGGGTGACTCTCCTATACCATTCCTACTAGAGCTAGCTATACGATAGCGAGAGGGAGCGTAGAATGTGCGCATGATGCGCGCACCGGTGAAATGGGGAGTCGCACATCGGGCGCTCGATGCCTACGAACAGGGTTAATAGGGTCATCGAGGCAGGTAGAAGCAATTCATCAAACGGTCGCGGCAAGTAGGGCCGAAAGGTAGAACTAGTGGCACGAGAGTGTTTACTATTGTATTGAAACCTGGTGTGCGCGAAGGCGATAAGCAGCGACTTAATAAGATAAACAGTAGTATAAAAATCCTAGGTAGGAAGGGGAAATGATCGCTATTCAAAGAAAGCCGGGTGCTACTGATAGCCAACACGAAGGAAAATCACCCGGGAGTAAAAGTCATTGAGATTCGTTATAATCAGATATCTACTGGACAAGGGGAACATATGTGCATTCCTCTATGCAGGTCAATTTACTGCTGTTGTCCATATCATCCGCTTGCATTCGTCATCTTCGTTGTGCTTCGCTATTTTTAATCGTACTCAATATTTCCGTTTACGTTTTATAATTATGACGTTAACGTTTCTACGGACATACGATGTGACAAAAGTAAAACACCAAGTTAACGATAGTTCGGTAGGTCATGTTTACTTATTCAAACTGCCATTTATTGTAACTTGTTGGGTAAAAACGACAGTATGTCACATCGAGTCAATGTATGAAGGCACTAATTCTATTAACGCTCATATGAACTTAAATCGTTTGGCTCGAGATGAGGGCAGATTTTAAAAAGTTCCTCAATAAACTCACTAATGCTGTTTGACACCGCTGATTCGGCAATAAGATCACTGGCGCATTCGTTATTTGTCCGCTCCCTGTAAGGACGTCAAGCGGTACAGACGAAAATATTAGTTGCATTTTCAATGTTTTTATCAAATATATGTTATAGACGTCTCTATTGTCCCTGCTTTAAAACCTAAGACGCACATTTATCCGATAAGTTAGGTCAAAATTATCTACATTTCTACGATCCGGAACAAGAAGGTCTTCCAAATGCAGACGACCAATTTCGGCTGATCGTGAGGATTAACGTTTGCGATAAGCCCGGACGCATTCTGGAGATCCGTTAGCATATCGAGATCCTTCGATTTCAGTATCCTCGCCGAGAGTTTAGCAATTAGAGCATTAAGTGACGTTTCTAATTTCAGTTGGACCTCGCGGATGGCGACCTCAAACTCTGCGCAAAGACCAGTTGATCCTAGGCGTAGGAACGCACTTACCTATAACGCAAGCACGACAGCGAAATTAAGCTACTAACTTCAACCCGGGCCAGACTACGTTAACAGTCATCCTAGACGTCCACAGTCACGCAGACACAACTGGAAAAAATGGGCCTAGAATTAAAATAGATTAGGCCGTGAGTCTAGTCAAGTGAACATAGTGCCCATGGTGCTTGCTTGTATCGCTCTTGAAACTACAGAAAAATGACCCCGCCGGCGATAGGTAAAACATCTTTCAAGTTACTGAGTATTCAGAGCCCACCGAGAGAAGCACGCTAGCTGAGTTAGAATCGTAACTTGCTAATGAAAGCATCAGTGCTTGAAAGATCAAAGCTGAAAATTTTACCTCGTCACAGGCAAATGCGATTTCTCGTATCGCATCGATTTGAACACAGTAGCGAATCGTTGGCGCGTCAATTTGAATCGACCAAAGTCGAGCCTGTAGCGCTTGGAAGACGTCACAAAGTTTGCGGCAGTAAACACCAGCTAAACCCACATAGCGCCACATAAAGGTGTCGACAAAATGTTCACAGCGCTTTATGCAATCTTGCAACCTGTTGGTGAATTCTAGCAAGGAATATGCAAACGTTAAGGGAAAGTAACGTACCGCAACTAAACTACCCTTAAACTAAATGATGTAATTTAGATTTACTATGGTGAATCCATTATGCTATACGAAATTGCCTTCAAACCTTGATTACTGTCTGTTAGATTTCCAATTAGGAGTAGGAGATCCTCCTGTTCGACACTGAGAATATCGTTGATGAGGCTGCTTGTCTGTTTATCGGTAAACCATAACTTGAAATCGTGATCGATTGGCGCCAGCTGGCTTAATCGGGTCAGGGGAACAACAACTTCAACAATTTCATACGCCAATCTTGGATACTTGGGAAATTGTTTTAAAGACTCACGGACGATGGCTTCCGCGTGCGGTAAAATCAAATCTCGGAAGTGATTCTCTAGAAGCAAGCTAAATTTTCCATCGCCGTATCTTGGACATACTTCATCCATGATCGAGGTCCAGCAGTTCAGTCGGTCTAAATTTACGCACAACCTCTCTACGGTATTAGTTTCGGCTGAATTAAATATTTCAAGCAATTTAACATGGACATCCTTCAAAAAACGTCTTATTACGCTGGCGTTAGGCGCGATACGTCGTCTGGAATTTAAACACATGTTCAAATTATAACCTCTATTACTGGCAATCTAATTCAAATTAGGTCGTCGATTATCTAACTATCCTGTCTATTCAGCTCTGTCAGGAATGGACAATGTCTAAATATATCTATGCACTACGTACCACTTATATATTTCGATTGAAAAAAGAATATAGAAAACAATAATGAGTACATACGCAGTCTCAAAAAAGCAGACCACGGTGCTCAGCGCTTCTTCGTCGTTAGGTCTGTCCCAAAAGCACAGACCTTCAAGCACGGCATCCTGCGACAAACGCAGCAGCTTCTCACTCACCTCGGGTGGAAGTACGTCGCTGTAAAGGGCCTTGAGGTTTTCTCGCATGTACGCAAACGAAATAGGAACTCCACGAAGTTTAGCTTCAACCGCTACATCGAGGTAGATGCGAGCTCGTTTCAGCCGAGTGACACCATAACGGTGAGCGTGCATTTTAAGCAAAAGGGCGCCTTCATCGTCGACCAGCAGGTGGCTCTGTTGATTTTGGCGGTGGGCCGCGAGGTATCTTGCCATCTGCTGATGAACGACTACCATTCTCGGTGACGGCTGTCGACGTAGCTGGTACGTACCTTTAAGGGCGCAGGACCCACTTGTACCATCGTCAATTGTGGCCTCGGTTTCCTGTTCAGCTTCATCTTGAGACATCAAATCTGAGAGGAGATGGTCAACGAGGACGTGGACTGTAACGTATTCCGACTCGCACAAGGCCTTGGCCGCTTTTTCAGGAAGTAGCTTTGCTATGAGGGCAGTCGCCGAGTTAGTGATTTCGTGCAAATGGCGTTTCCGTTGAAAACAAAGAGTGACCCTCTCGCATGGCTCGAGAATTTCGAATCTTACTCGTTTTCCAGAACTGAAGTCGCAGGTCTGCCTACGGGCAAAGTTTCGTGCGACCTTGAAATTTATTTCCAGACGATAACTTGTATGATCCCATTTGTTCGAATGGTGTGAGCATGTGATCTCTATCTCGAAGACAGGCGTAATACTGGAATAAAAGGGGCTAGCTAAAAATTTGATCACGGACTACTATTATAAAGCATTATATGCACCGAGCACGTAGGTAAATTATCAATAGCCTTAGTTTACGCGCTTTTCTCCGACTCTGCAGTTTAGTAATATTATTGATTATTTCGGATCTTTTATTTTTTTCCGACCAGTTATTAAATCTACGCACTCAATAGGACGTACTGGTTGCAATTTAGAGGCTTCGGTTGATCGTAAGATCTGCGTAATATATTCCCTTAGTTGACTCTTATTAATTACGAATTGCCCATCGAATTCGTCCGTGAGGGCCCACCATTCCGAGCACCATTCTGAGATCATATGTGATTCCATCAAAATTTCGTTATTTACACACAATAGCAACAGGTTACAATTTACGTAATTCCAGGATTCCCCCTATATTGTAACCAGTACTATATAGTGATTGAGAAATAATTGATAATAGAAAGTAAGTTGATCCAATCTTATAGATAGCGGCGGTGTTCCATGGCTCATCAGATCACAGTCTAAGTAAAATAGAAAAGAAACCATTATATGGTGCTTAAACCTATCGTAACTGTCGTTTCGTTTTATCCTTATTTCGTACCGCCTTTTTTCCATCGAGTACTCTCATTTTGTAGCACGATAGCATGCTTTTGTCTAGCACCCGCCCCTTATTTGACCCTCGAGCTCGTGATATCCTCTTCAAACAATCTACAGATACTACAGATGGGTTCAACTCTAAGCCCTACAATTACTCCCGTAAGCCCCTTCCGTCTGATCAGCATAGAGCACTATAGTCTTCTACACCAGTACCCTCCACTATAGCGCCCTATACTCATGGTCACGTGCAGGTCGAGCATAGCAATGAAGCAAGCTCAAGAATCGCCAGCGAACTCGGAGCGTATCGCCCTCTCTGCGACTTGTAAGTCCTGAGGAGCTACTATGCCGCAGAGAGCTCCAGAGCACGACTGCCTGCCCACCTATCGGAGCTACTCGGCTGAGTTTGCTAAGCAAGTTTCTCTGCGTTGAGCTTGTTCTCCTCGTCCGTCGAACAATGGAGCGAAGGACTTCAACGCATGTTGACCGGCGGAAAATCCTAGTTAGCCTCCGAAGGCTTGAAAGCCTGTAGTCCCGGACACCTCGGCACGCACAAACTACCATTCCTTTGCTTAGCTGCTGCTTCTACTACTGCCCTCAGACATCTTATATACGACCCGAACTGTTAGTGAACACGGTACAGCTTTGCGCCAAATGCGTACTTACGATCGTTTAGCTGTTTGTCGTATCTTCGCCTGCTGCTTCGTTACAATAGCTTCAACTAGGCGATAAACGTACTGGCTGAAAGTGCGCTCGTGCTTCTCATATACGCACGCATACATACACTCTATACCGATATACTCGGGGGTAAGTGCAATGGGAATCGACCAGCGACCGGGTCGTCGCGTTGAAGAGCAACTTTCCTATCAAGCAACTCTCTCCTCCAGGAAGCACGTGTAGAGTGCAGTATGTTTACTTACGAACGATACTAACGCGTTGCTGGCCTCCATCGCCATCACTGCTTACGCTGTAATAGGTGATGATTTGTGTCAATATCTGTTTGCATGACATGCGATACTGAATCCAATGTACAAAGTGACAGATACAACAACCATCAGTGCTTCCCAACACACGTGCGCGACACGTCTCCGGCGTCCTTGCGTACGACCAGTGAACTGGCCTATCGAACTAACAATATCGACCTTATTGGTTGGCCGTGGGAAGACAAAAAAAAAAAAACGAAGTGAGTAGTGATAACAAAGTAGTGAGAAAAACGAGTGTTACGACAGCGATTTATTAGGTTCCGTCTACCTTCGACACCCCGGAGCTGACAAGAAATTATTGCCAGACAACCTATGTATCGCCTAACGTAAAACCATTGACTTCAGCCACACCTGTTTAAGTAGTCTTGAAGTTTCCAAGTACATCTTCTGTGGCTTCCTTGTTTGTTCTCTTTGTGTTTACCATATCAATCTTTCTAGAAATAATTAACTGTTACCTTCTATTTTATGCTTCCATATCTTAGTGGTATAGATTGGTGTTTTTGTCACGCACAACTTCGAACCCAATGGTTCACTGGTAGCCTCGTTCTCGCGGTCAATGCTAAAACAATGATTTCGGCAAAAATCATCCTTTTTTCACTCACATACATTCTGTGCAGATGGGAATATTTTAGGGGACGGCCCAAGTACCTCAAGCCTCAACTGCCAGACGTCGCACTGAAATTTTGCCAACGGCGACTGGCAACGTGAGTCGCTCCTGAGGTTCCCTCCCCTACGAAAGCCATTCAACGACCTTCGTTCTGTGTTTTTATTTCGACTTTTAACTTTTCGCATCCTTCTATTACTAGATATTATTGCATTTCAAGCGTTTTCTACCGAAAGCCAACAACGCTTTAGCTCGTTCAGTTGTGTGAAAATCACCCCACACCCATTGCTAAACGTCAACTGTCCCTTCAAGCCATTATGCTAGCGAACGCAAAGTTCCCCTTTTGACGGTTGTGTCCAGAGTGGTATTGCTATGGCACCGCGTTTTCGTCGCGCGCAAAAACATTCGATGCCTCCGGCCGTGTGTCTACACATTTATGCGTAGCTTGCGAAGAACGTCTACTAGTTTTCGTTCGATTTTCAGTGGCAGTCTTGAAGCGCAGGTTCGGTGGCCGCCCCGGTTCATCGTGTGCACTTGTACACCACGCTGGCGTTTATGCTCGCCGTTTACTTGACCCCGTCTTCCTACTCGCATGAACTAGTAGCTACCCTGCTGGCTAGCAGATCACCTTCTCCCCATTCAATTTTTACGTTTCTCGATTCGGATTATTGTCTCAGTGTGAATCTGCTGCGCTAGCGGTTTCATTGAGCTGGGCGATAGTCACGTATACGAGTTTCGTCAACTCGTTAGACTTGTGCTCCACGAAGCAGCTTGGTGGGAAGGAAGACTTGCTTTTCTGTAACAGTTGAAACCTCTTAGCGCTCATCGATGTCGCTGCTACAATGGTTACCAATATCGAATATATTACTAATAAAATAGATATGCAGCATGTTGGATAATCATAATTACACGAGAAAAAAAAAAATATATATATATATATATATATATATGTATATACATTACATAAAAAATACGTCAAGTAGCGAAGTACATTTTTCAAAGGTCTTCAGTCAGCAGTTTTAATTGAAAATGCACAATAGGATGGTGTACTGTGATGTAACCCCAGCTAACATAGATATCTCACATGAGAACGAAAACGTAATAGGAATATTTGTGGCTGGTTTCAAAATATTCTACTTTTTGGTTAAAGGTCAACATACAGTCAACCAGAAAGGGGCCTAAAGTCTGGCCTTTTATCACGGCTTTACCTGTTAATCCGAAAAAGGTCACAGAATTTTGATTGGTGAAGGAGAAACTCTAAAGTGAAAAGCTGATAGTATCATCTAACAATATAGTAAATAATAATAAATGACACCTCGAAATCAATAAAGTCACAAAGTATGGGCCAAAAAAATAAAACTTACTGTGAGAATAGTCTGGATAGCCTTCGTCTGGAAGTATTTACCAAATAGAAAAAGCAAATGAGACATCTTCATGTTGACGTATCCATTTTTGTTAGTCGAAAGGAATCAATTTTTGACCCGAACCGAGCTGAACCATTGATTCACTATTGTCACAACGAGGCGCAATGCGAATTTGTTTATCCGAAACAATTTAATCAATAATAACTGAGGTCGTTAACGGACCCAATTTTCAAGTTTAACTTTCTCATGTACCTACGTAAACTGTATGAAGCAAACATAATTGTCAAGGAATTACAAAGCGGATTTGCAGAGGGAACTAACTGCCCAACCCTCGTCCCCCCCCCCCCCCCCAGCTTGCGCTACTGGAAGTAGAAATATAACTGTCGTTCACCGGACAGACACCCAGTCTCTCGCAGTGGTTCCCCCTTCTCACCGGCCTGTCATAAAACGCCTCTACGCCTATCAACGCAATCTCCAATCAAATCTCATATCTTTAAGGCAGCAATAAGGGAGACAGAAGTAAGTGGACACAAACCAAATAGAGATAGGACACAAACAAAGAGCGTAACTTTACTATGCCTTTTTTTCTATCGAGTCTCTCTGTTCGTTGTCGCCATCGTCATCGGTGATGAAGCAAGCAATAACTTTGCGAAGCAGATCACTTCGGTAAGCGAAGTCTCCATTAGATCACCCGCGTGAGCGTGCACCCTGACAACACTGCCGACTCTAAAGCTGTATGACTGCTTCCTCGAGATGCAGTCTTATGTGCCCGTGCACTGCACCGAGCTGCACTGGGCTACGGCCAGCAACTAACTCCAGTCGGTATGGTCTGAATCGTTTGAGTTCTACGGCCATAGAGGGATCTCGTTCTTTGTTGCGCGTTCTGCCAGGAAGAGAGGCGGGGGAGCGACGAGAAAGCAAAACTCCGTACCCATCGACAATGCCTGTCACAACAGCTTCGGGCTGGTAGAACGCTACAGGGTGTCCTCAAATGCAGGCAACGAAAAGGTCGCAAAGTTTGCGACAAGGATACAAAGGTCCCGAAGTCGCACCCCCTTTTTAATTGTACCAGACACTAGGTGCACTAGAATAAATAACGACGGCAAACACCTCGTTTGACTCAAAGCAGCCTAGGTAATAAGAATGGGCATTGATTTTGGAGTAAAAAAAAATATACTGTTCTCTTCCTACATGGTTGCCAGTATATCTACCATTCTAATTGGGAGACATTTATGCCGTGGGTACTTGGCTGAATATGACTTTGAATGAATTTTAACCGACGAAAAAGTCCATGATGCTTCTGTAAACATATTATAACAGATGAGCATTTATAGTGGCTTAGAGTTACGTCATGATCAACAAAAGTATTTTCTTTCTACATGCAACGGACTCTACAATAAAGGTATGTTTCAAGTCAAATATCTTGATTCTGGTTAGAGGAGGTTTGGAGCTCGGCAATAGTTATCTATGCTATCTTAAACGAGATGCTTCCCGCTGTCGACTTTAATGATTCGCATGCAAAACCGCAGGGATACAGCAAGAGCGTCTGAGCTCGATCGCTCTTTGATGGGCAGGTTCGATTTTCAAGTCGATTTGAAGTGAGAAGACAGAGAGTTCTCATAATCAAAAGCATCAAGATCCGCCTTGATTTCAGTAGTTCCCTCCTAGAAGCGAACATACTGCCAGGTATATATAGCTAACACCTGAACTAAGATTGAGAGCAGGCACTTTGAATTTGTCCTATCGGCCAAACAACAACTGAATTAAGATCTCTTATAGCGTGCAATACCAATGACAGAATTTCACCAAATGTTTACTGACGATATCTGACGATATATATATGAAGCTAGCCTTATAGTCACTATAGAAACGTACTCTTAGCCAGAGGTGGTAGCATAAAACTATAACGTGATCTCGACCATTTGCCCCATCATCACCCCTCCCCATTGTTGTCTGACACGGTCCACCCTTACGCGAACACTTCTGTTTGTTCTGAACAAGCGAAAACGTTGCGTGCAGTCAACAACAACACAATATGTCGGAAAGGTCTCGTATATTTGAACTTCCTCTCAATTTGTCAAGCTTAAAGGTAAGCACAATGGTGTGTAGGGTAGTGTGTGCGTAAGGCGTGTTCGTAGAAACGGAAAAACAGTTTGCCATTGACGATACAGCGACAGAGTATGACATAGCGTAATATTTCAGAAACTACACTTCACTGCCGGTGCCTTATATATAACATAAGCTTGTTAGGACCGTTTGAGACAGCCGAATCCCGTTCTTCTAACAGGGCGGTCAGCACCCACGTAATAAGTACGTATTTGGTGTTGGGAAATTTGTCAACACAGAATCGTGTCCTTCTATGCATATGTACGCAGTTACTTTCCTGCTCGTGCGAACCTTCAATACTAGGCGCTAAATTGGCCAAAAAGAAGTGAGTTGGTGTGTCAGGAATTGTAATCTGTTTCAGCGAAAGGCCTTTCTGACGACCGAGTAGCGAAACATCCGAGTGACACTATTGCGTGGAATTAGGAAGGCGAAAAGCAACTAAAACGTTTAGCTAAAAAATCGTTAGGCTATATGGCTCACTGAGCAGTTATTTACTCCAGCTATATACGTTTTATGGTCAGTCACTGAGTAATTGAGACATAAAAGTGTTCTCAGCATTTGGTCCTAAAGCGCTGGATGTGTCGCGAAAGTAAAAGCGGTGATGAGTAGTGAACAGTTGATACTTTTGTGTGATCAGCTTAGAGATGTGGTCGTTTCGTTCAAGCAGCTCCCGACGCTGCTCCGAGAAATGACAGATCAGACCCTCATCATGTCCGCTTTCAAAACATTTTATCGAGCCTTGCCTGGTTCGTCTATGACGCAGCAAAACACGGTGACATTGCTTTCAGATCTGTTCTCATATGCAAGAGGCTCGCGGCCGGTCTCCGATGACACCGCTCGCTCCTGCGATGTTCGAGGCGGGCTTGAGATGCGGCCGTCGCTACTGCTGCTGCTGCCCTTTACTAACAGCGACATTTGACACGTTGAGCTAAAGGAACAATATATTCTAGACCGATCTGTACTCGTCTTGTAGAGAAAAACGCGTACGACAGATCTCAATGTGTATTATGCATAGATCAGCGCTAACATCCGTAATGCTCTCTGCGTCACTGATGAGCACCCGACATGGATCGAGAGCTGAAATACCAACATGAACAGACTAAGTAACTGTAGAATACTTCAGTGAAAGATTCACTCGTTGTTCTTCGATAGCTGCAAGAACTAGAATTGAATAACAACGTTTCTACGTAAAGTATCTTAGGGCACCGTAGCATTCCAACGCTGTCTTCAGCAGCCCTAGCTTCTGGTACGTCCAATCGAAGATTACCCCAGAAAACTAATGCCGTTTATTGGCAAGCCTCAATTACTTATAATGAACAATTGGGCACCAGACTTAACTTGTTGCAATCAGCAAAACCTGCCACAGGTGGCTTACTTAATTTCAGGAGTAGCATTATATGCGTCGTGCAATTTTTCAGAATGGCCAGGCCGTTAAGCTATGGTTGCTGTTGCATCACCAATTATCCCCTATCGTTTAGCTGGAGTTCGAGTCCTGAGCGTGGCTTTTTGAGCACCCCGTACTAAAAAGTCACGTCCCTTGTGCCTGACGCATTCAGCCAAACAACCAGTCATCAATGGAATGATGGCGCTTGCAAGCTGAAGTCAAGCTACCAGGCCCCCTTCGCTAGAGGTCCTGCCTCGTAGATAAATGTGTTCGTATGTGCTTTTATGGGTCTGAATGTTGGATGGTGCCTGTCCATTCTCGCGTTTTCTATGGCCTGAGTATGTTGCGCCTGTTACCTTCCTTACTGGCAGGGTCGGCCGAAGTGCTTCTCCTTTGTTCTGTTCTCGTTTTGAGCGTTCTCGGCCTCTCCCCACCCAGCCTCTACCTATTTCATTCGATGCTTTGATGGAGTTGTCTTAATTTCTTCGCACCTCCTGTGCAGCCTAAGCCGGCAACAACAGCAGCACCAGTTTGACTACAGGCCGCTCACCTCGCAACCGAATAGTTTCCTTTATCGCTTTTCAAAGCCTCTTTTTTTCGTCCTCTTCGGCTCTCATAGGCCGTCTATCCCAATATATTCTAATATACGCCGCTTGACTCTCCATCAATCCATTTGGCTATCAGAAATAACCGAGTGAAGAAAGAATGGGAGAAAGCAGGCTCAATGTTGAGCCTGCCACACAGCAAAAGGTTAAGAGATGACCGCATGCATGGATACGTTTGCTGCTGTTGCTGCTGCTATAGGAACGCTATTGAACGCAAAGTTCGGTGTCATTTGTAGAACCCAAAAAGACACACTAAGGATATTGTGTAGTATTACAATATATGTATCTGTATGGAATTATTTGTTTTATGGGCAATGAAAAAATCCTTATCACACAGGTTGTGTTCTATGCCTCTCGAAACGTTAAAACTAGATCAGAAACGTAAAGTCTGTGCACTTTAGTGGCCAAAGTTCTGCCCAAAGATCTACCTGCTTGACTTGGAACTCCGATAACCTACCGCAGCAGAGTGCGCGCGAAACTAGCCTTAAGATTATCTACTTTTTCTTCTACTATTACCTATGTGTGTATGCTACTACACAGGTTTCTATAGAACCTATAGAAAAAGGTTCTGTGGAAAAAAAGCCAACGCCTACTGACCTACCTCGGTTAACCGTATAAAAAATCAAGACATCGTATCGTTACTCTAACGAATTTTATTTGTTCAAAACTTCCACCTTCGTCATCAATTCGTTTATCAGTCTTTGTGTTGTAATGTGAATACGAGTCCACTGCTATTAATCGGTCTTTCTCTATATTATATATATATATATATATATATATATACACACACAATTTATACGCACAGTGTCGTATGAGAAAAGGAAATGGATAACGCTTTGTTCGAACGGACAACTACTCCATTTCAGTCAATAGGACTATGTGCCCTCAACCATTGTCATAATAATAATAGCAAATTATTCTATAATCCTGTACTCTAACCCTGGTGGTGTTACCCGTGGCGCTGTGATCGCTTTGACACGATAACATAACGCCCCCTAGTGTTTCATCACTGTTATCTTCACACTCGAGCGGCCGATCAGTAGCGTTTGCTGTTTCGATCAAGCATCAATATATGATTTGTTAATTCCGACGCTGCCGTAATGATGGCCGACACCTGCTTCCTATTTCCTGCTTATCACAACAAGGGCGACCCAACGGCTATACCATTTGCGCGTTTTTTCTTGCAAATTTCTTTTGTGTACGCTCGTACAACGCCGGCCCTGTAGCAATCCATGGCGCACAACGTTATATTCAACGTGATCGTCATGTTCGGTGAAGGTCGACATCGAGTCAGAACTATAACTGCTAGTAGATAGACTTAATTAAAGATATCAAAAACCAATAAGCAATAAATATCTATAAATGCTAAGATAGCTAAACCGTCATTGTTAGCCCTGATGGCCTTTTTCTTTCGAATGCTGACCTTCACGTCCGGTGTACGTCAATGTGGTGCGCCTGTAAACATACAAATGCAGTCTGAGTTAGTTCGATTTTCGGAGATGAATTCTAGACGAACCTAGACTCGTTGGGATAAAGACAATTAAGCACATTCTCGATAGCTAGCGTAGCTTTGTGGTTATTTGGCAACCATTAATATATCTACACCGTGGTAAGTCTCTACGATAGAAGGCATTCTCTGCTAGCGTTCTAAAACGGCGTTTCTAAACTACGTATAAATTATCTACGAACAAAATCACGTAGTGCCCCGTCCCCCACGTCGAATGGTTTGGTGAGAAGTAGTACGATTACACTAGCGTTAGAGTATTACAGAGAAACGATGATCCTGATCGTTTTCTGGGAGAGCCACCTACACCTACAGTTGTATGATGCTATACATCGTTCAGGTTGCGACGTTGTCAAACATTGTTTTACGCACGCATTAGAATCTAACCGCGACGACACTTTCGCTCCTCAAGATCGAACGAGAGACGATTGATTCTCTACGGCGGCCAGAATTACGCCATAACCGCTGCGTCAATGTGGTTTTGGCTGGCAAAAATCCGTCATACTGGATGTTGTGTACAAGGATAGAACAGATCGATTAATCGTTGCATAGAAATCCCGAAAAAATAGCGTCCGTTTTTTCATCTTTGGATATTTGAATTAAACAATTTTTTTTCTTTTAAAGTGTTTTTCCTGTGCATCTCAGTATATTGAGTTTGATTTCCTTTCCTTCGAAACTTTGGTACATAATGAATATGATAACGAACAAATTAAGGGAGCATGGTTATACAGATAAAAATAATCCATATAGATCCTATACGGGTAGACATGCTGTAGATAGAAATCCAGCAACACAGCTGAAAATCTGCACGGCCGACATTGAGCCCATTCAAGCTGAAGATAATCTTCCATAACGACACATTAGCACAGCATATTGGTCACATATTTGTCTATGGGTGAAATGCCAACATTCGGATTTTGCCGAAAGATTCGAGTCGTATTTCTACAACATCCAAAAAAAAAACCTCTATTTTAATTTAGGCCAAGCTACCGAAAAACAAAGCAATGCTAACCCAAATTCCTTCGTCATTATATCGATCCGTTTCCGTCCGTCGGCGCATGGGTCATTAGCCTTTTCTCTTTGACGGATCGACTGTATTTAACGGAACTACGCTCCTGACTTCCAGTCTTGAGGCCAGTTCGCCAAATTTACACTCGTACAAGACTAGTATTTGCGACAGCTTAACGATTGTAGCAATAATCTGCTTAAGCAGAAAACTGACTTTCCGTAGCTGACTTTTGGCTTCGCCCATCGCTTCGACGAGGGGTAAACTAAATCTTTATTGAGGATTTTAGTCGGCTCGCTTGTATGACATTGGGTAGCTCGGCTCCTCTAAGAAGGCGTTGACATTAATCCACCCAGATCGTACCAAGCGGCTCACGGGGAGGTGGTTAGAATGGGGGCTCGATTTCAGCGTTGGCTCTGATGTGCTGTATCGCGTCAGAAGTTACAACGGCAGGCAATACAACCCCAAGGGTTGATACCAAGTGTTGAAGTCCATCAGCATAGTCAGTCACAACAGAAGGTGTGAATTTAAGCCGTCCGTTCCCTCAGGTCCGTGCGTCACGCTTCGTTATTGTAAGCAGGTAATAATAATAATCTGGCAGCCGAGCAATGGAACTTAAAAAATTTTCACAAATAAGGAACATGCGAACAATTGACGTACCAAGTCAATTCATATCAAAAAAATCATAGAAACTAACAATGTGTGACGGCTTATATTTCATCGGATAGGTCAGGTGGATTTGTTGGGCTCCTAGGTGATTAGTAAGCCTTATCCAACTTAAATGTCCCCGTTTGTATTCAGAGAATTTTGAATTCACACCGGTGATTTATTGTCGTTGTTTTAGTGGAAATAATAATCTTATTTTCATTTTTTATTCAAGGGGTCATTTGCAAATAACAAGAAATAATACATTCAGGTGTGCGCTAAAAAAGGGGGATCTTTCGGCCAATCAATAGGCTGTCGTGATTCGCCAATCTATCATGGTGTCCCCAGGTAGTATCTACTCCATAGGAGCAAATTAACTGCGTAATTCACGCAGACGAAACCTACATAAATCTGTCCGCTCAGCACGCGTCAGTACAGTCACAGTAGGTATCTGTGCAGCGCCAGTTGGAAAAAGGTAGTGACGATCTACAGAACCTAGGTGATCGGGGGTAGTGATTTCGAAGAGAATTAGAGAGAGGACAAGAACCGTTGCATCTTTTGTTTTATCACTACCATCCCTCGCACTCAATGTGGGTTCTCTTTTTCGCTATTTATTTCCAAAAAAATATGGAAAATCAGTAATTCTCCCAACGTCGTACGTTGGCCGGCAACTCAATTGACTAATTCCTTGTCCATCGTCACTCCTCTGAGCCCTTTCAGAAGCTCGCTTGTTCGGTCTGTTCACCATGAGTTCTGGAGGTGATAGCCATCGAAGCTCTTATTCGAGTTCGAACGCAGATTTGGATTGGGGGCGCATGCGAAGAAAAGCCTCATGACTCCCGCTGAGCGCTGATACGCCAAGACTCCGCGGGATACATGGTAATGCCGAGGACCAAGTGTTTGGGGTGAAAAAAGAGAAGAGACCACCGTCTGTGTCCACACCATTTGAAGGATTCTAGAAAGCGAAGATGGCACGAACCCGTGAACGCGTCGCGCCCTTGGAACTATTATACATATAACACATAGACACGAAGCAGGGTGTCGAGGGGGAGACGAGGGGTGATGAAAAAAGCCAATTGTACCAGATTGGATAATTTCGTAAGACAGTATTTGTTGACGCGCATTGTATCTCGCTGTTTGAGTCCTTACTGGCCAACGGAGATTTAAGTGTCACGCTATCTCGAACGATAGGAATTGTAAACATGCTAGGCGAACTGCTACTAGTTGACTCTTGATGCTAATTAGCTGCCAGGAGGGTCAGCGTACAGAACAGTCCCCCCGCGGCGTAGGCACCCACCTACAGGATATTCAATCAATATCCTCCCTTTACTAATGACACGATGCGTGACCGTATGATCTCTCTGTCGAGGGATTGCTACATCGAGCAAGTGCTGCGAAGGTTTCCTAGGTAACTCCCACACAACGACAGGCATATGGATACATACGAAATGTGTGAGACAAATTTTTGTTTGGTGGACATTTGTATTTGGCGGACATGCATAGATTATACTTTTAAATGCAGTATAATCATAAGAGACGCGTGGTAGTCGACACGACTGTGGGTGCGTTTTTACTGAGAGCTATCTCTGCATGCGTTAACACATGTGTCGTTTGCTTAAATTGTGATTTACTATATTACTCTCATTTCGATAGTTATATAAATACAGCGGTTTCCTTACTTGCTGTATGCTAATTCATTGACCTTTGGGCTAGCAGTAAAAGGCAACAGAACAAAGCCTTACTATGGCCTGTGTTATGGAACACGCCTCTGATTGACAATTTCAATTTCCAAACCAGAAAGGCAATAAGTTTGAAAACCGCAAAAGGACAACGTCCAAACCAAATTCTCCCTACTCGAATCTTCTTATTCCTTTAGGACGTCAACAGTTTACGTGCGTACTAAGCATAAATACGTTTTCGCAGCGAACATAATCATATTTGACTTTGCGTCCATAGCCTCACGTGCAGGTCTAGCTATTACCATAACTCCCCCAAATGACGGCCTTGCAAGTTTGAGCAACCCATCCCTTGCGCGACACCGAGCTCAAGGGACGCCCTTCTCGCTGTTGTGTCCTAGACCAGCTATATCCGTCCTACAACTTAAGACTGCTCTAACCAAAAGCAGCAGTAGTCCATAGTCGAGGGTTGCTTTCGTCCTGCATAGGTCGACAGCGTCGTGCGCTAAACAATGTCCAGCTAGCTTCAGCACTATCAGTATCTTTTCGATTCGTATTCGCTCACGAACTCTCTATTTGTTGGGCCAACACTCAGCGCCTGTAGCGTCGACGACAGTAATAATAACAACACATAGAGGCCAGCTTCGCCTGTTGACACATCCAAGAGTCGGGTGCTACTCAGTAGGTATACAAGTTTGTATCGGCTTAGGCGACCGACAGGCCACGTCCCACTAGCGCGTTCTTCGCCTTCCTGCACCGAGTTACAAGATTCATGCAGACTTCATCCAGACAGAAGAGCAGTCGTAGTGAAGAAAAGATTCTGCGGAGTCACACACATATACGTACATAGCGATAGTGGAGACACCGAGACGCTCTCAGGGTCACACTTCAGCTGACATGGCCCCTGCTCGTCGTTTTGCTGCTGCGTGCGATTCGGGTTTAGAAAACAGTCATCGCTGGCAGAAGCAATTCACTGCCGCTAATCGAAACGACAACGCACAATTATCACGTGAATAAGTTCGAAGGGTGGCCGAATAGGCTGGCCCATCGAAGACTGCAGAGTACTGACGATCGTCGACGTTAGACCCTTAGAATAGTAGAAGTTGATAGTTGACTAGCAAATGGATCGTTGCCACGTGTGTCATAGCTGCTTGTCGATCAGGGCAAAGCGCCTACCCACTCGTATATATATAGAAGCGATCTAGAAGGAAATCAGAAGACACTGATGCAGTCAAAACGGTAGCTATGGGGCGCGTCAAACAATGGCTAAGAAACAGTAGTTGGCGACTTCTTAGCGTACATACCGGCCGATAATGGCAAAGGCGATCTCGCCATCGCTGAAACCGAAGAGGGGCAATCAGAGGTGGGCTTCAAAAATCCAAGACGGACGCACACGAAAACCGGTGTGAATGATCGAGATCTGAGCAATCTTACGTGAATCAGCCGTATACGAGCGCATTATCGGGGCGCGCATTCGTATGGCTATCGGCTATTCAGAAGTAATGGCAGGTAAGCGACGCCATTTTGTCTGCATAATATAGCGAGTGCAAAAGATGGAGGCGACTGATGCTGCTACTATCAAGTCCAACGGAATTCTCTTCAGGTAGGACAGCGGAACCGGACGGAAAGTGCCCTGTTTATCGCTTCTCTCGCTGATTTGCATACAAAATGCGAACAATCCAAAATGTTGAAAACGTCAAAAGGATGAAAGAATAGCAGGCCCCTAAGGAATTAGTTAAAGAATAGTAGATTGTGCTATTCCTTCTAAAGGTCCTTATTCAGCCGGCGGTGACGTCTGTGAAATTGGCCAAAAAAAAAAAAAAAAAAGATTATCCGTGACATTTGTGTGCGTTTCTATCTAATCTGCTCTTTACTAGGACTTGTTTGAGCAGACCGTCGATACGTAGCGGCATAAATGGCAGTGTCTTGAATAGATCTAGGCAAACTATTGAGTAGCAAGTTGAGTGTCAGTGATTCAAATGTCCTTTTTCACTGCTTGCCTGATCCAGCGTGGGATAACGGAGGTTTTTTTGATGGCCTCGACGCGTGATAGCGCCACCATACGACGCTACAGCTAGGCAAAGAATATAGTGTGAATGATGCGTGTGAATTTTTACTGTAGTGTTTAGAAGTTGAAGTCTATTGCTTAATAGAAATTGAAGAACTTACGCTGAGATCTGTTTCGCCTTGTATGCGTTCCCTATACGAGCGCTTCGAATGTACGGGGAACGGATTTGGGTTGTCTACTCGAAACGAATCGAAAGCTTTTTCTCTGTGCTTTTCAATTTGCTCACGAAGATGAGCGTCTTCAATCTGAAAAACACATCGACATAAATTTAATATTTGTGACGAAATTCGTCAGCACTACCTGTTACCGAACTAGATTTTTCCGTTGGCTAAATAAACGTATTGTTATTACATGTCCGTGTTGTAATAAACAAAGATATGAAAAGGTGAAGAACGAAAGAAAATCGTCGTTGTGTTTATTTTACTGTTTTTATGAAGAGCTGCAGTACTGACATGAGCAAAATTAGACGTTTAGATAAGCTTCTTGTTTCGGCCCGGAACTTCGTTTAAAGTCTACTAGGCAGATACTAATATCGATGGAAAAATTGGACACGAGTCTATATATGCATATGGAGTCTTTTTAAATAACTTCATCATTATTTTCACGATAGAACCGAATCTTAACTATCTGTCCTATTAGTGCAACGGATTGAGCGTTACGTTTTTGACCTGAGCAAAAGCTTCCGAACAGGCCAATATGGGTGTCGTGTTTCTCACGCACAGTAACGGAGACGTCGTAACAAGCTCCTGAATACTGCAGGACTAATCATTTACCAAAGGAAAAATAATGCTACACCCACTATCAGCTTGAACATCTGCTCGTGTGAATACGTTATTATCGACGTAACTACGATCGTCGACGTTTAAACCGTTCAAAGTTGCACATTCGAACTTTACGCTGCTCCATAACGATCATTCTCGTAATTATAATAATACGTATCATCATAATGATTAGTGGGTCTCCGCCCAACAGCGGGATCGTCTCAACCGACCCAGACCGAGAATCGGTTGGAGCGAGGAAGATGCACGGGGAAAGTGCAACTAAAACAAGAAATCAAGCCTTTAGCGTCCAAAAAATGGTAAGCCCCTAATATATGGTGGAACACATGAGAAAACGAAGAAAATATATGAAGAACAGGGCAGAACGGCGTCTTGTAAATCCTAAACCTTTTCTGGGTCGGTCCCTATCATCGACCAGGATCACTTTGTCTTCATTTTTTCTGCGAGGAGACGATTCAAAGCAAAAAGGGAGGCGTTCCTGATGCCGAGAAGCAAATCGCTGGTTGTTCGAGTGAGTCTGACGTAAGTCAGCCTTTCTTAACTCCTCTGAGCGGGTCTAAGACCCGGCGATTTCGACTTGTTGCCGGCGGTGGTATCTTGTCTTAGCGCCGATCGTTCGCCTCGGCCAGTCCCGGTTGTTGCTACTTTCGTTGTTACTACCGCTGCTGGTACCGCCATAACGGTCGCGCCTCCATCTAGATGTTCATCATGGCTTCGCTGGTTGTCTTTTGCTTTGATTCGTCGAAACGGGCATCAATTGACTTAATTGCTCTAGATTCTGTCGGAGCGGCCGCGGCGGGTGATGCCAATAGTGGTCGATTTTTTGCTGAGAGCTCGACGCTGCGCGGGCGCTTGTCTGCTCGTAACCGGTGCGATGATAGTGCTGCTCGCTAGATGCGGACGTGAATGGTCGATTTCTTAGCCAGCATGCCTAACGACAATTTCGTCGACGGCAATGATGACGACAACAACAGCTGCAGTAGCCACAAGGAGACCAGAGGTTCATACATGAGAGACCTAACCGAAAAAAACGCAGCTACCGCAAAGCGGAAACGACAACAATTCGCCAAGAAGTTCGCGGTGAAAGCTGAAGCTCTCAAGACGTCAGGAGGTCCGAGTCGAACAGACACACAAACTAATTTAGTTACAAGTATACAATGATGATTAGAAGCAGAAGTTATTCTGCCACAACAGTAAAAAGTCAAAGGGACAGACAGGCAGCGGGGAAAGATGCCCATCAATGCACAATTATATATTCTGCATACATTCCGAAGGAGGGATCAATGAAAACGCTGTTCAGCCTGGCGCACACAGGTGCTGCCACGCCCGTTCGACTCAAATCACCGCGAACATTTCTCCAGTTTAGTTCATAACTGGGTCTGGGTAAAATCGCTTGGGGCTAAATGTGTTCAACGAGAGCGAACGAATGACGGCAGGCTATTCGAGCTTGACCGGCGGTTAACGCTAGGTTAAGGGATTAGGCGCTCTAAATCGTATCAACTTTTGAGAAAAGTCGAGATTAACGTAAGTGCCATTTCTGCGGACCAGTGATTCGCTAGTTTACGACCCGTCATCTAGCAGCATAAATACCTATACAAATCGTACACGCGAAACGAAGGCTACCACCAATTGATGACCAACAACAATTTTCCAACAGCTCACGTGCTAGTGACTCCATGCGGCGCCTTTAGCGGTAACGAGATAATTTACGGTTCTCATATGTACGCACGGCAAAAATGCAAGTTAAAGTAATTTAATAACGATTAAAATAGAACATGTTCCTGTCAAAACTTAATTTTCAAGCTTCTTGTACCTGTACAGCCATTACAGGTGTTCAACTAGGATAGTTCCGTTGTTGTATACTTACTTTTGCGCGTTCCTCATCGAACTCCAGACAGCCCATACCCTCTAGCTTGTGGAGATCTAGCCATCCTTTCCATCGTACGCAGACTCCGTTCATAATAAATGAGCTCCGAATGTACACCTAAAGTTACACACATTGTTTAGATATTTATTGTCCTTGCAGTACTCAAGTTCTAGTTCAGCCTAAACATTCTTGACCGTCCTCAAATATTTCCAAACCTGTGAACGCTTCTAACACCTTAACGTCACAGATCCTTACATAAGCACCTACAAGCAACTCCGAGTTGGTACGCCCAGTAAAAGATCTGCACCTTAAAATAAAGCTAAATATTTCATATATCTACACCGTTTCCCATTATCACAAACTCAAATAGAGCTATAGGGTCGCCAGTATATCGCTGTCCCATCCCCACAGAGGCAAAAGGCAATTGTTAATGTTATGCGGCAACAGCGCGCCGCAATTTCCATGGCAACCGAAGTCTTCTTTTTGAAACCTCTCACCCACACCCCGCGGGGCCGCTCAGAGCTTTCATGTCCTCCCTTCGGTCCCTTTGTCCCCATTTTCTTGCCCGCGATTCTGTTAGACTCCAGTAAGACAACCTTCGACAGCTGTTACTCTCGACAGCATTGCGTATCCCCTCTTTTCGCGAGCCCTCTCTTGCTTAATGGGGTGAACCCTGGTCAGCGAGTCGTGTCTGGCAATGCCTTCGGAGCACTCTTGGAGCCCAGCACATTCTCTACGTACCCCTGACTCCCCAGCTTGTCTAATGGCGTCTAGACTCTTAGCCCTATATCCTACTTCGGACGCGACACCATCAAAATGCGTATTGAACTCTGGGAGAGCTCCTCAAGACGGAATGGGACGAGACTGGAAGACTAGGTGGCATGTCCTGTTCAATCAAACGGGTTGAAGTTCGACCAGGAAAAGCAGACTATTTCACGGTCGCTAAAAATAGAACGGAGGATTGTATCCAAGTCCGAGATTTTGTTAGATGACTGAAGATGAAACTTAGCTCACAATTTGTCCAAACAGGATTTTACGAGGCTTTACTATATTTGAGTCCGGCCTAGACCTTCCTTTCAGGTTTTTAGTGCTACGAGTGAAGTATATGATTTTCGTGATTTTGATCAGATAACTAGCCTTATTGGATAGCTTGCATGATACTCCTTTTTTATCAAGTAATCAAAAAAACCAGCATGATCCATATAGAGTGTATTATAGCATACCTTACTAGGTTTACGCAGACTCGTACTTACAAACGAACAAATATGAAGCTTTTGTCGTTTATGGTCTGAGCAGGCCCTAGGAACGATTCAAAGTGCCTAACGGCAGCAAATCAGATGCGTTTGATGAATGCGTATCGCTGACCCAGGCTTCCGTCTTTGCGCGGTACGACCCAGCAAAAAGATCAACCGATGTTCACCAATCGCTCTAGGACGAAGGCATCACTGACACCGAAAGCAACGAAAACATCTTCATTGTCAACTCGCACTGTCATATCTAGTCGTCCGTCCGCTTAAGAGCAGTACTCGGATCCCCCTTATCGCTCATCTGCATCTCCCATTTCTGATTGCGGCCCTCTCCAATTCTTAGCATCCCGTTTTCTATTGCCTCCTGGTACCCGACGCTGCTATACTGCTATTCAACCCCCGAGTATATCTAGTATTGCAATCGTAATCAGTGATGCACGGATGCAGCTCGTCGAGACGATAATACCATGGATTTGTTGTAGTTCTTATACTTGTCGATCCGCTGTTCGAAATCGGACCAAAAGAGAAAAAAAAAACACTTATTACAGATGAGATCTATTGCATGATCTTTTTTCCTTACGTCCGTTTTGTAACAAGAGTCGACCATTCGAGTTAAGTGATATGATAGCAAAAGGATAGACCTGCAGCTAGATGAAGTTTAGGTTGACGGCATACTCTTCATTGCGACGAATGGCGAAAGACGTGCAGTTCTTATCCTCGAATCCTTTATCGGAGGTATCAGGACTAGAGATGCTATCGAGGGAATCTATTGGCTTTAAACTGATCAGCCACCTATAAAGAGCATCAGCTTTAAAGCACTCTTGGGCCAACAACAGGACCGTAGCAACAGGCCAGTGCAGGGAAGCGTTAAGGACAGGAACATTTTGGTAGTCCTTAGCCTGCTTAGGTTTATGATTGCTGGTCGTTTTTTCTTTTTTTTTTTTTATAGTATATAGTGCTTCCTTTAGTCGGTATCCATGCATATTTGCCATCCGCGGTAATGTAACCCATTTAATCTGTTTGGCGTAATAGCCTTCCCTGTGTACTGATGTGATCATCTATGTAGAGAAAGAAATCCTCGCTATACGGTAAGGCTCCGAACTCGAAAAAGGCGCTGTTGTCCTACTTATATATCTTCAATGGATATAATTCGTCGTTAAAGTTCAACTTTTTATTGCGAGTGAGCACAGTTCAATAAACATATATTTAAATCATAAGTTCGGCTTTGAATCCAGCCCACGGTAAATCTGTGTGAGTAGAGAAAACACTAAGTTATGAGTCTTTTTATAATGATTCAATAGAAATATTATTTTAAGCAGAATTTCGAACAACGCACCACTGCCCAAAGGAGATGCACCAGTGAGAGCTATAGGCAAGTTTCAGCACATCGAAATGTAGCAAATGTGAATATCTTTGAATCACCATCAATGACCAGCCAAATATCATGCTGTAAAACACAAAAAAAAAAACAGGGATCAATAAAAACAACATGGATTTATTTTTTTTTTTCGACCGTTCCCGGTCCGCAAAAAAACACTTGCACTATTCATTGTTGCTTATGCTTATTTACTTATCTATCTAGTTATTTTGCTTCGTAGCGCTCTTGGGTTCACAGCTTCCATCACGCAGTATTTGCAGAAAGGCTTCACAGAGAATGAAAGCCGATATCAGCGTCTACATTGCATAGACGTACTTGGAAACTAACCTCAACATGTCAGCGTCGCTATTCCGCCTGAATCTTGAACGCCTTCAATTCATCCTTTTGCATAATTGATATCTGTGTCTTTGTCTGTGTCTCTTTTTGCTAAACATTTTCATCTGCTGAGATACTCCGCATCCTGCCTATATCATATCCATCCGTTCCTTCTCAACACCCACAGAGCATCTTTTTCCTCCTGTGCTTTCCCTTAGTGAACCCCCGCTTCATTCAGCTCAGGACTAATTCCGTCTTCTAAAACTAACGTAGCGTAACGGTGTGAGATGAGATCGTTGTCCGATGCCAACGCGTCAATGCGCGAGACGCTCCCGCTTCGGAGCTGCCATCAGTCCTCACTACGGCTGCCTTCCGAATGACCAAATGAACGAACCCAGGCCGGCAAGCGATAAAGGGCAAATTTCTGCTACTAGAATTTACTCTACTCTACAATGAATGCCACTAGTCTTTCTGCTACGAGAGCAGGGTTCCATAACGGCGATGACTGGCATTGCATCGGCACTACAATCAGAGCTCCGTTGGTTCAGCTCGGAGTTCGGTTGCGTTTTTTTTTAGTCTGGTCTGCTACCGTCCTGATACGGTATTTTTGTTTCAGTATAACTCTGGCGTTTCCGCTCGGCTGCACCAAACGTTTGCTTCTATTTTTTTATGCTTCTTCTATTTTTTGCTGCTGCTGCTGCTAAGTATTCATTGGTGATCATTGTTGTTGTCTTCTGTTTTCTGCCGCTATATGCGTTGTTGATCTTGGCCATCAGCTCAGTTTCACTTCGTTCTCGTTGTTTAGCTCGGCCGGCCGCTTAGGGAGTGCAAGACTAGCCAAATGATCTTCGGGCACTCCATCCCAGCCCATGGCTCGATCTAACAGTCACTAAACTACTTCGAAGCACTGGCTGTAGGTAGGCGAACCAGAATGATGGATGAGTCACAAAGCTAGATAAGTAGCACGTTGTTTCAGTCTGGCGTTTTTGCAAGGTGGGCAAATGTGCGTAGCGGCCAACTGTGATAACTTGTGAAAAGTTCAACTTGCGTTGATTTAAGCAACATATCTAACACGCAACGAACCAGAAATGTACCTTGAGAACCCCAATTTTCTCCGCCTTTTCTTTGACGAAACGTATCGCACAGTAGAATGGTGACTTAAAACGGTGAGCATTGGCGACAGTTATTGGGCCTATGTTTTCGCCTAACTGTTCATCTCATCGGAACGGTCAGCAAGCCTACATAAGCATGCGATCAGAGCAAATCACCATGGGTGGACACGCACCATGGTCATCATGGAATATGGGTGAAACGAGCGGAATATATATATTCATACGTATTTTTAATAAACAAAAAAAATCATTAATTAAGTCACATTAACATTAAACATGACTGTAGGGATTTTACGCACAACGTTCGTTAGTTGGTAAGCCAATGCCTAGAATGATCGCCAATGCGAACTACTCATATACCCGTTACAGTTATAGCTGTATATATAACGGCCTCTAAATGTTGCATCCTATTGCGAAGTAAGCGCCTCTAAAGCATCCCCTTACATATATAGGCAGGATCACGCGATAGTACCAACAATCGTCTTTGAAACGAAGAGCGAAAACGGTCGCATGGTTCAAAAAGTGCGCCAGTTTTTAATTTAATGACCCCGTACCGTTATGTAATTATTGGCTTAGGCCACCGAAAGCTCCCTGGCCATATTGACGTTCAATTATTCGACAATCTAACCAGGTCATAGGCTAGTTGCCTGTCGCCGATGCTTACTACCATGTCCGTCATCTCCATTGCCTTAAGCTTTTCGACGCCAAATTTCTGGTGAACCCGCTGCATCAAATATATTTTGCGCGCTAATTATTTACATGAAGATAGTCATTACTTATACCGGTGTCGCTACTGTAGTTGTTTCAAATTTTGGCGGGCACGAGCCGTAACAAACGGCGAAAGTCCAGCGTCAGCAACTTTCGGCTCGGAATACTGATTTTGATGTCATCGGTGTCTCCGGTGGAGTATCACAGGCGGAGCGAACACCTCAACGCCCATGTGACACGGCGGTTGGAGCAAGCGAGCATACCCTTGTAAGGGGACGAAATAAAATAGAACCCATTCATAATCAGAACCAGCAAACGATTGTCACTTAGACCATTGGGCTGGCCGTTCGTGCTATGTCGTCGTCGGACACAAATTGCCGCCAGGCACGCTTCTTGTCAAGCCATCGAAGCAGCATCGCATAACGGAACGCTGATGAAGAAGCGGCATGTTAATGTCGATCGAGCATGAGCACTCACAGATGCCCGTGAACTACCGGGCAACAACCGAATTTCAATAATCCAGTAGAAGGATAACAAGTATTATGAATAAGCGTAGCAAGTAGATGAGCGACTCGTTAAGACCGAGTATATTTCGCCTTACTACCCAGCCTTGCTTTTTTCTTCTATTGTATTTCGGCAAACGTCACACTAGAGGAGACAAACGAAGACCGAAAACATTCGCCATTGTCAACAGGTAGGTCCATTTAGGTCGGCTCTTGCCAGTGTTAGTAAACACGAAAATAAAATGCCAGTCAGTAACGCGGCAGATGACGAAGGTACAATGTCTTCCTACAGCGCTATTCACCACTTTGTACCCTCATACTTATCCTCTCTGCGAGTACGGCCGCTGTCCTGTCGTATTCGTCTGTAGCCTACTCATCAGGACTGAACGAAAACTTTTTACACTTTTCATAACGAGCGTCTTGCCCGCGAGCTAGCGCAGTAATATGGTTCCCGCCCGCGACTGATGGATCTTAACGTTGGTGCCAAATATTATTTGCACGAGTATATTTCTGTTAGGCTATAGTACGACAGGTTCGCTTCACTGATGCGATACTCCAGAAATGATGGTAGTAATTGATTTACGAAGTTACTACAGCACCCTTACTATCCATGAGGATCGCCATTCGGTAGCCGATGACAAGAATAAGCTACTGTTGGGTATTACTAGACCAGCTCTAGATAACGTCTTGTCCTAATTTTTCGAACTTGAAATTTACGTTGCTTCTTGCCCTTATCTTAACCTCGTCTTCCTACTGATAGTAAAAACATTGAATCAAAAACTTCTCAGTGCTATCTTCAGTTATCACTAATTTTTAATTTTATACGGCCTTTCACTCGGCCTCTAGTAGCAAATAGGACAACGAAAACAATCGTTCATACCCTTTCTTCGTTAAGGCAACCGCCTGTTAGACGACGTACCAGTGCCTAAGCCGGTCGGAAAATCGGCCCGTTTATGTATGTATATGCTCGAGTATGCGTAAGTTGTAAGCACCTCGCACATGTCCAGTGTGTTTTTGTATGTTTGTAGGTCGTTTACTCTCATTTTTATAGCCCTATCCATTGACCAGACATCGGCGGTGTTGCAATACTGTCCATGCACACTTTTTCCCATCAGACATTTTTGTCGCTGTTGGCTAGAGACAATCAGTTTTTACGTTGCGTAGCTGTGACTCAGGAGAAGAGGGGACCCTGTCGAGAATGAGTAGAAACGAATCGAAAAAACTTAAACGATTTAGTTTGACATCGTGCGAATGCTCCAGTTGATTCGCGCATTGGTTTCTTTCAAAGAGATCACGAAGGCATGACACATCACCTTCCTTTAGATAGTGTTGGTATATCTTCAGGCTGCGATCTCTCGCTCCGTACTGAGGTTTTTTTCCCAATGCATTTTTATCTGGGTAACTGTTTCTGTCCACTTCTATTTACCTTTCCTGGTGTACGGTTAGCTATTGATGTGCGAATGAGAAGATGAAATGTCAGGCTATGAACATCTTTGATTGTCGTTGGCACCTTAACAAGGACACAACAGGTTTCTGCCTTTTTTGTACGATACTACAATTACTACGTGACGCTTGTTGCTTACCGCTTCTAACAAAGAGCGTCAACTTTTTTCCGGGGCCTTTTTTCGTGTGGATCTCTTTCATTGATGCGTATACAAGCACATAACTGTATACAAATCTAGACAGCGAGCGCTTTATATAATCTTGTGATTAGGAACAGATTCGAGTTGGCCGCCTTCGCATCTCCAGCAACATACATAGATAGTCTAAGGGTTTCAAATATAGTTGCGTTGTCTGCAAGAAAAATTAACGGAAGTATCTATAATATTTTCCTTGGAAGCGAAGGTTTATCGTCTTTCTCCGATGCGCAAGATCATCCAACCCTAACTGGTCAAAATCAATGTTTTTAGAGCAAAATGTACAAAATTACGTCAATAAATGCCCTCCGACTTCTGGTTGTATTAATTGTTGTCATTTCTTCTCTAGTCGACGTACACGTAAGATCCAATGCATGTCCCAGTTCTGGTGTTGTTACTCGACAAAGACTATGATATATTTACAAACAAAGAGAAAAAAAAATAGGTATTCATTATCACAATCAATGTGGGAATAATCTCTTGCTAATTGATGCTAGCCTTAGAGGTGTGGCGAACGTTTACTCAGGTTGACTGACCTATCCTTAGGCAGCCGAGATCGTCCCATTCTGTATCCTCGATCATGATCTCGCAAACAGACCATGTTTAAGCAGATGAAATTTCCCAATCGACGCAGCAGTTCGTTGACGACAGAAAACAAGTGGGTCCGACCAAGCACATAATCATGGTTGCCATTGCGAGAGTCCTATTTGTGCGACGCGACGGACACGACAAATTCAAATTACGACAAATCGTTCCGTTTCAGTCAGCCGTGCGTCTGCAATCTGACTAGTACACCCCTGATTGCTAGGTCCCTCAGCTTGTATCCACGAAATAAACACATGGCCAAATGCAAATTTTTAAACAGCCGCTATGAAACAACTGCGTATCGCCGTTAAGGCGCCAGGGTCACTCTCGTTGGGAACTTAGCATCAAGGCTAAGAGACTGCGTATCGACATGGACAGGTTTAGATAAGCTATTCAAGGCTGGCAGTACCGTATGACAACAACCGCTCTTCAAACCTAATAATATACAAGTAAATATATATATATATGTAAATTACAATTATGTCAGCTTTTTCCTGTTAGTAATCAGATCAGGTAATCAGAAGTGTAAAAAAAGAAGTGGGGCTTATCAGTTAGTTTCTTCGTTCGCTTCTTTTTACCTGTCCGTCGACTTTACGATAGGGCAACGGGAGCCTGCCATGGGATGGCTACCGATAGCTGACTGGCGGCTGGTGTCAAATCATAACCAAAATAATTAAGATAATAATAACTATTCTTATTATACACCGTATAATTATCTACGAATGACATGACAAAGTTATGTAGACTGACTGAATGATTCTTTCACATGCGCTGTAGTCACTGCACATCAGCAAACGTCACTATCGTGTTCAACGTCATTGTTGAAATCGCTCCGCTTTGGCTAAATGGAGCGCGTCGTCATAGGGGCCGTTGGCAGTATAATGACTTTAATTATCGACAGACACCGATCGCTTTCGACAAATACCTCTACGGACACTCCGTCGATACAGAGCTCCTGTAGCTGTGGACATCTTCTGCAAGATACTAATAATAATAATAATAACATGCCTGCGTGCAACGTATTACTCGTATCGTTCAATTTTACCAGTTGTCCAGGCGGCGCTGTTCCGGCTGAGTTCGATGTTTTTTACTGAACACTGTTGAAAACACCACCCCAAACAATGATAACAGCGCGCAGGCCACCGTCGGTCCAATGAACCGATACTGTCACATACAAAAGTGGGTGGAATAACGAATTTTTTTTCCTTGGACAATATATATATATGTGCACCATTCGGAAAGTAATAAAATGCCGATACAAACATTCCGCGTGGATACGCATCGGGTTAACAACCAATCGGCCCTAATAGAAGTGCTGGACGTATAGAAGGAACATGTTTTACGGCGTTTGAAATTTCGCGTTGTTGTTAGCCCTACGCAGAATGCGACAATTGCTTATATAGACCTCGTGCATAGATTGCATCATAACAAACAGTATTAAATACATATTACCAATATGGTTAAAGTTACGCGGAGTATTAAAATATTAATAGTCGTGTTTAAGTGGACTCGAATAGTAGATAAGTGTAAATCAACTGCATAGCTTCATTGTCATCAGGGGGCACAATCAGCCTGCTACACCACTCGAAAAGATGTTGCAGATACGGGCGACTGGTGGATACCTTTCTGTATATCGATATATCTGTCTTACATTACAGGATGACAGCGCACGTTCAAGCAGTTCAAGTTGATTATTTTGACCCATCGACTTATGAGATTGTCATGTCGTGCACTAAGACGCGGGTTAATAACTTATTTCGTGCCGTCTACATCCGATAAAGTGGCTCGTAGATGGAGCCTGAGAAAATCGCTGACGAAGAGACAATGCAAACAAGTCCTGCCCTCGAAACTTGAACTTCAGGCCTGCAGAGCTCGCAGTTGCTATCGCTGAATTACACCGTGACCATGTGGCGACAATCCTGTTATCTGTTCCAGCGCCCGCATGATCATAATCGACGAACGGGACGTGCTAAACGCTACTTTTGCTGTCCTACGTAGCATCCAAAAAGACAAGAAATTCGTATGGATCAAGCGAAAAAAGGTCCTCCGCTGAGAAGCCCAGCCACGCTCGGTGCCTGGCTGGCAAGCCCGAAGCTAGATGCGTTGTCAGAAGGAAAAGCAGGGAGAGAAAACGACGTTTTTCCTTCTTCATTAGCGATCTCGTGCCGTATAGTACGTCTTTGATTCGTGGCCTAATAGATGCGGCGATCCACTAGCATAAGACAGTATTTCTTTGTCGTGCTGCCCACATCACATAAGTGTTCAACGGCTGTGGCCATCTACAAATATAACTTGTCGCGTAACGCTAATGGGGTATTACATCCGTTGGGCAGACGTTACGGAGATGTAATATTTATTACATATCGCATAGATGTTTATGGCGACAGCAACAAAAAGGCCAACATAATGGTACTCTGAAGGGCTAGACTATTCGTTCTTGTCACCGTACGATGCTATTTGCAATCAAGATGAAACAGAGCCATTGAAAATGATACCTGTCCTAGAGACTGGCCTAAAATACGCTAGGAACAACCCATCCGAAGTTATTACTTATTCTTAACTAACAATGAACACAACTACAGTGTAACTTAAGTTGCGATACAAAGTTGCCACTGTTCAAAATCGGTTCTCAACACGTCAGTGTTTAGAAGCTAGCTTCGTAGCATCACAGCCGGCAACACTGGCGTAACGCCCGTGTCCCTTACCTAACCCAGCACTGGGTTATACATTTTGTCAATCGAAACGTTACTAAATGAATCAGCGTACCTAGTCATCACCCTCATTATGATCATTAACGTCATTGTTTGAGGGGTGCAGTGAAAAAACATCATCCTATGTGTGTTCCACATGGGAAACGAGCTAGCTTAAAGCCTAACCAAAAAAAAGGCGAAGTAAAGTTCGCTATTAACGCTACTGAGAACCGTGGCAGAAGCATGTGGCCGAACTATAAGCTTAAAAAGTCACCTGGACCCCTACTTTACTTCAGCTATTAGAGAATGCCAACGAAGAAGCGATGTGAGCTATGGTACCTGTGTGTGCGTACCAAAACCAAAGCAGCTTCAGTCGACCGCAAGAGACTACTGCCGTATCAGGGGACACTCGATAGGAATCGAGACGTAGCGAAGATGGCGTTGAGAATTCAGGAAAAAAATGAATACTGCTCGTACCTGGCACCTACGAAAATGCCTTTTGATGTAATTACATGTAACAATAGTGATGGCCGACAGCACAACGGGAATAGAAGCGGTCCCCGGAGTACTTGGGCACTTACGGAGCCCACTAATTGGACGACAGCATAGGCAGTGAATCCAATAGGGCAGCAACCGTAATCTTAATATGTTGTTATCACCATAATGTGTGCACGAGAGATATATGGGTGCCTGTGTACGTTTACATTGTTACATGTGCGGACATGTGTATACGTAATAGTAGTTGTTGTTATTGCTATTATAGTATTAAATTTCGGTGCAATTATTCGCTCGGTGGCAGACGACATTAGGCTAGCGCATGCACGATACGAATGTATTCGAATAAAATGTTGGCACTATTTGGATCACCTTTCGACCTTGACAAGGCAATAGCGGTGCATAATTAAGATCGCTTTATTACGATATGTGCAGACATACAGAATTGCAACTGTTGTTTGTTATATGTCGTCGCAAAAAACAACTCATAGGCTGTCGTTCCTTCAAAATACGAAGCAAGCTACAGTAGCTGCATGAAGAAAAGGACAATGGTACAAGTAGTCGCAACATCCTAACAAGCTATTGAAAAACAACGCTAGAAGCAAAATGAAACGACCCTCTGTTCAGGTAGTTCCTACAACGTCACCATGAACCCTGCCTACTTGGAAAGACGTTGATTACGTACGTGAGACTGATCTATTCAAGTTAAGATTCAATAGCATAATTTCCCTAAACTTGGGTCCCATAAACCATAACTTCCCTAAAGCCTTGGTATTTATTCGGTATAGCCTGAGTCACATAGTGCAAGGAATTAGTCAGTTGCTAGGTGTAATCTAACCTGTAATTCTAATAGCCTTGGTGACGAGTCTTGTCGACCAACTTCCAAAGTCACCTTCGTTGTCTCCTGCGGCCCAACTGCACGAGTGACCTAACGTGCAATTTACCCATCACCCCTAAATCTAGAGCGAGAAAGGGAAACGACGAGACGTCCAACAAAGACAGCCAATTGCTCGTACCTTTTATCTCTACACCTTCTCGTATAAATAAAATCATATACCCACACATACGCATACATACAGAGGATAGAGCATACGCCTAAATTGGACGCCGATTCAGTTTTTGCCCCTTAGGATATCGATAATGGTGGCTGAATTCCCCTATGGTACAAAAGCAATAGTTAACATTTCATTGGTTTATTAATTCGCTACATACATAATAGTGCTTCTGTCCCCTGTCATGGTCATTGCCAATGGCATCGCTCGAAGTTAAAGTAGACTGTAGGTAATCGTTGGGTGATTTAACTTAGCCAGACCCGAAATTAACGCGTTACTCACAGAAGATTTCGATACTAGTAGAGTCAATTGATCCAAGCCCGTTTCAGGTCGAGTATCGCCAAAAAACGTCTCTTCAGAATGTAAAGCTCTCTCTCTCTCTCTCTCTCTCTCTCTCTCTCTCTAGTTTTGTTCTTATAAAACTGTGTAAGACTCAAGTTGTACAATTTCAACAAAAAGGTTACTTAACGTTAATGGTTAATTAAGGGTGATTATAATGTCCTATTCGGTGCAATAAGGCTGCAGTAGCACTATTGGAATTCCTTTAGGAAGCCACACATTTTTTTTAGATCGGCCGCATGAGCAAAGGATCCGCGGGGTTTGCTGTCACCCGTTCTTTCGTGGGGGCATCTAGTAGTAACATATATGACAGAAATAGGATCATATAATTTAGCTGACTGAACAACCAGGTTCTTACCGGATGCGCAAATGTATATCATCAGACAGTGTGCTTTAAAGGCGATCCACACTCACAAAGCCAACGTATCGCGTTTATCGCCATCGGACGTTGGGTGGTGCTCCAAGCTGGCCTGTAGGCCGTATGCTTTGTAGACAGGCATCCGTATCGCGCACATATGCACCGCAGCTACATTGTACATGTTGCCATACAAGCATGTAGCGCCATAAGACTTTTTAGCAGAGTCCGATACCTTGTCAGCAGTTGTATTAGTAGAAACAATACCAGTGGCTGAATTTTCTGCGCACAGAGGAAGATAATGCCCATTCGTAGGTCCCTCCCCCTACAAGTACTGCCAAGCATTAAGGTTCGATTTGTCGCCACTTCAGCGACATCGCACGGCGACAACAGTAAATCAGCAGTGCGAGTGGCTGACGTCAAGGGCCCACCTCCCAGGCGACGCTTAATAACGCCAGCGGTAAATTCGTCCTCTTCCTATATATATATATATATATATATATATATAATACTTGGCGGCATCAGCAGCAGCCGGCGAATCCAACATCTACAGTGCGTTCTGCCTTCATGACGCGGCCTTAATGGTGAAATAATGCTAATGTAATGACAATAATAACAACAACGGCAACAAGCCAAGACCGGCGGCGTTGACGGCCGCTGTTCCAGCTATAGTGCCAATGGTGACGGCCGACAAACAGCAGAAAATGGCCACAGTCGAACGAAAATCGCGCCGTATCGAGGGAGAGCCGCAAAGTCACCGAAATGGCTAGACGAACTCAACAAACCAGCGGCGACACAAAAACGGTCACATACAAACAGACAGTTAAATGGACGAGCAGAGTAAAAAATTGAGAACAACAGCATCGGACAACAAACACCTCAGGGGCGCCGGGTAGTTGTTGTTGTTATTGCTGCTATATCAACTACTACAATAAAAACAACAATAGCCATGTCTGGTGACGAACCTTTGAAGGTATGACAGCATGGCGTTGCCCCATTGCATCTCTATGAACCCCGCAGGAGACTCATAATAGAAGTACTTAGTTCCTATAAATGCGGTTCATCAATTTTAATGCACACTACGGTACAAACCACTCTATGTACAGTATATGTATTATATACGGCCATACAAGCAATTTGTGGGCCAGAATGAACGAACTCTATGGAGCGCTAGAGATTACGCTGTAAGACAACAAATGATCATGCGATTCTGCCAACGATATAACATATGACTGATAAATTAGTTGTCATGCCAAGTGATAAATAAATAAAAATTGGTACATATGTATATAATTTTGACACATGCCTGGACATTAACTAAATTTATCTGCTCAGGAACAGATTGGTCATGGATAAGCAGCTATCCTTAGCGATGACAGAACTATGAAAGTATAAATAATTCATACGAACAAGTAAGAACAAACAATTGACGCTGTCGCCGCAGTCGAATGTAGCTTTACGTTGTGTACATGTCTGCGGTAGCCTAGCATCACCGGCCTTCTTTATGGATGTGCGACTCAGAGTAAGTGCTAACCCTTCGCTAAACAATGCCATTGACAAGCGGGCAAAAGTTTTTCGTCGATGTCTGGTGGACGTCCCTGTGTTAGTATCCTCCGTTGCCCGTTAAGATCAATATGCTTGTCCCGTCCTTTTCTTCGCCGAGCATCGCTGCTTCCTGGCATGTGTCATGTCTTGATTCATAAGACAACAAATCCGCGGAGGCCGATCAATACGCCAACTACTACTATCTTGAATCGGCCAGAAGCGATCAGTAGAGGAATACATCGTTGGCTATACGGCAAGAGCGGTCGCTGCGGCAAGGTTGATCTCCATCAGCTCAGTTCTACGGATGGACGGACGGATCTACGGAGCAATGCACGAAGGAGCGAGCGATGAAAACAGATGTACGTAGGATAATTGCAGGTAGATGGTGCTCCATGGCACCCACTGAGACTGGTTCATACATCGAATGCCTGTGTTCTGAACAATAACGTCTCAAACAGTTCTATAATATACGGAGGAGCATGCGTCGGCTCAGCGGATGAACGAGCTTCCGAGGAACAGGCAAAATACCCAAAACGGTGCTTTGCATGGGGCGGCACTCTTAATGACCCCCCTATCGCCGCGTCTATTTCAGCGAGTATTTTTGGTACCATTCTGATATGAGTGTCAGTGGGTTCATACAGTGGTAAAGGCAACTTGGTAACTAAGACGGCCAACTTCAGCGGATAGAGCTGGCAGAAGCGAGCAAATGGCAAGGGTATTCTTTTTTATGCGGGGTCTGGCCAAGTCCTCGCCAAAGGCTCGCCAAGTCCGTAGGCTAAGCACAGATATATAAACCGGATGATGCGGATTCAACGGTGTATGTACACCGAACCGTTAGCTCTCCTTTCAACAGTCAGTTTTGAAGAGCAAGCTATACTATTATTTGTGAGGAAGTTGTAATTTGCTGGTGTTATCGTTTTAAGCTGGTTTCGGGCGGAACATCGCAGCCTGAAACAGCCAGGGATAGCCTGAAAATACCTCAGTGATAATGTTTACAGTATACATTAGGCCAACCTGAAGTTTTTTTTTTTTATTCAAGACAAACTATTGTGATAGTAGTCGAATATTAGACGAGTGCACGGTATATGCTTATTTAGTATTTACGAGGATGACTCTTACTGCTGACGCCAATGTACCGACCCTTCATTGTTACCTCAACTCTAGTTGAGTTCTAGCGACACTGTATATAAACACCATATGTAGAAATGCCTCTGTGTGTGCCGAAGTCAGGCCAAAGATATTCGAGGTGAGTCGAAGTCGAAATGCAATGGCTGTACTCGCAGCGTGGATCGCTCCTGCTAGCTCTGAGCATACGCGCCAGGGGTACTCAAGCGCGGCTAACAGGATCTGAGAAGGAACAGAGATTCCTCTGACTCAGTCACCGCTCCGAGCTTCCTCAAGGGAGACTATTTCCCGAGTTTGGCTCCGCTGCTGCACAACATAGTCCCTTCGGCGGCAAGTACAAGCTAATGCCAAAATAATTACTACAATCACGTTCGTGTCAAAAAACGCATTCGCCAGGCTATGGAATCCCGTCTCAAATCGCCCGCTGGGCTTTGCTTAGGAAGTTGCCCTTATAAGTCGGCAAAGCTGGAGTTGCTCGGACATGCTGTAGTTGCTATGGGGTAGAACGAAAGAGAAAGGCGAGTCCAAGAATGGTGATGAACGGAGGTGAACTCCAGGAGGGGAGTCGCGCCGAAGGAAGGTTGGCCTATGAACGGTAGGACTGAAGTGGGGCTAGGCACTCCGATCATGACAGGGGATTTTAAAATCCCCTACACGTGACCGAAAGATATGAATTCGTCATTGGATTCGACGACGAGACATGTAGACAACACATGTTGGCGGAAAATTGCTGAGGAACCAGTGCCGAAGGGCCACCCGCCTGAAGGTACAGAATGCGTGCGCGCTTCGATGGGAACCGAAATTAACTTGGAAACAAATCGGATGCAAAAGACTTTAGCAAAATGTTAAAGAAACGCGATGACGCCTGTAGGCCATACTTGATAATATCCATATACATAGTTTCATGGAAAAAGGTTACATGATATAAACTCCTATTACGGAGTTCTTTCCTATCGTCGAGATGTAGATCCTGGTTAGATAAACTGTGTCATGCAATAGATTGCGCGGGAAGTGACGAGCAATAACTGAATGAAGATAAAACTAAGCTTTCTTGAACTTGAAAAACATGCATAGCTGCTAAAACTTCTTTTACAATTCGTTGCAGCAACTTAGCAGTACTCGGACTACGCAGAGTCAGTCTATCATGATCACTCTTTGTGCACGGTAAGTAACAAATTACAATATCGTCTGCAGCGTGCACTACTCACTCAAGCTGTGCGCTCAATAGCAATGCTAGTTCCAGATGCGCAATATGGTGCCCACCTCGGCACGACACACACGAATCATTACGAGTCTTCGCTAAGTGATTACTTCCATTAGAGAAGTCACCATCCCTAAAGAATCTAAAAATGTACATACGTCGCTAATTCACCTTTCAAATATAAATAAGGAACAAAGCAGGGCCATAGTTATGCTACTTCCCAGATCGCCCAGGGCACGCACGTGCTTTCAGCTGCCGTTCAGCTTCCCAGTGCTCGCGCGTCAGACTATAGTAGGAGTTCCAGCATTTCGGACAACGATGCCGGAGAGTCGCGGGAGTTGCCGGATTTGTGTGTGTCCCACCGACGGATGTCTCGTTTCCCAATAATAATCTCTAGCTCAGCTTGATCTCTCCCAGGTGATTCGCCTCGTACCGAACGTCGTCACAGCACCCATCATTGGATTGTAGATAGGCAACTTTCTAGAGCGATCCTGTCACCCGCTAGCCATTGCGAACTCGTTGATTGTGTCACATGCCTATACACGGAGAGTGTCTGTTGTTGCTCGCCATATCTCGACCTTGTGTCTTTCTACCACTCGGTACATGGGCCCAGTAAGGAGTAACAGGGAAGAATTCAAAGTGCCGCCAAGAAAAGCGGCACACCGTGCGAAGAACACGGTGCGCCTATGAGGCGCATGCCTCTTCTACTATCGGAACAAGTCTAGCCAGTTTTCTTTCTGTGGACGACAAGTATTGCTTACATTTATGTTGCTGTTCGCCATCGTCGAAAAGATTTCACCCGCCAGCCATGTCCTCGATGGGCGAAAGCATCTTCCCAGCAGCAGTGGCTTCGGCGCCTGATAACACAAGGCCTAGGCTGTCTAGCCTGAGTAAATATGAAGGACATATAAGGCTCCAAGGGGAAGCGGTGCCGGTGTACATCATAGTACTTGTAGAAGTACTTAGTAGTAGTACTAGAGTATAAAAGTGATGACATCATTTCTTCCTTAACGACGCTGGGTCGTGGGACTGCCCTTGGAATTGTGACTGACTCGCCACACTAGATGAACAGGACAGAGAGCCTACGAAAACAACTAATACATAACTGATCGTAGGCTATCGTACAGTTGTAGTTAGGTAAGTGGAAGATGCAAAGGTTTGCCGGCCGTCAGAGATAGGCAGATGAGTCCGAAAAGATATTAGACAAAAGTGCTCACCCTCTCTTTGCCTCATATCATTTTAGTGGGGGACTAAAAACTCTCGCAGTTTCTACCCGAAGGAAAACGAGATCGTGGTGCAGATAAAGCACTGTATCATCCGCATACAGCTAGCTAAATGAGGACATATAGAAAAAAGTAAGGGAAATCGTATAGCATTTCAAAAATGAGTAGGATAACAGCTCTGATAGTGGCAGGTCTGAGACAGAAAATAAACCCAGTCCCGGGATAGATACGTGATTGGCAGTACAACAGCCTCAGCGTTTGGCTGACAACTGTGTGAGCCTCTGGCTATCTTGCGTTTTTCGATAACTTCTTGTTCGTCAGTATGCTACAGAAGCGACTTTTGCTATTATCTCCGTACAGCACCGTTCGAGACAAATATTTGTTACTCAGATAGTTATATATAACTTTTGAGGTCAGGTTCGCTTCCTTACCGCATCCTCGCTTGAGGGCCGAAGCCTCGACAAAATGCCGCACTGCCGCCTGCCATACTGAGTATGTCGTTGTTTCGCATGGTTCACAGAAAAACAGACAAACCCGCAACGAATTTTCGTCACTCATCAATTTCAGGTAACAGAAAAGGCGAGCAAACTCTGCGTTACCGGCGGAGCGTTTTTCCGCCTCTGATGTTCACTATAGACAATACAAACATTTTGGCCGCAACCTTCATCAGGCAGACTTCTTGTAGGCGGCCGCTTCTTTCCTTCTCCAATGGATTTCCTGAAGGTTATCAGTACCCGTTCGAGCTTCGATATTGGTTCGACCTCAACTGAACTCGATGTGTGGCCCGTATCACCAGGCGACGCTGTGTCTTACTTGCTATTATGATTGCTGTTGCTACCACCAGTTGTGAATCTCGTTTCGTCGGGCAATGCCGAAAGTTGCCTTTAGAGGAGGCGGCGTGGCGGTCTTTCGCCTCCACCTGGCGAAGGAGGAGCGTTGATCAAGCCGGCCCAAACGAAGCAAGATTCTTTGAAGGGCCACACCAATTAGATGGCAATTGAATTTAATGTGTCTAATTGTATGCTGCAGTACATCTATGTCATCTCTGAGGTCGGCTTTGGGCCAAAGAAGCACATGACTATTGAACATATATAACAATAAGCTTAGAGGAAGTCGCAGCGGGAGAAAGCGTCACTGAGAACGAAACGCTAGGAGCTATATGCTATCAAGTTGGTAGTTTGAGTATACTGCAAACGTAGACCTACTTGGAATCAGATAAATTTATGAGGTGCGATCGCATCTTGGATCCTCTCCTAGACACCGATGCATCGTAAAACAGGATCGGTTCGTATTATGGACTTTTTACAGCATGACCCGGTTCAATTTCCGAGTTGTCAACAAAGGATCATGTCATAGACACAATTAGTCCGTTCAATTAGCCTAAACCATTAGATCTAGCAGCAGGACTAGCGAAATGAAATGAGCGAACATACTTTTTATTGACGCGCTGCAGTATCCTACCCGGAATGCTTTTCATATAGCTCCAGTCTGTCCTAGTGCTTGTCTTATTTAATCGAGCTTACCAATCGAATCTCAGTGAACTTCTCAGTAGCAAAACCGTCTAGGTCGGATCGGAGTATTTCATTCTACCGCACTCGAATAACTGACTGCTTATCCCGAAAACAATGCGCGGGCTTGTTTGGGCTCCTGCTTAAGTCAGGCCGATTTCACGTTCCGCTGCCCAGTTGGTTTTAGCTGCACCGTACATTTGAAAAGCCCAGTGTAACCCAGTATACATATCGTACACTTCAGAACCCTTGAACTGGGAATGATTTGAAGGTAAATACCCGAACGCGAGACACATGAAGCTACCTCGAGGCTGGTTTTAGTAAACGACTAACTATGGGGAGAGTCGTGGTCCACTGAATCCAGCTTGAAGCGTGACTATAAATGTCAAAAACAATGACAGCCAGCAGAGGTGTCCGACTGGAACGTCATATATATATATATAGAAATTAAATAAGAAATGCAACGTATTCCAGTAAACGTCAAGCGTACGATTTGTCGCTTCGTTAACTTGCTCTAAACGGTTAACGGGTAATATTAATCACTAATGGCTAGGTTTCGCTTGGGAAGTTTCGGGTAAAATACATTAAGGCCAGACAAACATTTGCTCATTACATGAGATAGCTAAAACCAATTCATAGAACTGACTCACCCTTCCAGGTTGCTTGTTGAAATCGCAATACTCGTTGGAAAAACCAGTCGCGCAGCCGGGAAACGCCAGTTGAAGGTTGGTTCCGTGAGCCGTGTATGCCTGAAAAGGTTTTCACTCTACAGTTAGGCAATACACTATAACTGGACTATAAAATACCATAATTGAAAAATTTGGCCAAGACCAACATCTTTGCCAAGTTGCTCGTCTGTGATCAAGGGCATATACATACATCGCTCTCATTACTATTAATCTAAATAGGCAAGTTGGTTCCATGCCAATGCGTTGTGCCCCCCTTCGACGTTCAGATGTCCTAGCATGTCGTTAAATACGGTTCACATACAATGAACATGTGATATATAGGTACCTAAGGAGACCTTGCACTGCGCCTATTTAATAAGCGCTACAACGTAGTGGTACAACCGTACGCGATCTGTCTGATCGACCGATTGACTAGGCAGAGCGATGCTGATTAGGCTGATATACACAAGTAAACTTGGGTTTATATCAGATAACTAAATTTGAGAAACCTCTAAACGGGTCTCGGGAGCGAAGTGCACGCAGTCACAAATGCAATATTTCCGTAATTAACTTCAAATATTTGCTTGAGTAACGAAAATAAACACAGATACATACATTGCTCCCTGGATTTGTCAGTTATAGCTAGAGAGTTTTTCGTTCAGGATCTATAGTAGACTATGAAATTATTAAGACAACTACAATTTTCTAGCATCATGTTATAATCGATCTAAACGATTACGTAGAAAAATATCGCTTTAGATAGATATAGTTGTTATGGATACCGTTTAAATTTGTACGGGATTTGTTGCGATGGTACTTAAGATGGTAGTGTTATATAATAATGAGTTCGTTTTGGCCACTGCACTTATTTGTTTGTTACCTTTAACGCCGATATTCAATCAATTATGCTCTCAATAGCAGGACAATTTCTGCATAATGCGACCGAGCATAGTTTTGTTATGATACCTGTTCATCATTATTATTATTAGCACATTTATAAATAGTGCCATAACGACAAAATTTTGGCCGCTACTCAAACACGTTTACATAAGGCTTGAGGTTACAAACAGAGAGCGAAAAATCCCCAATACAGACACGTCTCGCTTGACTAAATGGCCACCGGTAGATTAGGTTGTTTTTGCTCCTGGACGATACGTGTACGACGTATGATGCGCGTGTATGGATGCTGGATATGAGAAAACCGGGCACCTGTTTATTGTCACCCTATCGGTTTCAGAGAGCCTGTCATCAGGGTGTAATTAGCGTGTCACTTAATTGAATAGCCTTGAAAAATAGGTCGTTGCAAAATACCTAGATTTTTGTAAGGTTTAGACATGTTGCAAACAACAAAAAAAAGCCAAACAATCCTTCGTTTGTTTTTTTTTGCGAAATCAGAGACGCTGTTGAGCGGTTATTCATTGTTAAAAAATATCAGTGCATATGTTTTATACGCAAATATCAATCGATTCTACGTTTCCGCTGTGATCTTTAGTATATAAAGCACCGTTTTTACTGTTACTTTCAACTAGAGACCTTGGCGCACAATATGATACACGGTATACCCAAATCGTTAATGGCAAAGTCCTAGGCATGACCCAGGTCAAGTTGATATGTAAAGGCAGATGCTTAACTATTCTACAAGAAAAAGCGATATATTAAATTGAAAAAAAAAAACGTAGTCTGTGTTATTATTCAATAAAGGTCGAGACAGTTGCGACGTTATACGGATTTTGTTTTATAGTCTAAACCGTCATGCACAAGATGACGACCGTTTCGTACGTACCACTTCCACTCTGCCTTCTCGAAGACCGAGCTTGAACCGATATTCGCGCTCGTCACGGGGCCGGTCTTTGTACCCCGTGTATTTTACCTCACTTTCTCGAGCGCACTTTTTAAGCAGATCGTCACTTTCGAACTTTGCCCGTTGATTGAGCACCACCCGAGGTACGTTTAGCATACACCTCGCCAGGTCCTCAAAGATCGTGGGCTGCTCGTAAGGAAGCATGGCCGCAGCATCCGCCGGAAACGAAGTTAGTAACGCCACTTTGGCAAGGGGTTCGGGAGAGCCGCTGCCCCCCTGGTAGACCTTCACAAGTCCAACTAACGGCGCCCAACGCACTATACAACACAGCAGCCGGAACAGCACTACGGTTTTTTCTTGCGTGAGAGCAACATAGAACGCTGGCGGCGCGCGCGTTTCCTAATTGCTTGCCGGTATAGTAAACTGAAACGCTAGTTTATTCGAACGCTCCGCTATGGATTGACGAACACGCAGAGAAATAGTCTATTTTTTAAACGATATTCGCGACTTCTTGCACACCTGTTTCTTTACGCTTTCTTCAGAGTTTTGACTTGATCCCTCAAAATCATGCATCAGTATTCAAACACAATTAGTACAAAAGCAAATTTCAACCAAAACATACATACGTACACAACGAACAAGCCACACGCAATTGACGGACTCGCCGGTTTGATGCGATTCGCATTTGGTCTTGCAGGGGCTATTTTGCCTCTTAGTCGTTTGTTATTGTTTTTGTTACAAGATAGCTGCATAAACGTCACCAGTCGATGGAGTGCAGTACAGCAGCATGAAAAACACATGAAAAATCGCCCAGCGCATACAAGCGATTAGCAAGCGCCGATTCTGGTGAGTATCGGGCTTTCTTTGGTCGGGGTGAACAGTTTGTCGTGTGGATTAACGCACGCGCAGTGTGCTCTGGCCCGGTCTCCGTCGGTGTCAGAGCAAATAATCGTACAGCCATTCCCTCGCAGCTGAGAGGCTCCGCCCATTGGAGAACTAAGCACCTCCCAGCCGCTCTGTCACTGACTTCGAGTGGAGAGGAGGACAGCTATGGCGTCACTTCCTACCGTCGAAGGTTCGATGGATACAACGCGCAATTGGGGCGTGCCTGGTATTTTTGATGGTAGCACAGTCTAACTCGATTCGGATTTAAATACTGGGGTTAAATGAGGAGAGCCCTGTCTAGCAGCTGATGATAACGGCTTCAAGTAAATTACTAAAAAAAAAATAGAGAAGTTATAATTTAGAAATGTTTAATAGCGTTTAAATGTCCGTCAAAGGACTAGACTTCGACAGGATCAAGTCCATTAAGTCACTATTTCTATCTTTATGATTCTCCATCAAGAAGTTGCAATTCAGCATTGCGGTGGGCGTAGACCATGTCGCAACTATTCCCCGTATCAGTGCCTCATACCTTTATGCCAGGCGGTAATGTTTCTATGTGCATTTGCTTGGCTGGCTTCTCTCTTTCATCGCTCGCTGCTCCAGCATTTGAACGAATCGCTATCGCCGTAGCTGCGGGCTTTGCGGTCAGCAATTGGGTGCGCGTAAGCAGTTCGTTCGTTGGAGAGTGCCAATGCGCCTACCGAAAATAGCTGGGAGTTTCACAGACGGCTAGCATTTCGGTGACGGCCGAGAGACTCCCTGGGGTGGATTTTATCTGGGAAGCTGTCGATCCTGCGGTTAGGTCCGGCGGCGTTCCCACAGAAACCACGTAAATCGACCTGCCTCCTTACTTCCACTGTTGGAAGTCCGGGGAAAGATAGGGAGCACGTTGTTTACACCGCGCGCATAATTCTCGTCAAGATGTGTGCAGGCAGATACTTGTGTGTTGAAGATGAAAGGAGTAGCAAAAACAGCGTGTCCAAATAAAGGAAGAAGTATGTGTACCGAAGCCTGGAGACCAACTTATGACCGACAGGTGATACTGACATCTAGTAGAAAACAGTTGAGGTCTTTCGGGGAAGATCGAGTTTGGCTGAGCTACATTTGTTTGTCTGAGAATAAAAGTGGTCTTTGTGGTTAAGAAGATGGGTGACGGAAGTGATTTCATACTGGCGCGCATACTCACATACGTTCATAGATCACTACGAGAATTAATGTTTGCTTGTTATCGATAGGTACAGATGTGTCAGCCTTACCAGTAGTGGTCCTTCTAAACGACAAAAACGGTACTATAATAAGTACATGCTTCTGACTGATGAATAGGAAAACTTGGCAACAATAAGTTGGAATTTTCTTACTCTGAAAGCGAGACGCTCAAACTGAATCATAACACTTAACCAATGGCGGAAAAATTCCTGTGCACCACAGCGGTAAGGTTTAGGGGTATGACATCGAATCAGCATGATTTTAGTTCATATCAGGCAGGTTAGGTGAGTTCGGCATTGATTTTCATTGATAAAAATGACATTTTTGTGGAAACGTCTTTTATAACTGTCAAAAGTCGAAGCCGCACCTGAGGAGACAGGCTCAATTCACAGTGCTTACTAAAGGAAATGTTTTTGGCTAACATCGCAGTTAACAAATGCCCTTCGGTATCATGTGGCGAATTACTAAAGATGAGCCCTGGTACCCGGGATTTATATATAAACCTTTTAAAAAACGCGAGACCTGTTAAACATGTAATACCTAAGATAATTTGAGTAGGACTAAATAAAAGGCGACATTACTAAAAAAGAGTTTTTTATTGATCTATTTATTCGTGTAGCCCGCTGTTTTCTGGTAGTCTCTAGCCTACTTGCCACCATAGAGGAATCTCTGTATTTCATATCCAGAACAGATGAACCCGTTATAACCTTCGGCAAACCAATTCCAAGGTAGCGATGTTATAAACATTGTCACAACAGAAGAGTCATTGCTTGCTCTAATTTGTTTTGATCGGAAAGCAGTCCAGCGGCTCAATTTCGGGCTTTTTTTTTCGGTTATGTGCTATGTCTTTTGTCATTGTTGCTGAAACCTTTCCGACACCGAAAATTCACGTACCACGTAAGCCTTGACGTCTGATAGCGTTATACGTTATAAATAAAAATGCTCGGCAAAGAATACATTGACTAATATTGCATATTTTACCTTTCTACGTGGTATTTACCATTCTACAAGCCCTAACCGAGACGAATGTTCAACGAGGACCTTTGCCATGATCTGTCTCAATCATACCATTAAACTTTAGCGAAGTACCACTGCGCTTGCAAGTATTACCGCAGGTTTATTACGCTATCATACCGACTGTATTTATCTGCTGTGTTAATCTTAACTTTATACGATGCTGTCTTATATTTTCGCCATACCATCGACTGGAATCCATCGTGTGCTCGACTGCGAATTGCCCGATAGGTTTTTCTTAAGGTACAAACCATTTTTGGAGGAACAATTGTAAAAACAAATTAGAACACTAGAGAAGATCAATATGTAGCATTCTTATTTTGGACTAGACAAAGCCGCTACGAAGCCAATAGGTGCAAACTGTAAAGATACGCATATTTATATGGTAAGAAAATGCAAAAATATAAACAATAAAGAGCTAATTCGGACGTAACGGACGCCTCATTGGTCTTTTACGATATATTAGGGGATGCACCGGCTTCTTACCACATCATTGATTCTGCCTTCTTATCTGTAACCGCGAAGTCATAGCAACATAGCGTTGTTCGTTATTTTAGTCAACCGACGATGGATTCGTCTGAAACCCAATTTCATTGTTATAGCTGTATTAATGGTCGACATTCTGCCAGCCATATTACTATGTCACTTCGTCGTTGAGCTCTACGTACGGCGGTTTTATGTCTGCGGTCGCTTGTCAGTAGTTACTGTCCGGAAGTACTGACAAAGAGCACTGGCGGCTTATAGTACAGCACACCTCGTATAGGGGTCAGCACAGAATAAGCATCTGAGCGAGCAAACACCATGTTGTCGATATACAGAATGGGCAAAAGTCTGTTGTCGGTTTTAGCAGAAGAACCTCAAACAAATCAAGTAAAAAACTTTCAAACCTTCAGATAATTTTTGCCTCTTTCTGTATAACCTTAAATCACTAAAGCTAACAGAAAACTTACACATTTGTTAGTAAAAAATATATTGTATTTGATTTAATCCTGTTTATAATACTTTCTTATGTAAACAATTAGCGATTAGTAAATTTTTCGTTGAGCTTTTTTCATTAAATTTGTATTTGGATTGAATTAATTACTTGATGTGACAGTTTGCTATAAGCATATTAATTCCGCTATGTTCTGCAATATTTCTAAAGCTATCCAACACAATCGTGTTGAATTGAATTCATTATATCTTACTTATTGCATGTATGTCGTCCTAAAAATAAAATGTACCTTGTTGGCTTTATACATAGCTTTGCTGAGGTTGCTAGCCACAGATCGTATACAGATTGTGCTCCCTCTTTGAAAAACTTGAACATAACACTAACCATTATACTATCTGCTGAACTAACTGCGTTTGTTAATCAATTTCCGGAGAGCGTTTTTGTTTACACAGAGGAAGTATGTAACACTGAAAAACGTATTGAAAAAGTAGGTACTGCGTAGGAAACTAATTGAGGAAAAAGTCCAGGTACGCTATAGAACAATTGCTGCATCCGTGATGCGGTCCGTCCATGCGGTCCGAAGATTTTAGGAAGGACAATCCACTTGTTTCGAAGATTAGTAGCTCTCACAAGGTCTGTTTTAGACAATTAAACATGTGAACATTTGCTTTCTTTTGCAATAATGGTGTATAAGGCAGATCAACGAACAATCCAACAACAATTTAATAATTTTAATAGCAAACATTTAGAACAGCACAAAAGTCTGTTTTTATACCGGGGAACAGCGTAAAAGTTTAAAGAAAAATATTCATACATCGCTATTTAGCTTTCTGCAGAATACCAAAGAATTTAATAGTTATGAACACAATATATGATTTAACTGCTGATTTATGTGACCTAAATCGGGTGTTGTTGACGATTGTTATGTGTCATGAGTTCTGTGTTTTTGGAGCAAAAAACGTAAACATGCAGGGCTCACCGCACTTACAGAAATAAACAATTACACACAATTAACAAATCGCCACAAAAAGTATCAGGCCGCGATTTAATTGCCAATATTTGTCTCGTTCCGATAGAAGTTATCATCCATTACAACAATTAACGTAGTTCAGCTAGCAGCGATCTCTGATCCTAAATCTTGCGTTTTTATTTATTTTCAGTTAGATTTACGGCTTCTTGTTTATCTTATACCGCCCCTACGGGTTCGGCTTTTAGTCTGGCCGACTTTGCACAATCGTTCTCTAGTTTTGTCTTCGCTTCGAGTCTTTTCAAGACGTTCCAGGGTGAGCTTTAACGGAATCGGCTCCTAGCATAAATACCGCCACTCAAATAATCTCGTCCACAGACTCAACAATTGCCTTCAGAAATGGATGCCGACAAAGAAAGTCTCATACAGGCAAACGATGCAGAGGTAGAATCAACGAGAGCACTAGAGCACCGTACGAACAAAAGGCACTCACAAACGAAGCAAGCCGATTTCCAGAAACTTTTTTCAAAAGACCATAGAGACTTGGTTAGCGTGTAGGATTTCAGCGTGGGATAGACGATAGAATACACTCGTAACAGCAGATGCATTGCTTTTTTGAAGCGTGGGAACCGTTTTTTAACACGCTTTTTTTTATTAGTCAGCCAGACCGTCCACGCCCATCACAACGAAACAAAGGGTGGAGGCACGCGGAAAATCTCTTTGATCGTGTTTTTCGACTATATTTCCTTCCGAACGATTTGATGACAAGTACAAAGCTTGATCTAACAAGGTTGAGGTCGGAATGATCTGTATGGATACATTCACATAGGAGGACGATCGAGGAAATCGGGGGGGAACTGACGGTCACTACCCTTGCACAGGTTCTCGTCGCTGTTGAGTAGGTTTATTTTTTAGAACTTCAACAAACGGGAAAATCTTCATAGAATGCTCTCCGTCCTGTGAGAACGGCGGAGTTTTATCGTCTTGTGAGATAATAGGGTAGTGTTAAAGCCTGGAATCTTGGCCGCGAATCGGTGGCTTATCAAAGATAATTGGAAACAAATTCCTGCCTGTTTGGTCGACGCACGCAGCCAATTCTTAAACAGGGTTGAGTAAACCCAGATCAGAAGAATATGCGCCACCCTAAAGCCTTGCCGCCAAAAAGTTCGTAAAGTTTGTATGTTTAGGCAAGGTGAGCCACGGTGTCGCCATATACGTGTACTCAGAGGTAACTATATTAGAATTCGGTAGTAATCCGTTGAACTAGTATGGTTTAAAACGATATACCAATTGTATTTACTACGGCTTTAGTTTTGATACGGTGGACAAACCCTTATATACATGGCACAAATGTGGAGAAAACATTTAAATATATTAAGGTATTAAAAAAAAATAAAAAAACTGCACGTAACCGCTTCTGTGTTAAATGCGATTTCTTGAAATGGAAATTTGCATCAATAGACGAGGCTATATTCCCATTAATGTCAATTTTAAGCCGGAAAAATATACAAGCCATAATAGTAGTAAAATATGGCATTTGTTTGATAGCAACGGCTCCGTACGTGGAAACAATTACCGTCGAATCGTGGGATTTCTTTTTTTTGAAACAGTTTAATTTTTTCTTACCAATATCAGGAGCGGTGCTCACTAAATCAAGAGTATAAAAAAATAATGGTTGTCGGCACCTTTAAGAAAAGTGGTAAATATAGCGTATAGGTTTAGCTCAGAAATTTTATTTCTAAATCCCAAATTCGATCTCAACGACAGCAAATAATCTACAATAGTTGCTTTATCCGAATTCCCTATTCAACTAATTAGAAAATAATGTCAGTTTTTAATTTAGCAGGAAACGCAACGCTTCCATCAAATTATAAAGACGCTGACCGCCAGAAAATCTGCTAATCCGCTATCTTCACTGACAAAGATTATCTTGCGTAGCAAGTCCTTTCTGTTACATGGCTTTATTTTGTCAGTGCAGCTGGGTCAAATACACATTTTTATTAACGGTCATTTTCTAAGACCTAACGTCTAATAATAGTGGGATCCTTGCAACCCACTCTTTTGATCAATCGACAAGTCATCTTGCCTTCGGCTATTTTCACTAATCTCGAATGGCAGACCTGAACAAAAAAACACACTCTAATGCCATCTTTAGCGAATCGTTTTTGAACAGATTTTTCGACTAAAGTGTCATGTCATACACAACACAGGGTTACCCCAAGAATCATGGCAGGTGAAAACCTAAAGTGCAGTTTCTTTTTTTCTGAAACGTCCGTCTTAAAACTGCAGTAAAATTCCATTTATCGCACGGTCAAATTACAACAAGTTGATAGCGACAAAACGGAGTTTCCGGTAGATAGTACCAATAGAACAGCGGAAGATTTGAAGAAGCGGACACTATGTTTTGACCAATCAAAAATCATAGTAATCATCTAGACAAAACTAGGTTTTGCTTACTGTGCTTCATAGTTGCTGCAAGAGTAAAGCAAATTTTCTTCAAAGCTCTATGAAAAGACGCTACCATTTATTAAAGAGTAACAAAAACAAACTATAACGGTCAGCGTAATCATTTATTAAAAATAAAAGTTTTAGAATATTAAAAAGGTATCAAAGCGCAAAAAAGATACGCAGAACGCAGATAATTTCATTTAAGTTGGCTTAATTTGCGCAAATATGCCATTCACTATTAAAATAAGTAAATGCACAAGTAATCTAGTATGTACAAAGCAATAAAATCTTAGCTCCATTATTTAAGTACTAGCAGTTTTTACACGGTGCAACTCTTCTTTAAAAATGCCTAGAGATGCAAGAGAAAAATGTACCAGCAATCGCTTAATTCGTAACTTCGTTAAACTGCGAAGAAAAAGTCATGGTTCAATTCCTGTAGACTAATCGTTGTTTTTGCAGTATTTGCCCATTTTCTACACTTTGTTTATATATATATATATATATATATATGTGGATGTGCGGCGAGAGAATCAAATTCTTCCCCGCAATATGACCATGCCTTATCTTTTTTACCACTAAACAGTTAGCTAGTAGGGATAGTTTATTCTCCAATGTTTCGTCCACAGGATAATCTGATCCAGTACGTGTAGAGAGGCAACTGCTTTACACACGAAGCTTGCTTTGCAGGAAGCTATTGAACACACTTCCTAATAAAGATTGCTAGTTTATTTCGAAATACCTATAGCAGCTTCTCGCCGTTCGATTTCGGCGGTGTCGGGTCGCCACAACGAGTTGTTTCGAAACAGACAGCAGCCAACATACACGTACTCTTTCTTTGGATCGTGTCGATTTCCGATGACAAAACATAAATAAACAGACGTGTTCCGCTCTATCCCTTTCTCGCTGTTCGATAATAAAACAGTACGTTCTGTTGGGCAGTGGCAATGCGCCGGCTAGACGGAGTGCGAGGAGTTTGATTCCAGAAGTTGTTGTGATGGTTTAATTAGGGCACTTCACGTACTTCGGCGCCTAGTTCTACTCGGCGTTACGCCGCACTTCAGTAACAGTAAAGTAAAAAGCTCGGTAAAATCTGTTGATTCGTGTGTCGTGTATTGTTATTCGACGACATGTGCGAATGCTTCTGTATAGACTATATCATGATTTTGCGAAGCGTCATGATTCCGTTCATTGGACAATGATAGCGTGCTGAGAATGTCTATTGATTACCAAGCCTAGAACGGGCTAATTAAGTGAACGTATTTATTAAAGGAATGAGCTACATATTAATGATCTTGACAATGCAGTCAGTTGCAAATACTTGTATACACCGTTAAATGTATACTGTATTAAGGGAGGTTTGATGTTATGACGGTAGATAACGCTGCTAAGTTGTGTTTCAGTTGTTAAGTTTTGGTACTGATGTAATGGACGAGCCAATCTGGCGAGAATTATTGCAAACAAAAAATTTGGCCTGGACTGCTTTATTTTGGCGTTTGGAAAAGCGCAATAGGTTAATGTTCTAGGTATCAACAGCGTCGCATTTTAGTCAGATTAGTGAATCCTTTTTTAAAATCTTACACTTTCTTGTTGCGAACTGGCCCAATATCTATTCTCCGTGGTCGCTCGGACAATCAATGTACGTTTGACTTGGTTTACTTATGATCTCTCCACTGAGTTAAATAATTATATTTAGTCTCCCATGCAAAATCATTTCTAAGCACTGTAATGGAAAACTATATGTGCAGTTTCTTAGTGCGGGGGGTATTAATTAATTACTTTTAATTTAGAAAAGACTGACGCTGAAAGATGAAACATGCGGAAAACAAGCAGGTTACGAGGGACGTCATGCTCATGCTCGATAACGCACCAGTGTGCAAGTCAATGCGCTCACTAAGTTGGAATTTTTTCTTAGGCTACCCTTATAATAAAAGCATAATATACTTAAAAAATAACTTATAAAAATCAACTTATATAAATAAAATTGGTGAACCTGTTTTATTAAAAGGCTAATATGCAGGGGTTTGTTTTCTTTATATAGGAGACTGCCAAAATGCCAAAGGAGCAGTATCGGTCGACGGGTGAGACTGTCGAAGTTCGTCAGATGGCGTTTGGGGTTCATACACCCGACGAGATTGGCGCGATGTCTCATATTCGTTGTGTCAACAAAAGTCTCTACAATCAAGATCAGTCAAAGGGAAGACAGGCTGCTCCATTTGGAGTTCTCGATCCTAAGCTGGGTCTGTACGGCAAAAAGGATCCTTTGTATAATGACGTTTCTTCATACTTACGAATGATTACAATATATAGTGATCAGGTCTCATATATTGATTAGAGGCCTATGTATTACGAACGGGGACCAATTAGATGCCTTACGTACGTTTACAGTATCAGTGTTACCTTTACAAATTCACAGGAACGAAGCTGACCTGCTGTAGTTTTGATTTTTCTGCGATTTTGTATGCTGTCCCAATAGGAACCTCAAATCGAGCCGGCGTTTGTGAGACGTGCGGCAAAGGTTTGACAGATTGTCTTGGACATTTTGGCTACATTGATCTCGAGTGTCCTGTCTTTCACGCCGGCTTCTTCCGTGAATGCATCAATATCTTACAGTGTATCTGCAAAAATTGCGCCAGTGTCCTACTTTCCAATGATGACAAAGGTGAACTTTGGTTTTTTTTTTTACTTGTGAATACAGTGTCTAAAAATGCAATCATTATCGATCAAGTATTATTTTTGTTCCAATTTATATTATAGTTCTTTATTTAGTGTTACGTTTGTCAGCACATGAAACGTGACCTTCTGTCTTGTAAAAAGTTACAATTGTAATTTTCTTATCTCTAACGTATGATAAATTTTTATCTACACGAATAATTATGATATTAACATAGGAACAATTGCATTGTTATGTTTCTATATTAACAGCTAAGTTTCGGCAGCGGATTCTTTCGCGGCAGTTGGACTACGTGGCTAAGAAACATATGCATAATGAGATTCTTGACAAATGCCGTAAGATGCAAGGCAAAGCCTGCCCACATTGTACGTACGTGAACGGATTCGTGAAAAAGGCAGGCATGCTGAGAATTATGCATGACCGGACGCGCAATAAGATTTCTCGCAAAAAAGTTAAAGGAGAGGCTGAGGGTGATGATGAAGACAATGAAAAAAAGTCGGATGACAAAGGTGGGAACAGTACGGAACACTTACCTTAGTTCACATATTGCTTTGGTCTCTGTGTTGTTACAACTCTATTATAAAGTTCCTCTTACAAAACATTATAAACCTGCGTTAGGAAAGATCGCTTTTCTAAGCAAACTAAAAGAATACTGATTCAGCCTGTCGATGCGTTAGAGGACGATGCATCTTGTAAATCTCTAGATAATGTTCATAAACTAGAAAAGCTAAGTTTGATCTCGAGTATTGGTGCATGCTGTTTGCATTTGAAACGTTTTACCGAAAGAATATTAGCAACAATGGGCAAATAAAATTAACTGTGAATTGAACATGAAATCAATTATTTCAATCTTGTTGATCGGGTCAATCATTTGATGATATTTCTAACTAAGTAGTTTTATAAATATTTACTTTAAGTTTAAACATGTTTTCTACAGCGTGATTTTAAATTAAATGCTAAACATTGTTGCCATTTCCCTAATGTTACAATTCACCTTTATTTCATGTTTACAAATACTGTTTCAGAAATTGATTCAGTGGATGCCACCAAATGTCTCCAGCTGTTTGCGCGCGTTCCGGAGCACGACGTCACTCTGCTTCTGATGAATGCTGACATTGGCCGACCAGAAAATTTGATTCAGACTCGGGTTTTAGTTCCACCGCTGTGCATCCGACCATCAGTAGCTTCAAGCTTTCGGTAGCTCATTTAATAGGTTACTAATAATTAAGATAGTGCCACACAGTAATCATTAAACGAGATAATCATAAAGAAAAAAAAAAACATGTATTTAAATAGCTGGTTGCAATTGCAGATAGCCGTTACTTTCGCTTCAAGAATGTCAGCTGCGTGTTTGATTGCTGTCTTGTTTACTATGATAAATACCAGAAATCCAGAAGGTGCAAATATTCCATAAATTCACCAAAGAGGTATCAACTGTATTCATTTTTTTTTTGTAAATATGTCGAAGTTCAGTTTAATGAAACAACTAATCAAACGGCTCTAAACCAGGGTAAAGAGAACTGTAGAACAGATGTAAATAATGTAATATTCAGAAACAAATAAATTGGCACCGAGTCTTTACTAAGTTTCGCTTCTTTTTAAAATTATCCGTAGTGCTGGCACGAATGAGGATGACCTAACAGTGAAGCTGACTGAAATGATCTTCTTGAACGACGTTATCGAACGCCATCGACAAACAAATGCCAAGCCTCAAATGATCGTCGAAGACCGGGACTTCCTGCAACTTCAATTCGCTCTTTACGTCAATGGCGAAATGAGTGGTGTTCCACAAAACATGGCACCAAAACGACCAACCAAGGGCATTATTCAGAGGTTGAAGGGAAAGGAAGGTCGCTTTCGCCAAAATCTGTCAGGCAAACGCGTCGATTTCTCGGGGCGCACGGTCATTTCGCCTGATCCAAATCTGCACATCGATCAGGTTGGCGTACCTGTGCATATGGCAAAGATTCTCACATTTCCCGAATTAGTTACCCGTCACAATTTAGAGCGGATGCGTCAACTTGTTAAGAACGGCCCTGACGTCCATCCCGGTGCTAACTTTATCGAAGGCAGAAACAAGATTAAGAAGTTCCTCAAGTACGGTAACCGCGAACAGATCGCTCAAAATCTTCGTGTTGGAGACACGGTTGAGAGACATCTGTGCGATGGGGACGTAGTCCTTTTTAACCGACAGCCGTCATTACACAAGCTGTCCATTATGGCGCACAAAGCAGTTGTTCTACCCCACAGGTGAATTCTGTTTTTAATTCCTTTATTTGAATTGAGTTAATGTGAAATTTTAAAAGCAGACTTCAGTACCTACGAGGACTATGCCTAGTTAATGTTTGCTGCCCCTTAATATATTTCAGATCTAATAAAATCTAGACATTGTTTATCTCTAATGAATACCAGGCTACGACGAGCCAACCACATAAGGCGGTCTATGCTTGAAACCGGGTGTAGACACACGGTTTGTTTCAAACGGTCGTTAGTCGATTGAAGCAATGCTTAACTAAGGCGGGTGTACCATTCATAAAGTTCGAAAGAAAGAAACATAAAGTACCAGAAATTCTAACGTGTCCGAGTTCGTTTATCTTTCGCCGTTTTGCAGGACGTTGCGATTTAATGAGTGCGTTTGCACGCCATACAATGCGGATTTCGATGGCGACGAAATGAATATTCATATGCCACAAACGTACGAGGCGCGTGCTGAGGCTATAACGCTCATGATTACTACGGCAAATATCGTTACTCCTCGCAACGGAGAACCACTTATTGGAGCTATTCAGGATTTCATTACAGGTATGGCCACTTTTATGACAAAGTAAGATTATCTATTGGTGGCGACAGTACGTCAACAGTATATATGTGACTCAATTTTTAGAACCCGCATGATTGTGTTTGTCCTTTTTTAGCACTAAATATATGGTTATTACAATATGTATTTGCCTTAGAAGAATTCGAATAATTCAAATTTTGTTAACTTTTTCTTCTGTTCGGCAACCCTTAGGTGGTTATTTGTTAACACACAAAGACGAGATGTTTGATCGCGATACGGCGTGTCAATTAATCAGTCAGTTGATTGCTGGAAGAGATTCCGGAACACTTGTGGAACTGCCTCGACCAGCAATACTCAAGCCGCGCGTCTTGTGGACTGGCAAGCAAATTTTCAGTCTAATTCTCAAGCCCTCCAGAGAGAGCAATGTTCGAATTAACCTTCGTGCAAAAAACAAGAAATATACGAAAAGTAGGTGATCTCTTCTTCCATTTTATTGCCACTAGCGAGCGTTCCCGACTCAGTCATTTTTATAATAAAAAATAAGAGCGGAATAAATACAGTAAAAATGAGAATTGAATTATGCGTTTATGGGTTGTACACAAGCAGCATTTCACGACGTATTCAATAAGGGCTTTGCGAAGTTGAACCAAAAAAAAAGAATGGAGCGGAATCCCAAATTATATCTTGAAATGATCGTCGAAGGACAGTCCAGGGCAAAATAAGTAAAAACGCTGCAGATGTGATGCTAAGCAGTGAAGTGTCGAGCGTGCAAAACATCACAAACTAGTGCTGGGAGCATTGGCACTAGTTGAAGAGGCAATTGCATTCTATGAGAAAGATAATAGTTTTACGGCTTCCGGACCAAGCGTCTAGCTTGTATAAATTTATTATTACTATTGTAATTTATTGTCTCGTTAACGGTTAAATATGATATTAAATAACTACATGTAATACAACTATCTCCTTACACCACTCCTAACCGCTGTGCTCGCTTCGTTATTTTAGATGAGGATATGTGCGCCAACGATAATTACGTAATCATACGAAACTCGGAACTTCTATGCGGACGAATGGACAAGGGCACTATGGGCAGCGGATCAAAGAACTCAATCTTTTACCTGCTTCTTCGAGACTATAATGCCCAACTTGCCGCTGACGCCATGTGGCGATTAGCCAGAGTAGCTGCCTACTTTCTCTTGTCAACCAAAGGCTTTTCCATTGGTACTAAATTGTTCGCGCATACTGAGTTACAGTCTCGATGTGACGCAGTACGAAAAATATCCTTTAGACATACATTGATTAAAATGACCTTCTATGTTATAAAACCGTTTTCTTTTTCAATTCACTTTACATTGCGTCTTTAAGGACAGTTTACTTCTAATTCACAAATATATTTGGATATAATGTTCGGGTTAACATCTGATAAACTGCAAAACTTGCGTTTCCGATATTGCTACTGAATTATTTAGGAATTGGTGATGTAACCCCCGGACCTAGTCTGGTAGCGCAGAAGAAGGAACTTGTTCGAGTAGGTTACACAAAATGCTCAGAGTACATCCGCAAGTTAGAACAGGGTACATTGCCTGCTCAGCCTGGTTGTTCTGAAGAACAGACCTTGGAAGCGCTCTGCCTCAAAGAGTTGTCTTCGATCCGAGATAAGACTGGAAACATTTGCACAGAAGAGCTTCACCAAACCTGTTCACCTCTTATAATGGCATTGTGCGGATCAAAAGGTTTGTTTAAATTTTTAAAAAAAAAATTTGTTCATTATTTTGTTTGTTTACAAGCATTAACGTCTCACTCTTCGGTATTATTTTCCCAATGTGCTTTTAGGGTCATTTATCAACATCTCCCAGATGGCTACTTGCGTAGGACAGCAAGCAATATCCGGTCACCGTGTGGGTAATGGCTTCGAAGATCGATCGCTCCCACACTTCGAGAGGAATACGAAGGACCCTGATGCCCGTGGTTTTGTGGAAGACTCATTCTTTTCAGGCCTAACTCCAACCGAGTTCTTCTTCCATACGATGGCGGGACGGGAAGGTCTTGTTGATACAGCCGTGAAAACTGCAGAAACAGGTGTAAAGTGCAGGCGTGTTTCAATTCTATTTGGTTTACTGTGAATTCAAGCTGCTGGCTACTCTAACAGTCTGCGTCCTAAGAAACATAATAACTAAATATTAAAATATAAATCATTACGATAAATTGTTGAATTTATTATCTGAGCGATATTCTTTTTGGCCTTTCATTTCACTCAAGTTTACTAGTCGATGTTTAAAAGAAGTTTTGTCAGAATTAATTCGTAGCCTGCTGAACACTTGCTACAGGTGACAGGACAGCCTCACTTTTTGAAATTTACTGACACAGTTGAATCTCAAATGCTATACGCAGGATATATGCAACGTCGTCTGATTAAATCCCTAGAGGATATGATGTTGCACTATGACAGCTCCGTGCGTTCATCAACCGGCGACGTCATTCAATTTGAATATGGCGCAGACGCTCTCGACCCCGCTATGATCGAAGGAAAAGATAACGTCGTCGATTTCAACAGGTAAGACGTAATTTTAGAAAGTGCGATTCCTTGATTGAAAGGTACAGAAGCTGATAGAATAATGATTTCTACTGTACATATATATATATTTAGAAAATCTTGCAGTTTGCTTAAGCTTTGTAGAGAATTTACTGCTGTTTTACAAGACTACATTTTGGAAATCATCAAGAGCATTTTACAAAACAATTTGAGTGGGCTCTTCATGATGACTTTTGAAGCTTTGAATTTGTCAGTATTATTCGCTTATTTGTATTGACTTACGATTGCTTCAATCAATCTGTATTCGATAGAGTTTTAGAGCTGACAAAGGCCCTATACCGCTGTCCTGACGAAGAAGCTGCTGAGCCAGAGACACTTATGAAGCTCGCCGAATCCATCGTATCTGAGAAGTGGTCCTCTGGCGATGTTAAACAGTACTTCATTGATCAAGTGTTGCGGTATATTAAAGATATGACAACTAGCATAAGTCGTTCGTGGAACAAATTCGGAATCACAAAAAACACCCCAGCGATCTACAAAGAGCCGTGGCGCCAAACCAAAACTCAGCTTAGGGAGTTTCTCAAAACATGCCATAAAAAATACCTTCGAGCTAAGGTATGATAACAGACGAATACTTTTTTCTTTCCTACAGTTTCGTATATTGAGTTTTATTTTAAATACAGCTGTACGCCGCTAATCCTATGCTTTAGATCAGGCATTTATGCTAGATAAGTCTGTGGTCGAGGCGCATGTCAAAAAGAACATGAATTCGAGTCATGTTCTATTTGCTTTCAGTAAAGATTATACAGTTTTTGTATTACGATGAGGATTTTAATTCAGCAAACATTGTTATAGGAAATACTATTTTTTTTTCTCTAAAAATATAGATGTATAATAGGTGTATATATGCACTGATTTAATAGTTAATTAGTGCTGCTAAAGTCTTGGTGATAATGCATTGCAGCTGGAACCGGCTACCGCTGTAGGAGCAATCTGTGCTCAGTCGATCGGGGAGCCTGCCACTCAAATGACCCTGAAAACATTTCACTTTGCCGGTGTGGCTTCAATGAACATTACCCAAGGAGTGCCTCGTATAAAGGAAATTATCAACGCATCGAAAGCTATTGCTACTCCAATTATTACTGCAACTCTGCTCAATGAAACTGATTCAGAGTTTGCTCGGTGGTAAATATCTTTTCTAATTTGGCTTAGTGTACTTTTAACGGACCGAAACAAAAGTCATACCATAATATTAGGCATTTCATAAACAGCCATATGAGCAGAAAAATAAATATACGTTATGTACAGGATAATGAAGTGTGAAACAATTAGATTATTGTTGTCAAGCGTAGGATAGAATAGGTTATGATGAATGCGATTAATTAAGTCGTTTGTGACACTCGCTGACATTTCGTTAATTGCTTTTGGTTGATTTTAGTGTGAAAGCCCGTGTGGAACAAACAACCCTAGGCGAAATCTCAGAATACCTGGAGGAAGTGTATCTACCACAAGAGGTCTTCGTGCTCATCAAACTTGCTATTGACCGTATCCGACTTCTGCAACTTGAGGTTTCCGCGGATACAATTAAGTATGCGATTTGTTTAGACAAGAAAATCAAGGTAAGAAAGGAGATCTGCAAATATTTCTAAATGTAGCTATTCTAAACAGAAATTACTAATTAGAACACAAAGCGTGCTTCTTCACTACCAGATGCTTGAAGCCATCTCGCCCAGAGCTTAACTGGCTTACGTTCCATCGGAAATGTGGTTCTTTGCTATCTCTTTTTTTAACTTTTTGCATACAGTCATACGCACTAATCATGTCTAACTCCCATTTCCAGGTCAAACCTAATGACGTTATCGTTCAATCGAATTCTGTTATCACAATTCGCGCGTCAAAGACGCCGACAAATCAGAATTTGTCGCATATTGTACAGGAGTTGATGGTTCATTTGCCCCAGGTTGTAGTCAAAGGAGTGGCTACTCGTGCGGTTATCCATTGTGACGATTCAACGCCAGATCGGCCGATCTATAAACTTCTCGTAGAAAGCGATCGCCTTCTCGATGTCTTAAGCACATATGGTGTTAAACCTGAACGGAGCGGTTGCAACAACATCCTCGAGGTAAATTATAGGTGGTTTCCCAAAAGTCCAAACCAGAGCATCTAGGAAATTTCTCTTGTCGGTACGTGTTTTAAACTAATGCATATGGTGAGAATGATCTGACCCGCGCGATCTTGTAGGCTTCTTACATGGGCCTGAATTTTATTGACATGTTGACAGTTCGATGCACTTTTGTTTCAATTTAAGCCAACAGACTGTGTGAAAAGACAATTATGTGCTTTCAAATTCTTCTAGGTATCAAAGGTGCTAGGTATTGAAGCGGCCCGGCAGCAAATTATAACAGAAATGCGGGAAACGATGGAGGGACACGGTATCTCTGTCGACATGCGCCATCTAATGTTACTAGCCGACCTGATGACTCGAACTGGCGAAGTCGTTGGTATCACACGGCACGGCCTCGCGAAGATGAAAGAAAGCGCTTTGATGCTTGCCTCATTTGAGAAGACAGCCGATCATCTATTTGACGCCGCTTATTTTGGACAACATGACGACGTTACGGGTGTTAGCGAATGTATCATTCTTGGAAAACCGATGCGTCAAGGTATATGAACACAACTTGGTATTTTATGCTTTCATTGCGCTGTTATGCTTCTAGGTCACTTCTTAAATGATTTATTGCAGCCTTCTTTAACGTTTAACCCTCCCCGCAACCCGTGGATAACGATTTAACGCAGACATAATATTTTTCGTTCGTTTCTCACAGGCACAGGTTTCTTTAATCTCGTCCACGATTTTCCCCGTAAACCACCGGCGCCGGCAAGTCTCATCTTCGATAACCCCGAACTCCACACTTCATTATTCGTAACAAGTGCGGCAACCTAGTCCTGGATGAGTATTCATAGCGTTCTATAACCAAGTCAACGTTAAGAGTCAATTTTTCGGTGGGAATGTTATTGCATGGGGGTTCGGACGTAGATGCCTTGTAATGTAATATATACGTGTAAAAGTAAAAGCTGACATTGTTAGTGTGTAAACGAAATATGGTTTAGATTTGTGTGGAAAGAAGCATCACACACATTAACTACAAAAAACGGAAGAAAAGTGCCTATTGACCCAAACTCTAACATTGTGTATTGCAATCATTATTTTAAGCTAGGGTCATAGAAACCTTCTGTGGCTACGCTTGTGCATGGAGGGTGATAATTTGGTAGTTGTTGTGATAATGGTAATGGTAACTGACAACGACGACGTCGCTAGAAATTTAATGCTGATATTGATTCATGAATGTTGCATCTCGGAAACGCAGAGTAAGCAATTTAAAAAAATGAGGGAAAATGCTTCTGTCAGTTCGATTAAGTACGCGAATTGATCATGTAGTTATTCTTTGTAAATTTTTGCTATGGCTAACTTTACAGCGATTTATGTTGATGTTAGAATTGTTCGCTATTGACCGAATAAAACTACCTCTTTGTATGTTTTCTTTTAGTTATAATACGCTTGTGTTCCATTTTTGTATCACTAAAAATGACTAAGCCAAAGACTGATTTACAAGAAGCGATCTACGTCCTCCGTGTAATAGGATAGGATCTTACGCTACATTCCATGTAGCCCCAACATAGCTGGCGGGACTTGGAAAGGGTCTAGAAATACGAACAATATTTAATGTTTTAATGTAAGTACTTTGCTTCATTAGGGGTTGATTCTATGCGTGTGCAAAAGGATCGTTCGGTGCGTTAATAGTATCTGCATTAACATGTTGTTTGTAGTGTGGTTTTGTTAAAACAACTGCCCATTGTCGAAGGCTTGTACTCTTGTGATAAAATTTATCAACCGGTCACAGATCCGTGTGAATGACTTAGTAGATTACTTAAAAAAAATTTAATTTTGCGAGCAGTAATCCTTTGGGTTGACCTTGTGCTACTGACCATTTAGTAGGCTTTCTACTTACAAGACAAAGAGCCCACAGTAATAAACAATAACAATACCCCTACAGTTGAAAAAGAGCTGGCACGGCAATTGTAAAGACACTATTATTACAGACACATAATATCTTGGTACTGAAATGGCCTCGCTATCGTTAATATTGAACCTCTCTAATACTCTATGTCAATAACAGTACTTGGTTCCTTCTTGTTCTGTTTCCCACTGTTTGCGATTGGTGAATTGTCGTCCGACTGAGAGAAGCCTCGTACCTAATGGGGTTGCCCTCTATTCTCTACCGTCGTGTTACACAGGTTGTATCAGCAACTTTAGGAAAAAGATATTATTTCAGTTTTCTAAGTCAAATTTAGAGGGAATAATTATCGACTAGAGTTGTTGTGTCATACATTACTATAAAGTGAATATTCAAAAAGTTGTGTGTATGTCATGAAATATAGCTACAGCTGTGTACTAGTTAGCAGGCTGTAAGCGCTGCAAGGTTGGATTTTGGATTATGACAAATTAGTTAATTAATGGTATCCATTAGCTTGCGTAGTTTATACGCGCATTCCGTTCATTTTCGGGGATTTCATTATGTATTTTGTGGCGTGTCATGGTACTCACATCCACTTATTGCAGACGATCCACTTATATCGCGTACAAGATTGTAAATTCGCAAGATGCATAAACTTTAGATATGCTCTAGTGAAATCGGTCATTGCAGAGGTCACGACTTTGCAACTTAGAGTGATTCTGGACGAATTTTGATGTTTTGTTTTATTACAGGAAATACTGTCTGTGCGTAAATTCAAAGTCCTATTTTCAAAATGTATAATACATAAATCAAAATACATATTAAAGATTTTGTTTTCAAAAAGAAAGCCAAAGCTGCTTTTCTGGTTTAATCCATCCTAAAATAAAAGAAACACCTATCCCGAAATCTGTCGAAGAAACGTCGACACGCTGTTGGATTGATTATTGGACGATCTACTTTTTGTTAGATACTTAAAAGCGTTTATTTTGAACGATGCGACTCTTCCTAGGCTCGTTATTAGGTAATCGCGCAGGCTGTTCATTCCACGACATATTAAATACAATTGTTGTACACGGTTGCCTCGTGGTAGAATATCCAGTAGTTACCTAATGACTTTACAGAATGGCCAAATTGGTTTAACTCGTAACTTGTCTGACGTGTTGCTGCTGATTTCGCGGGTTTCATTTATTTGTCCCCCATGCCTTCTGTTTTCATTATTACTAATATTACTACGAACCCTATAATATAAAATAATAATAAAAGAAACCGAAGTTGCATAAATCAAAATACTTGCCGAGAGCTAAACAGACGATGAACAATAGAGATGGCTATGAACGTGTTTTGAAGTCGACTAAATCATTTCTGTGTTTTTTTTTTGCTGGGCACGTGAAAAAGTTACCGAAACGTACCCACAAATTTAGCTACAGTTGGAATTACATTGTTGCTATTTTCATCAAATAAATATGAATTGGCTGTGTCTCGTCTAACCCGTAATCCATCTAGCTCTGAGAAAACAAGCAACAAATAATACAGATAATAAGCAACAAATAGTAACATTCTCCTTGTCAAATGGCTAAGCAAATAAATATGTTTACCTTTTTTTATTTTTATTTTCCCTCGTCCGGTGCTACACAGCGGACTAATTACAAGAAAAAGGCAATTGGTCTCCACTTCTGATCGTGACCTCGATTCGAAACGTATTCTATTATAAACAACGAAATCGTTCTCTTGATACCCATTTATTATTATCAAGTTCCGATTATACTTCATATCTGGCGTAATTCTATTTATCTAATTATGATGCTATCACAGTTATTATTTCTTCATTCATATACTGTCCAGAAAATCATTTCCCTGTTTTAAAACATTCTTCGATATATTTATTATATCTATAATTTTGTTAATTCGTGCTGGCTGTCGCGGCTTACGTAAGAATCAAGACTGAAAAGGGCTATTGACTTAATTACCCTTCATGCGTCATGAGTGGCTTGTAAGATTATCTCCGAAATATTCGTTGACTGTTTCGCTGATTGATTGTAACTTCATAGCCTCACTGCTAAACTTTGGTATACGTAACGCAGGCCAAGTGTAAGCTGTTGTAGACCACTGCAGAAAATCACTGTTTTATCACTGTTCAGCAGGCAGTGACCTTTCGAAATCAGCCAACCTTTCGCCCGCACATTTTCGGCCCACAAGAACTTGTCACAAGACACTTCTAGTACGTCTGTGTTTGCAGTGCTAACTTAGATCTTCTAATTGTAGTGACATGCAGAACATGTAAGTTGTGCCATAAAGTGACATTAGTGACACGGAAAAAGTTTTTGTGCTCTAATTATTATCGTACTTGCATATTTTACATGAAGTTAGTAGTCGCATTATTTACCCTGTATGTACGTATGTCATTATTCAGCGATCTTGACTGATTTCCTGCCTCTAAATGGCGATATTTTGAATGCTGACACGCGTCGCAAAATAGTTTTTAATATTCTTGTAGTATTTCTGTACTGCTGATAATGGATCGTTTTGGATTGGGCTACAAAAACACGGTGTTCATCCACGAATCCCTATGAATTTCTTTAGAATTCTTTTTTGATTCATCAACTAGCACTACTATATGATATTACCTGTATTCCACTGAAGAGTCTATTAAAGGTACTAACATTTCCAGCATAGGTTTTGTCCGTGGGCTATTGTTTCATATTTTGCGTACAGTAAGGCTTAGCTAAACCTAACACTAAACGCATCGTTTATCTACAGCGGGTTTCGGGAAACTGGGTCCCATCTCAGTAGGTGTCCCCAAATTCAACAAGCAGGTACGCCATCATCTTAGAAGCTTACAGCTTCAGTTTGAACGTGGTGCGGTCATGTAAACTACCAATAAAAATAGCAATAGCAAAAGACAAATCCCGTCCATTATGACAGAAATTTTGATTTGAAAAGATTTGACTGCTCCAAAATACATTTCACATTGTGCTTGACAGCTGGTTGTTGTTAACTCAAAGCATGCTATAACTTGAAGCGCAGAATTTAGTTAATTCAACTGCGTTGGCCACTCCTGAAAAAAAGTACGCCAGTGTATTTACCTTTTGTGGCCCGAGAAGTAGTTGTATGATGACCCATTGATGCCTATTGGAGATACTTATGTTTTTGAAACGTACAGCCCCAACAAAGTAAGCTTAGTAAAACCAAAATAGGGTAACGTGAGCCGCCAGTAAATACGTAAGAATTTTAAAATATGAAATTCTTCTATGCCATTATCGTATGCAAATAACCCAGTTAGTTATTCAACAAAGCTACAATGAAGAAGCTGTTTGGCTTGTCTAGGTAGTGAAAACCTTGTGCTAGTGGTGAGTCTCTAAAACTGAGATTAACCAACTACCCGAATGTTTGGCAACTTGCAATGTCTCAATCATTTTTTTTGCCTGATACCACCATTACAGAGATAGAACAAGCATGCGACAGCAATCCTTGTCTTAGACATCGCTTGAATAATCTCCTTAGTTCATCTTTATTGCTTAAATGCGTGCATTCAGCTTCAGCAAACTGGCTTACTGCGGGCTAAATGCACTTCATATTGTTGTCTCTTGCGCTGCCACTCCCGTTTGTTGTTATGGCCAATTAAAGCTGACAGCCTCGACAGCGGAGAGCTCGGTAAGTTTAGCGGAAGATCGCTTACCACGTTACCGATATAAGGCTCTATGTGCTCGTCCCCGCCTTGATGTTCACATTGTTGTGTATCATTTTGAAAGGTAACAGTGACTGTCAAGGTGGTAAGAGTATTTACCTTATTTGTCTGTTGTAAGCTATGGCATCGAGAGTTGTTGTTTAATTTACGGACGTTATAGGGATCGCCAATCTAAATGATATGGGGGAGAATACTATACTTAGTGGTCGTGCAGCAAATTCGGCAACGTTTAATCAAATCGGTATAGTCTTACTTTGACCAAGGTCTACGTTTCAGATAATGCCTATTAGAGGATAGCTTTTATAAGCCTACATTTTAACAATCAAAATTACGGTGGGAGTTCGGCTGATAGAGGAACCAAGATCTCTACCTTCTGTTCATTGTCAGTCCTTGAAATGCTAATGACGTCGCCGACAGAAAAAAATATATGCTGACGTTTATATAATTATACGGCGCGTTCCGTCTCCGGAAAATTTGCGCATGCTTTAAGCACAATGGAGTAGCCGATTGTCTAATGCATAATGTAGAATCGAACAAGATTAGGGCTTTGCCTCATTCTTACAGTATGTATAACAAAAGGCTTCATTCTATACACTTCGATTGTTGGGCCTCATCTGAAGAACGATACTGGTCTCAACGACAGCACAGTGTACTGATTCATGTTCTGATAGGTATTTTACTGTCGATTTTGCTTTTCACCTACTCATTATCGTGTCTAGACCCCACGGCTACCTCATCGTTCGTTCTCTCTTGGACCTACTAATGGAATAGCATCTGCCTGTTCTAAGAAATCACCAGATGATCATTGTCAACGGTGATCTGTGTGTGCTACGACAGACACAAACGAGTCGAATAACAGTGGTAACAACTCTGTAAAACTACTAAGAGCCGGAGTCGTTGCAAATCGAATAAGCAGGTATAGATCCTATCATCAACATAACTAACGTTTATGATCATTGCATACGCATATTTAGGGTCGTTAGACCGGCCATCTACTCGCAGACGGTTCGATCGATTAGATGAATTTGAAATGTGCTTTTGTCTTTAATTTAGTTTTTTTACAGTTTAGCTAACGCGGTAGTTGTAGGCAACTGTTTCGATGGGAGAAAAAGAAGTATCGTTGTTTAATTGTTTTTGCCAGTGTGTGTGTACTACGGTACTATATTCTCCCAAGAGTTTTTCTATCTTATATTTTAACGGGGGCTTACAAAGATTCATTAATTCCTCGAAATTCACTATATGAGTCGCTGAAATAAGGTCCGCTATTTATATAATTTGCACGTAAAAGTCACCGTGAAGCTTCACTTCTGAAGTCTGCTTTTCGATTTTGCGGTTTTATACAATCGTATGAGGTTCTCACGGAGAATAGCTAGATCGGCGAATACAGCAGTAATCTGCATGAACAATAAACATTTTGTTGTATACAAGTTCATGCAAATAACTTGGCCATTCGACAAAGCTAGAAGAAAAAAATGCTTGTCTTGCCAGAAAGTGCCGGGGTCTCGGCCAACGAAAATAACGCTTTATTTAGTTCTTCGTTTACTAAGTTCTCGAAAAATTTTGACATTAAAAAGCCGACTTTCGAACAGTTAAAATATAGGCATGTTTGAGGGATGAGAAGGAACTGTGACAGGCTGCACACCGTTTCCCAGAACCAATTTAATCACCTTGATACTTGTGCAACTAGCGTGGTCGTTCGTAATTCTGATCAACGAACGATCTGCGATGATGCATAATCCATAATAGTGGTTTTCCATATGAAATACATTTATCGATTTCACTGCTGATTCTGCGTCATCTTAATTTATTTGATAAATTTACACAACAAGAGAAAATAGGGTTGCAGCGCGGCGAGACAAAATGCCTAAAAGTAGCGAAGATAGGTTTAGGGAAGCACGACTATAACTAAAAAAAGGCACCCGTATCAACCGGTAATGTACATTTCCTAAGTCATCTTTTCCAAAATGTCAACTTAAGTCTTATCCAACTTTAGACTAATTTTTATTCTTTCCTCCCTGTGTAACATGACGCAGTGGGCTGGATTGTATTTTGAAAATAGTTCATTTTCTACTGATAAGACAAATTCGTTCGATAAAATATGAAAAAGTACATAGCTAACTCACGAAAAAGTCTAGTAGTTCCAGTTGAACCGAGTGTGTAACTTTAAACATGTTCAAAGTTTGATGGTACTTATTTTAGTCAGCGTTTACCTATACGACCCGTTTAGTCCGGTACTTGCTCATATAGCCTGCTCATTCCCTGAGATTACAAAAATCATTCGGAACGAGTTTCATTAATTCGAACTGACTGACTCGGGCAAATGCTCGGTAAGCTAATTTAATCTAATTATACAAGCTCAACACACTTTTGGTACTACATGACGAGCATCGTCGAATAACAAGACTCATCTGTACCATATAAATGCTCAGGCAAAGGATGACAGAATCAATAGTTTTAATGTCTGCTACAAAATCAACTTTCATTCGGATTTCTATCCATGCCGACTACCAAACGTTGTAAAAATCTAGAAAGCCTAGAGTAATCTGCTGTTGCCCTGGAATCTAAAGCGAGACCAGCTAAAATGATTGGTTTCTACGTAAACGCTTCTGGCGGTTTACAAGGTCAGTCGGTTACTGCCATGCCAATGAACATTCGGGACGACACATGTTTTGCCTTTTTATTCCACTCTCAGCTATCTTGCACGCAAATACTTGAAATTTCGTCTTCGGTCTTGCGTTAAGGTTCTGCCCCACAAGAAATCTTTCTTGCTTAGGGTGACATTTAAGCTAGGAATGATCGCAGACTTGGCCCTTTGTAGTTGTTATGATAACGCGTGGTATACATTATCCCTCTACGTGTTTTGTTTAAAATGCTCTGTATGGGAGTATAAATTAATGAGTTACTCTGTACTCTGTATCCGGATACAGAGAAGATAGGCGTAGTTGATTCTGAAGCTCCGGGAGTCGTTGGTTCGAGTCTAATCAAAACTATATACTATGTGACCGATATGACCGAAAAAAGGAACTTTTACATGTGATTCTGTTTCTGTTTTGAAAGCAGTAATATAGTTAAGTGTTTTGATGATACAAGCAATCCTTCCAAAAAAATACAAGTAATGGTCACTTGAAAAGAGTCAATTTACTTTTATTTAGACGGATCGTAACAAAATATTTATACATAAAGGAGCGAGGCCGATTTTACAAAAGTTTTCTCTGATGTATGCGCGATAAAAGTTTAAACAGCTATTTATTGTATAGTTTAATATAATGACGGTCATTTTCTAATGTTGTATTAAAGTTCTGTTGGTAATAATAATAACAATGTTAAACGGCCATTTGCTATAAACTCGAGCCCTTTGTGGGCACGTCCTACTAATCCGGAGCAAAACAAAATACAGTTATAGTTTACAACTTTGTTAATTTCTAGGTTCGTAGTATGTGGGTTGATCGGGCAAAGTCTGTGACGAATACAGGGTAGGCGTAAAAAACACATCAGTTACTTTCTGTAGAGCCTTAAATGCCATGATAAGAATCATACAGCAGGATCGCCGTAGACTTTACGTAGCATACGCGTAAAACCGTTGTCGCAGCAGAGCTGTAACAAGTCAGCATCTCCGTCATACACTCGTAAAGGCCGAGTCTAAATTCGAACTTTTCGAGTCGGCTCTCCTCTATCGAGAACCTTGCAACCTAGGACTTCGAATGATTTGTATTCAATCTACGGTGCTACTTCGTAATAGAACAATTGTTTTCCGCGGCGCTCGACATCGCTTCCTTTCACAGCTCACATCGATAATGATAGGTTAGATAGTTGTACTAATTAACATTATTGGGTTAATTGTTGTTTGGCCTGCTCACACGCTAAGAACGCTATTGAATTTGTTTTGACTTTCTTCAAAACGTAACGCTTGGCGCATCGTCAAGGCAAGTATTATGCAGCCATTCATCAGTTGTCTGGATAAAAAAAAAATTAGGTTTGCAGCCATTTCGCTCTCGTGTTTTTGCAAGAAGTTTCAACAAGAACACTTTATTGCAGCGGCCGAATTGGGTCGAAAATGGACATTAATATCCAGCCTAAAGAATGACCGCTTTGGGCCTGTCATAAGCAAAGGAGCAACTTCTGTTGATCAAGCAAGATTTTCGAAAAACACCAGAAACAAATGCTGAAAGCTACGATTGAAGATAGCTCTATAGAAATTTGGGTCTTCAAGTATTGGTAGTAAAATCGAAAGAAATGATCAAATAAGCCTTACAATTTGTCTGCGCTAGATATAAATGTCTGTCCTTTGAAAAGGTTGACTCAGACTAAAATAGATTTTGTTTACCTTCTTATATCGCTTTGTATTTCCGATATATATCCTTTTCAGAATGAACGGTACTTTTTTTTGTCTTAGTACAGGGAACAATATTCCGGGTACGTGGGCTTTCTCACTCCAAAGAAAAGGTGTCTCAGTTTTTTGAAAGAGCAAGCTTTTCCGAACTACTGTGCAAATATTACAATTAATGCCAGTAATGATAGAGTTCTTTTTACAAGTTCGCGCTACGGATGATGATTGTTTATGTGCAGTTGATGGATGCAAATGTCTACAATGGTAAAGACGAATTTAATCCAACAAATCGCAAAAATTTTGAGAATTGTCTGCAGCAGCGGTGGAACAAAATTGGTGCTCCGAGGCAAGATTTGCTTTAATAGGCGAGGACAGAATGGCATATAGTTGAGTGAATGCTCGTGATCCAGATGATGTGCGAAACTGAAGATGAAGTGCTATCGTTGCCCCTTCATATATGATACAACAGTAGAAGAAGTTACATTGATAGAAAAGTTGTACCTTTTTTTCTGAAGTACTACCAGTTTCAAGCCTAGATCTAAAAATACGAAATTTGGGTTTAGTAAGTGGGAGTCCTACCGAACTAGAGAAATCCCCTATTAACAATGAATTCGTTTTCATTGAAAAACACGGGGCAGAAGACCATTCGACAAACGATTGTGATCCGCTAGCCCTTTACAAAGCTGCTCAGACAAGACCGCTGCATGGCTACACAGTGATCTAAAATCAGTACTAATTACGTTATATCCCGACAGCTATACAGTTAGGACACTGAGCACGCTTCTCTTTATATTAGAAACTTCTTTATACTAGACTAGTCTATCGATGTTTCTCGCGTCTACAGTTATAGAGGCAGATCCGTGCTTTATCTTCGGTTCGATTAAGTTCAAACTTACAAACTGTGATCAATGTTAGAAATGGTGAACGAATCTCATAGCTTAAAGCAAATAAAATTCGCACAAACTAATTTCAATTTTTGCTGCACACTAGCGTATCCAACTGATGAAATAGTAGTTCTAAGAAATGCCAGTTCCATCGACATCTTAGTGATCAGCACCGCCGTATATAAGTTAGCCAAAAGTCAAAAGAGCCAAGAGTGGAAAACTCGTTCATCGTATTTTCTAACCTTCCGATTTTTAATGGCGATTAAAAGAATGGCTCCATTTGGTGTTTGAATTCGAAATTCGGCGGCTGTTTTTGGTTTGAAAGAGTTTCAGTTAACTCATTGTCCCTAACAAAAAGCAAGAACGACTCTTAAGGCATACCGTTTCTATGAAATTATAACTGTGATATGCTCGTATCTGCCGCTCTTTGTGTGGCAACGTAATATCTATAAAAGTAAAATGGCAAAAAATAGCTACTTTTCGCACAAACTTAGTCTAAACACCATCTTAACACCGATGATATTAGCGCCCCTAGGTTGGAAACAAGCTGAAAGATCTTAGGAGTATTGATTAAAGAATTGTGTTAGAGCACAAACAGCTTATTACCTACTTTTCCAAAGACAAGTTTCAATAAATTTTAGGAACAAATGATGTTCTCAAGCTGTATAATCTTCTGGCTGCGGTTTATTTTACTGAAAATCAAAACCGCAGTCATGACAGAAGAACCGGGCGTGAAACTTGGAACGATCCAATTTGGTCATACTGATTTGCCACGGAATGCATTATGTTCCGCCCCACATCCAATCGAATGAAAAATCAATATTGAATGATTGCTAGGTGTTAAGGTATATTATCTGCGGTAACTTCTGATTTCAGCATATGCCGGCATATTATAGATGTGAGCTTACGACGTTTACTTTCCCGTGATGGTGTAGTGGCAATGTGCTTACCCACTAACGTTAAGAACACATGAGACGGTGTAAACTAGGAAGCAAATGTTAACAGCATCGGAAGTGCTGGAGAATCGAACCATATAATGTTGCGAATTTCTAAGAACGGGTACCTTTTGGTAAACGGTGATCCATTACATCGATGAACTGCTCACCATCGCAATAAAACGATACAGGGCTCAAGCAATTGGCGAATATTTTGTTTTCATAATATGAAAAGTCAAACCATACTATGTGATTAGATATTCTGGTGAAACATAATTAGTCACAATGCATAAATAAATGCACTGTTTAGGTAATATAATTTGGTCAAGGCGATGCCAATTATTGACCGTAAAGACACCCAGGTTAATTACAACTTCGAGACTTCATTTCTGCGAAAGAAGATAAAATCGCCGACATTTATTATCAACGCTTGAATAATATGTGACTTGATAGTTGAAATTTGACTTCAATGTAGGTAGATAAGTGTAAAGGATGCCGGCAAAAATGTATCTTGTTTAATAAACAGCTAAATTTAATTGAAACAGAGAAACAGACTTAAGTAGCTGTATTTGTCGAAGATAACCCTGATCGCTAGGTTCTTCAGAGATGATTTTTGGAACATCTTTACGACAAACAACAAGATCTCAAGTCAAGATGAAAGTTAGCACCTCTATCGACCGAGCGTAACTTAATTACAAATTTTGAAGTTAAGCATTTTGTCTCCGTTCTTTTGAACATTTTCTCTTTGGAAAAGCTGCTTCGTCAACGACATATACTACACAATGTAAAGGTGTGCCTGAATCAAAAATTTTTACTTTGAGGTGCTAGGGGAGATCTTAAGCTCAGTTTTGAAGGCTGGCTCCTAGCACACATATATGGGAAAGGCAAGTATTTTGCTTCGTTGAACCTTATTGAATCACTAAGCTATTTGCACAAAAGTAGAAAAGATTCTTTATTTATACAAAGTACCGCACAAAAGCATAAGTGGCCTATGTTATTCCATTTTAATTTTATCAGGCCATACGTTTCAAAAACATAAGCGACTATAATTGATACTGATATTAATAAGGGACAGCAGAATAAAAGAATCTTTAGTAAATAACCGGCATAATTTTCTTGAATGGTGGCGTGGTTGGTCGACGCGGTCGTGTTAATTTAATTTCGCTTTTTCAACTTCACGATCCCCTACCAAGCACAGTGCGAAATAATTATCAATTTCCTAGCTGTAGTTAGGTAAACGTGATGCAATAGGATATATATTATCACAAATTTATCATCATGGTCGCAATTTCCCGCGAGCATTGGTTATAGCTGTTGGCGTAGGTAGCGTTTCATCCCGCATGCAAATCGAAACTTATAAACACTCAAGAACACATTTGCTGACTAAATATAGGAACAGCGATTAAGTTCGAAACTGGTCGTGGACACACAGTATGTTCAATGGTGGCTAAAGCCAACTATTCGAAGTAATGTAGAGGTAACGCAGCACCGTGCAGAAAATATGAAACAGCAGCGCTCAATTAAGTACGAGTCAACTCTGAAGGCAGCAAATTGTTACGGTTCACAGCTATCGACTTTACTACTACCCCGGTCGCCGTTGCTCAAAATTGATGATCAGTTAAGATTCTACATACAATAACCAATCAACAGGTCATTGGTCAGGTACAGATTCATTTGACTTTCGAATTCGCTGGATAAAAAATTACTTACACAGTTCGACGGTGACTGTTGTGACTTACGTATCGTGTCGCGTCTGAACGGACGGCGTCACCATCTCCCTGTACGTCACTGCGGATCTCTTTCTCAATGGAGCAAATGTCCTCATTTTGCTTAGTTCTACTATTCAGTATGTTCAGGGGCCGCTCTGTAGAGTTTCAGCAGATAGCCTAATCGACTGCCTATCGATCTATCTGGATTTTTTGCTCATAAAAATTGCGTAAATTGTCCTAATAGTACATTGTACGGGTTTATATCGGCAAAGTTTCACGCAGATTCACTAATCATCACTGCAAGCTTTGATTTGAAATCATATGTGAATCTATATAAACCAACGCCCAAGTATACGGGGTCAGGGCTCAATGGGTACGAGTCCCACAATTTCAGACGAATATCTGATTGCCAGTAGAGCCTACTCTGCAGAACGTAGTAGCGATTATATAGAAAATTATCTTGCTGCACAGTAAAGACGCTTTCTGTGCCGGTTACCGAGCTCACTTCAGGTTACTTAACACGATAGGCATGATAGATGGGAACTCTAGTTTTCGGCAATATGTTTTCGATCAGCCTGAAAAGGGACTTAAATCAGTGGAAAAATGTCCTAGCAACTAAAATATCTTGCATATTGAAGCAATGTTTAAATTAATTTCACTTTAGTTCGGTTAATTATCATTTATAGTTATGGCGCGAGAGAATGAATAGGGAAGTTACTAGGGAACTATGAAGCCAAAGTATGAAGCCTCAGAGGCTGGTGAACCTTATTTTAAATGATGTGGTCATAATAGAGATTACAAGATTCATTGCTGCTTAAGATGGAATGACAATTTGTGAACGTTCGACTTTTATAGGGTGCTTATGATTATACCTTATTCAACATCATAATACGTCACATAACGAATAGCCGATGCCATATGCTCGCACATCGGTTTTGTAAGGGTAGAAAAGCTATCCAATATATACGATTATTTAGTGTCTCTCATTTTACCATTTTGGTAAATAGAATACCATTAAATTTTTATAACGGAGTGTTCGTGCTCTATAAATAGGTCTCTCGCAAAATAATAAGTAACTCCTGTTATTTGTGACGCGGGTGATCTATCTAACAATATAAATGAGCTTTAGTTCACATTGATAATGGAGAAGGAAAAAAGTAAATAGATATGGGTTGATGATCTAGCACTGTAACGTTACAGACGTCATAGAAAATCTCTGGGCACAAATTAACCTGCAGAAAAAATGCTCACTGTTATATGGAACGCAATGAGCGAAAGTAGTCAAATCAAGTTGCTCTATGAGTCACGTAAGAAAAATAATTATATTGCACCTCGATTTGTGAATTTAATAACACTGTTAAGGAATTTGAGTTATATATATGGACTAGTGTTGCCAAATCTGCGTATTTAATCAGAAGTAAGAAAGTGCTCTCGCTAAGTATTGAGCAGAGCAGAAGAAAATGCTATACAGAAGACTTGTCGGGGAAGCTGTGTTGTTTTGGCTATTCTCTGAAGATAGAAATGGGAATAGGTGCCGCATGCATTTGCCAGCCGTAAACGTTCTCAACGTTACGTCCGGTTTGTTGGCAACCTATGGCATCGCTTCAACTGTACTACGATGACTTCAACAGTATATGGCTGTATCTTGCATTTCGCATTTTGATCTCGACAAAAAAATGGAAGCTATAAGAAGGCGATACATTTTTTCTGCCACTTCGGATTGCTCATATTGAGCCTTCTCTTACGACGCTGTCGAATTTTTTGGAGAAGAGACAGAGTTCGCATTGTTTTTAGCTCTAATAGCTTATATATTCGCTAGGTTTGCAGTGTCGAAAAAAATAATGTTCGTAAATTTATTACGCAGCACTGTTAACTTTCGGCTACATTTCCTGCTTTACGAAGTAACTGCTTCAACAGTTTCTACTTCAACAGGTTAGTCTAAAGACGCTTCAAAAATGAATAGCATCAATCCTAGCCCCTTCTACGTTTAATAAACCTATAATAGCCGTACGTTTTGCATTCGGGTAACCATACTTAGTCCTGTTCTCACTACCAGATGATCCTTCGGGCAGACGTTCATATCTTAATGTTAGCTTTTACTAATCATACAACCTTTTTTTCTAGAATCCTAGTTTCCTCATAGAGCCCAACAGGATCACATTGGGCAAAAAATGACGTTCATGAAAATGTCTTCTTTATATTACGCTGTTCATTACGATGTTTGTTTTGTCACGTGATGCCGTGATGTTATGAGGCGTAGATATCTTTTTCGGTTCGCATTCGCTTCCGTTTTGGTTTTAGTCTACGGTTCTAGATAAACGCTATGTCGGTCATTTCCTCTCGTTCTTTTTTTTTGAGCTCAATCGCCTTAACGATCGATGTACCTTGATTAACAGACACTAATCGTAACATATCTCTACAAATGTCACCTTTTTTTATAGCTGCCTCTTGTAGCGCTAAAAACTCCTCGTGTTGTCTACGAGCTTTGAATAAGTTATCGATTGCTTTTCTTGACATCTCCTTGCACCATTCAGCTTCTTCTGAACTCCCTGCGCCAGCACTTCCGCCTGCGTCTTCCTCACCTTTATGATCTTCGGCAGGTCTTAAAATATTTCTGATAATGTCACCGACAGCGGTCAGACCTTGTTTACCATTTTCAGTTGCGCCTGCATCGCCAGACGCAACTCCAGCAACAACTGCACCTGTTCTTCTCGAGCTACTTGTTTCAGAATCTTTCTCAGAGCTTTGTGGGCTCTTTTTACCGTAACTTTTCCCACGTTTATTGGTGCCTCCTTTCAGGACAACTTGAGGCCTCGGTCCGGTTCCCCGGGTCCACACGCCCAAAGGCTTTCTATCCTGCGACGAAGACTCGACAGAGCGTCGTTCGCTGTTGCGATTCGTGGAATCACTCGAAGCAAATCTCGATAGGCCCATTTATTTTGATATCTTAGAGATTAGAGGGCGATTATCAGCTCGTCGTTGCAGTGGAATAGCTCAGTATATGTATGTCGAAGGGACTGTATATCAAATAGGATAATTTTTCTTATGCCAAAAGAAAAAACTTTTGCACGTAATAGAGATTTATCGTCATTCTTTGGACACAGGTAACATTCTATGAATAAACCCGTAAAGCAAGCGCTGCTGCTTAGCGCTTACTTTTCTTTGGGTGAAATAATCGTTAATACTGGAACACGTATATACTTGTATGAAACAATTTCGAAAATTTGAATCTGTAGTACAAAAAATACACTTAAAATGCATAGAAAATGAAACATATACTGTGATATGCAAATGCAAACAATGTACATTTTCTAAATGCGTGCTTATGCCATATTTTTTGCGCTGTGTTCTTGTTCTTCTGAATGCAGCGAATTGCGGGCCAGGCCTTAGAATTTATAAAAAATTAAAAAAATAGATTTTTCGCAAGTCCTTTTAGACAGTGCTGGGCAAGTATGTTCGCCTCAAAAAACTATTCCGTAAATAGTAAATCTGTCACGTTCAGAAACTTGAGGTCATCAAAAATATAGGTGGCACTTCGAGTTATAACATCGTATACCTTGAAATTTAACTGTGTCTCAAGTTTCTTCAGTAGCAATTGAAGTCAAAATAGAAGTTTTAATTATAAACCACTTACACTGTACTAAAGAACTTCCGAAATTTCAGTGAACTGAATTTTAAGCTCATAAACTTTAGTTAAGTTAATAGATAAAACAGATTTTGAGACTAGCTGCGTCCCAGCTTGCCACCCAGAACAAATTTTCTTTACGATAGTACAAGTGACCTATTCAATAAAATATAGAAGCTTTACTAATTTACTAGTAAAAAAACTAACTCTACTAAAATATGCTTTAACTGGAAATATTTGAAGAATATCAGACATATTCGTTTTTTTCATAGCCGACACTTACCGTAAATTCTGCAAAAAAAAAAAAAAGATTTTTGATTGTTTATGGACATCCTGCATTTGCACTGATCCTTTCTGACTCCGAAACATTGGATTACAACTCTGCAAGCAACATAAAATTTTAGGCTAATTATGCCTTTAAATCTATATTTATTTATATTAAGCATGCTAGGTATAAAGATGAATTTGTCTGCAAGCTATTGGTAAGACTACGATACATTATTTTCCATTCTGATGGGACAGTTACTGTATTGTTTCGTATAGAAACTTGTGCACGTGCCGAACTTCGCTTGTTCCCTGTGGAAATCTATCAAATCCAGGACAGATATAATAATGGATGCCTCGATCTTGTCACTTGCCTTTGCGCTAGCCATGCTGTGTTAAGATTTTTTTTGTCTGCCAGAATCATAAATTACCTGTTAAGATGACTTTCCCGTAGGGGTAACTATTCAGAAGACCAACGTTAAACGTTGGTCAAGATCAAGTTGCTAGTTCGCCCTGAGCACTTACCGATGCAGGATCTTGACAAAAGATAAAGTGATTGAGCGACTTCTCAACAATTTGCCAAACATTTCAACACAGAGAGCCAACTAAAAGCCCTCTATTAAATCTAAGAGATAGATATATATATATATATATATTTGCTGATCCTCTCATTCTAGTTAATGGTGCACAAGCGGCGAGCGGTAAGTGTACAGAAAGCCTTTTCATGTCTGCTAACTTCAGTTTACAATTTTGATAACGGTCAAACAACAATGGACCGATATTATAGCCTTGTTTTCTAATGCCGCAAAGCTAACATTTACGAGTTAGCTAAATAGGGTCGTTTGACTATTAGAAACATTTTTACAACCCGATGCTCCATTATAATAACACGCTTATATTATATACGTAAAGGACTATTGTGAAAGCTATTGTTTAGCTAATTATTTAAACTTTCATAATGTCACAATGTTACAAGGAGATTAAGTAGAAATGTGAGCTGTATCTAAATTTTAGCACGCCACGTAACGTCTGTCTAATGGGTCTCGGCCACGAATCCTACGTTGCTACTGTTTGTGGGTAGGTGTGTGCTAGTTCGAACGAATCTACGCAGGTTCATTATGTACATTTCTTCTAAACAAACAGTTTTTATTAGCTAGCATAGGCAAACGAAGGCTGCGTTCTGTCACGAAACAATTTTCATTCCGCAACCGATATAATTAGAGGATAACATATGATTCGTATATCTCCAGCTAGACATAGAAGAGCATAAGAGAAAATCACCTTAATATCCAATAGCAGACTAATGAGCATAGGTTTACTCATGGATGATAAGTAGAATATAGAATCTAACGCTAGGATCTTGAATCATAACGATCTTGCATGAAGTCTTGTTTCCTGAATAATAATTTCATAGTCGATTCCTACGGCTCATAAAAATTGTTGTACTTATATGTTTTGGGCCAATTTTTGCCCCTTCATTGCAGTAGGCATATCGAGAGCATTCTTAAGTGTTCGACAATCTCGGCTGCTCGAACTGCAGCAAGCCATAGATTTTCGTCAGGGGCCCTTCGGGTTTCGCGGCCGTCAATGTTGAACAAATGTCTGAACTTTTACATCCGGTGCTAAAGTTCAACTTGAGCTCCGCTTCCGACTTAAACGCGGTCTCAAACGTAAGCCTTCTTTGTTCTTAGCTCTAATAAGTACCGAACACGTTGCCGTTGTGCCATCACGGGGCCTATCGGTCGTTTTTTTGAGACAGGCCAAAAATCATTATTTGTACGTTTTGTAAAAGTCAAATAAGTATGTAGGTTTGTAGCAAAGGTATCACATTAGACTATTCATCAAGCGTTGTTTACCCTAAAGGAAAATTGTATAGGACATTGTCAGCTGATTAAAAATATCATTGGCGGTGATTAATTCTACTCACGCGACGACAAAGCTATGAATTAGTTTTTTACTCTGCAGATCATTACCTTGCAGCTTTACATTGCTTCACACGATGCATGACGTTTGTTGCGTCGGCGACCGCAATCAAAACAGCCGATCGGGTAGTCCCTAAAAAAGATGGTCGCCACCACATAAGATCTAGCTTAGCAAATTCTTATATATGTATAATCGTTTGTTTGGGAGTCGTATTGATGAAATTGTATACTATTTTTACTGTCCTGTCCCTATCTGTCGAAGTGTACCTAGTCGACTCTCGATAACTAGCATATAGTTTTTTTTTTTTTTTTTTTATTTAGCAAATCGGTGTCGCAAGCATTACTCTTCAGGGAAAAGCATTTATAGCAATTTTTACATGGTATTGGTGCCGTTCGTCAGTCCATTGTTTACAGTCGGTAGGATTTAACCCATTTTTGAATAGGGACTAGCAGCTTGTTGCTGCAAGCGAGCAGGACCTGCGCTTCTAGATCTTGATTTTATTCATGTGAACATAGAAAAAAAAAAACACTCACAGTTATTAGAGCGGTTGGTTACGTTTCGCTAATGGTAAACATTTTTGATAATCGAATCTCATTAGTGATTTTGACACAACCCCAAATCAAAATTCTTACATATGATTGTTATAAGTCAGTTAGGTTATATGTCATAAAGATAATGATTAGACAGAGGGCACTTATTAGTTCGGTCCGGCATGGCAGACTGTGCTAGATCTGAAAGGACCTCAGGGGCGCATCGTCTAGTTGTCCCGCATTAAAAAAAAACACCCACGTTGAAGGTCAACGAGGGCGTTCCTCGTGTAACCTAAGTAACGAACTTACCTAATGGTAAGCCCAGACAAATGGAAAAGGACCCATCTGCAGCCATGGAAGCACATGCAAATGTAACAAAAAAGGAATCCATTGCAAAATTTATAGAGGCAATGCACCTGCAGGCACTTGTATCTAAGCCGACTCTCTGTCTAGAATAATTCATATCTTTTGAATCTGGAGCCCTTTGGGCACTGCCTAGAGCATAGTACGCCCTCCTTTGGCTGCTGGCTTTAGCTTCAAATGGTTCTCGGCATTTTCGGAGCATTCTTCAGTGAAGATTTTTTTTTTCAAAAATAGACAACCGATTACCGGATTCGACGACAGTTATCGAAAGATCTTTAGAAGAAGTAATTCTGAAAAACTGCCAAGAACAAACCTAGTACCGTATGGACTAAAGACATCTCCAATCAAAACTAGCTTACGTTAGTGAATGCGGCTTTGTAACGCGAATCTTAGATACTCCGAATTATAGCCTGTATCACTACGCCGTATGTATTGAATACTTTTTCTAGTAGTTGGCTAATGGTCAATTACCTCTTTTAAACGACGACTTATAAATGCCTCGGAGGGTACCAGGACTACTCATCTTCAGAAAGGACAAAGCTATGCAGGTATACGAAGATGAGAATATAATTTCTTCATATCTTTTACATTTTGCGACCAAAAAAATTTCGCTACTATTTTGTGATCATGTGTAAATTTTTCTAGATTAGGTGCTACCCTGTAGAATCGGTAATAACCGATGTAAACACATCTACACGGTGTCAAACGATTCCGTAACGAATTTTAGTTTTCCCAGTATCGGCCGATCGGTATACATGGCGAAATGATTCCTCCTTGTCGAAAATTCATTTACCAACGGCTACTAAAACAGTAAATTACTAGGCAGCTATTATATATTGTGGATTAAGTGTATCTAGCAACGTTATCGTGAGTGGAACACAAAACAATGAGGAGTTCACAAATACTGTTAGATTGAGTATTCATATCAGTTGAAAGTCAGTTATATTCCATATGTGGCCGGGAAGGTCTTTTTGGCGACGGCCCCAGATACGGACGTTTCACATTTATTATCGGCCATTTTTGCCGTTATTAAACGCACCAAATTTTTAGTCCGCTGTTTACAGTGTCTATACCCAAATCTACTTTTTATTGTTAATTGCAACAGTGAAAGTATAACCATACGATGGAAATCCAGTATTTCGGGTCCAATGTAGAGTCGTACATCGTCGTTAGTCTCTCTCGTGCGCGTTATTTTGTTGTATCAAAATTGAAACTAATGAGGCTTTGCGGTGGCATAGAGAAGACAGAGATGAGCCTCCCTAACCAGGCTGTTGGTTGACAGCGCTCGTGCCAATGTTGCCTCCGACAAATCGTCAGCGGTCATCAAGTTCTCAGACGGATGGAACACAGGAGATGGGCCACAGTCAACTCCAATTTGCGCAATTAAAACTAAATACGGTGCCAGTTTGAAAACAGAACGCGTTGAGGTCGGAATTCTCCATCGGTTCGTTCCATTTTCCATTGACTCTTGCCTTCTACACGTCCAAATAGAATCGATAAGTTTTCCCATGTAGAAACAAGTAGCAAAAATTCGACACTTATTGTTTCAGCTTTTTTTTCCAAATACATATATACGAATACATTACAAATAGTAATACGTGATTTTTACTCGGACAAGGCGGGCACGAGACAAGCACATGACTCTTATGGGATTTGTGTGCCTTTAGTTTCCATTTGATACGATCTACGGTACTTTGGTATGACAATATTGTCAACTGGGCCCTTGCTAGTCATATTGCATATTGAATTGCGTAGCAAGATATGTAATACTGACGCGTGCAGACGCAAGGCGTATGTTGCAACATAAAGTATGTTGGCTATTTGTATGCAACGTCGGAGTATACTTTGACGCAGCGACTAAATGCGTACGTTTCTAATTTCGAAAAAGGAAGATGGCGTTTAAACAGGTACCGCTTTAGCTGTCTGTTCGTATATTTTACTGATGCTCTTCCATGATAAGCCGAATGCTTCAAGATGAACACAGCCATTCCAGCAAGTGACAAATGTTATGACATAAGCTCAAATAGAAGATTAACAAGTAGACCATGGCGGAAGGCGAAGCGGCCCCCAGCTCTAAATCGAATGGAAGAAAGCTTATCTTTAGAATAGTATAGCACCGAAACTGGCCAAGATTTCGAAGGCTTGGCCAATTTTTTCGCTTCGTATATTTCTATAATATGGTTAGATAGCTTTTTTTTTTTGATCGTTAACTGATTGCCGTCAGCTCAGGCCTTCGACGGACTGACTTTGTTTCCGGAAAAAAACGTAGCCAGAGTCGGCCGGGTTGGGATATTAGCCATGTACGTTAGGCGAATCAACCTGCGGCCGACATTGCGAACGGCCGAATCGATAAGCGTCCCGGCCCTGTTCCTGAGACACCGTCAGGGTTTAAAGGTTTCTATTGACAATGCACGCTTACACTAAATGGATATTGCTTGATTTGATTTATTACCGCTCCCGATTGTCAGGCCTTTTTTAATAGGCCACATATATGTACATGACATTGAATAGAAACAGCAATGTTGTGTTTTTTCAATTTTTATTTTGCATCAATGAATATGGCATTACATACTAAACCAAAATACAGTTGTAAAAGTGTTGAAGGACAGCATAGTAAATGAATAGTTTTCCTATGTGCGGCGAGCTCAAACTGATATTTACTAACCGAAATACGCAGTGTTTAGTTTTAAATGTAAAGATGACGCAGCAATATATATCTATATAAGTAAGTGAGAGACGTATATTTAATAAACACTTGTGCAAGCCCAAAACGCTGCCTTGGGCCCCATACTACCGTGGGAAAGGTAACAAATAAAAGGCCTAATGTCGTTAATCTCTCAAAAAAAAAAGCTCGGCTCGAGGCCTGCTTATTTTAAAATTGTTCAGCTATCCCTAGCATGGCCAAATTAAACGCCTCTTTGGCAATCGTCGTCGGTGAGTTGTAGGTTAACCACCGACGTTTGCGTTATTCTGTGCGAAACCAAAGGCAACACAAGCGTTCTTTCTGTAACCGACGGCTTAAACTAGGGCACAGTATGCGGCCCAGAACCCAATCATGTGATACATTCAGAAGTGCAATTACTCTGGTAAGACACAAAAACGCTTCAAACATGGCAACAAAAACAAACACAAATGACTTTGAGTTACCTAAGCGATCAAAATTGTGTGAATCAATGTAATCAGGTTATCATGGCTAAATTAAGAATTCCAAACTGGACATTCAGATCATAACGTGGTTATGTCTGCTCTGGGGGTTATGGCTTATCTGTAAAAATGCTAGGTAGCAAGTCTCATACATCTACCGGCTTGAATAACGCTAACGATTTTTTTCGTTATCGGATTCGGAGAATTCCTGACGTACACGTTTTTAAGGCTTGTGCCTTGAGAGGCGTAGGGCCGCGTCTTATTTATACCGCGTTGGACCATAAAACCGTTTTCTTGGAAATGTCACCGATATACGAGCAGTGTTCGGCAATTGATGAGCACGCGCGTCCGTAACAGAAAAACGAAACGTCTCAGACCCTACTCGTATGCGAGAACAATCACGTTCCAAATCAAAACTTGAATATTTTGACATTTGACAAAATAAATATGTTACATTAAGATAGACTGGTATCTTTCGGTGTTTACGTCCGTTGCTAGCTGGTCAATGACGAGTACTGACGACGTTTTCGGTCCAACTGTGACTAATACGATTGCATAAGGATTAATTTCGAAACAGTATATCTAGTTTGGGACTAGCAATCGAGATTAGAAGCTTGGGTAAGCAATTCAACCATTTATACGAAACGAATCATTCGTTTGTTTACAGCCAGCAGTAACTTGGCAAGGTTGAAGGAAACTTTCTTTACAACTTATGGGATCTAGTCCAGCCGCGGAGGCTCGAACGTTTTTGCTTTTGTGTTTTTCTCTAGCGATTCACTTATTTGAGCCGTCATATACTGTTATTTACAACAAATAAGATTAATCTTTTATTAAAGTTACATCGATGAGAAACATGACAGACATCTTCATACAGACGTATAGTGTTGCCAGTAGTTGTTCCCTGTTGCGACGAAGATGAACGTGATAGGTCGCTGAAGGTAAAGCTTGAGGAAGCTTTACGAATCGCTAACTTTGGAAGCGTTCATCGGGTAAGATAAACAATAACTACTAGTGACTCGGGTGAAAGCAATGGGACCAGGTCACAGTGTCTGGCCAAGCATTTAAGATTTAAGCCATAATATTGCTCTGTGGTATAGATCACCGTTGTTGCTTCGTGAGCATTTTTCATTAGGGTATCTGAAGCTGATCAGCTGCACGCGGCATGATGCGTTTATCGCATTCAGCGGTTGCAAGAAATAAAAGATCGTATAGGTACCAATTACCTTGGTGAAGAAGTGTAATTAGTTAAACCATGGTAAGCTTGATGGCAGAAACATTAGCTTTTTCTAAGACACATTGGGGAATAAGTCGGCATATTAGCTGTTCAATTCACCAACCGGGTCTAAGGATAACTGAATAAATCAGACGTGTAGATCAGAATTACGTTCAGATAATATCTATTCCATTCTAACCGAGAACACCTTGAGCCATCACCGAAAAAAATACACTTTTTTTTTTTATAAGAAAAAGAAGCATACGATCAAGGCGTAACAACCAAAAAATTTAAGTTAGTGCTATCGGAGCTGCGAAATACTTGTTTTCGTTTCGACTGATTGATTCGCCCGACAGTTGAGACACACAGGATGTCGCAACGTAGAAACTATATTCAATTGAACACCAATAAAGAAGACCCTACGATTTTAGCCGACGTAAGCACCAAAATGGGTCCAGACCGGAACATGAAATTAATATGAAAATTGTACCAGTATTTACCAGACGCTGTAGCTGAAGGTTATCTTATATATGCTAGCATATTTTACCATAGTTAACTCGGTAAATGATACACGCAGACAGTCATTGCAGCTGAATAAACTTTGTTGACCAAGTTACAATACGCTCCTATATGGTTCTGTATTGAATCACATCTGTCGTGTCGTATTTGTCGTTGGCTAGGCTCGCCTTCGGGTGTGTGATATCGTGGTTTATCGGACGGATCTTTCCAAACAGTGTCCCTTTGAAGAGTAGAATTTAGATCTTCTTGTTGGCACAAATTCATTACATAAGCTAAACGCTTCTTGATCTTGCTCAAGTTCAAACGAATTTGACTATACTTTAAGGCGATTACAAACATAACCTAACCGTCTCACATTTATGAGTAACTATTGTTAAGAAGGCGGTTAGGGAAAGAAATGAATGATCTTATATGTAAGGCTAATAGGAATATCAATTAGCTCAGCTGGGTGCTTGTCGCGCGGGCATCTCTTGCTTTTGTTGGTTTTTACCGTTGCACATATCGGTAAAAGAGCGATAGCTGTGTGATACGATGTGGTAATTAATAGGATTCAATTTAGCCACCGACAAGGATATCCGTTATTGGTTCTTACGACGCAGTTTGCTGCGTGGGCATCGCGTGCCATTAAACACATTGACTGAAAACGTTACCACCCTGGACAGATCCTGTTTCCTCCCCAAACCTATGCGACGTTAGAAAACAATCAATAGAACCTGAATTGCTCCCGACACGCTGAAAGGAGCCGATAGGCCACCGAAATGTCGGTTGTCCTGCCTCAAGTGACCTTATCGCGCGAATTAAATAAAGCAAATTTTCATGCATAGTATAGTTATAAAATAGTTCTAACTGTCGTATGGAAAATAGCTTTAGACATTCCGTTTTCACAAATAGCATCGAGTACTATATACCAGGAGAAGATCGTTAGCCGTTCGAGGTGTAATGATGCGCAAATAGCGAGCTGAAGGCTATTTTTATAGAGACTCTGATGAATCTCTGCTTCGCTTCTGTTGAGGCGAACCTTTTAATTTCAAAGACACTTTGTTTAATAATAATTTGCAATTCGTTAGCGCCGGATCCACATAAAAAATCCCATGACTTTTGCGACGCCTGAGGAGCGAGGTGTTGACGTTTCCTTTTTTCTTGCTTAATTTTATATCGGTATCGAAAATTGAGCTCATCTTAAATATACACTATTTATTCATTGGCCCAACGAACGTTCACTGCTTCATAATCAGGCGTGACTTCAGAATGACAGTCAAATAAAGCTTTATCAGTACCTAGTTAATTTGTTGCATACGAAGGTTTGACGCAAAACGAACGGTGTGCTCCCGCCAGGTTTCACCCCGCCGTGCTAAGTGCTGCTTACAAACGTAAACAAATACGCTACCATCACGCGAGTCCGACAGTGCAATATATGCACCTGTGATTTTACTTGATGCCGCCATACTTTCCCAAAGGGTGCATTTATGTAATATCGAATGCGGTGCCATCTTCGAAGAGAACCTTAGGACACTTAGGAAAGCGATCGCTTTAGATATCGTCAAAGTCTTGTAAATCGGTGGCAATCATAGTGTAGACAAAGAGCGACGTATGTTATCGCGGCCTTTCGGTGAAATTACTATACCTAAATAATGAGCTCAAACGATACTTTCCGCTTTCTGTGATTCATGAGCGCAGTAGGTAATAGATATGTGTCGTATTTCTGACGGTACGGCTAACCGAAATCCGTTTCCGTTGTATCGTCCTACCTTGTTTTATCTCGGCACGCTCTCGCTTAAGCACTACAATACAAAAATACGTCTAGCCAGTTGGATACGAGGGGTCGAACCAAGACGGCTTCCCTCACTAGCGGCCATCCCCAATCAATCAGCAACGTCTTGTTTTCTCTTAGAAAACTTTGTTTGGAAAATTTTTTGATGTATTATTATTCGAAGAATATGGACAGATAGATGTGCCAATGTTGAAAACATTATTGCAGAAAGTTCCATTACAGAGCACAGGCGTCGCTAATTTTTCTTATAATCAGTAATTCCTTTCCAAGTCTATGCAGCGAGAAGCATCACAAAGACTTACTATATTTTACAATTCTATTACGACAAAGGCACAAATGCTACCCAGACCCACATAAAAATCCGACTGTTTATGGTCAAGGTGCGTTAGCGGAGGACATAGCCCAAAAATGGTTCTGTCGCCTTCGTTTCGATGTAAAAGGCGCTCCTCCTGTGGTGGTCTTGTTATTATGAAGAAAGTCGATGCCACTGTTGCCAAGATTGAGCAACACCGGCACGTGAGTAGTCACGACATCTTCAATAAACGTAGCATCCATCAGCAACTAGTTAAGAACCATTTAAAGAAATCTGGCCATAAAGAGAACCCCGGCATTTTGGCGTCACAAAAATTTAAATATAAGAATTTACTAGACCGTATTCACATCTGCGACACTCTACACAGGGGCAACGGGATCAAACCATTTCTGGGGCTCTTCCTCATAGATGATCGAAGCTGGACTATATACAATAATGATGTGCACGTAAAGCTGTGCTTCACAATCTGTGACTAGGCCCAGATTGACGTTGAAGAAGATGATGCTGTGCGATCGATTGGATTGGAAGAAAGTCGTGCACTGTGAGACCCCTACTGTCAACAACTGAAAACACACAACAACAAAAAACCATTAGCAAAAATCGATTGGAACTAGTGAACACGAACGGCGTCGTTTTCCCTCACGACAATGCCAGACGAATCGGCAAAAATTAAGGGAACTTTAATCAGAACCCTTAAACCATACGTCGTATGGTATAAATTTGACACCATCAGATTTTCATCTGTTTCGGTCTCTGAAAAAACTCCTTTAGTGGTTAATCTAATTTCAGCGGAGCGATGCAAAGATCCTCTATGGCAATTTTTCGTCCAGAAATCATAGGAGCTCTGCAGCGATGCTCTATTGTGGTCTTAGCAAAAAAAAAGGGCAAAAGGTCATCAAGCAAAATGGTGCTGGTTTAATGGAGTAACACTATGTTAGAATATAAGATGTATTTAGATGCCCCGACCTAATAACCTCAACGAAGCTATACCTAACCTGGGCAAGAAGTCTTTGCATTAACCATCTCATGCTACACGCTATACCCATATTGTAAATCCATACCCCAAATAAACCCATACTTCTCGAACATCGTAATGACCATATCGTGCATAATTCTAATGTAAAGCTTTGATCAAATCATCATCGTCGTCGCCTTGGGTGAATTGTATAAGCGTACGAGATACGCAATACATAATTAGATGACAACAACAGCAACGACACTTATAAAAACTAAGCCATACGGACTAACTACCGTTCGGTAGTATTAACTATAGAAAAAAAACCATATCAGTTGCCAACAAGTGTCATATAGCGGATTACTCGTACTATGGTAACAGCATTTGCATCATTATCGGGGCCGTTACATCGAGTAGAGAGACACCCACCGTTGCTGTTACTACGCGCGGCGGCGTTGGATATTATCACAACAGTTACGTCCATCGGAATGATCAACATTTCGTTTATTTTCGTCATTGGACAAAAAAGTGATGAAACAAATAAATATACTGGCGTATCAGCGAGCAAGCATCGAACCGTAGGTATCAGGTGCAGCGCTAGGGGGTGCAGGAGCATCAGCTGTTGCCGTCATAATACTCAGTTTCAGCGTTTTAGGCACTGCTCGTATAGAAGTAAAAATGTATGTTGACGGTCGGCTTGTGACGGCTACTCGCTAAATGGGTCGTTCATGGATCTGTAAATCAATGGCGAGCGTCGAGCGGGAACCGCCGCTATTTAGGTTATTTGTCTTAATTTCAAGACATCCGTCCCCTCATTCCCCCATACAGACACCGTCTACCACGACAGTGCGGTGTGCATGCAGGCCATATTGACCGCGCGTGGTTCACAAATATTGAGGGTTGCCTAACACGGCCCTCGAACAACTGGCGATCAAACGCTTAGAGCTGGCAGAAATAACGGTAATGAAATTACTGGTGAGCGGTGACTAAACTTCTTCAAGGTATAACTTTATTCAGTATACCTGTAGTGGTCTATAAACGAGTAATGGTTAGTACACGTTTGATAGCGTTGTCTAGAGACGTAGAACGAGCAATCTAGGGTGAATATTATAGGAAAAGTTAGCTACAAACCTCCGAGCGATGTACTTGTTTCACTCAAGACTTAGGACAAAATCAGTAGTTTCATGTCACTAGTCGATGTCTTATGTCTGCCCCCTATATGGGGTGCATGTGCATACAGAGGACGTCAAGCACGAGCGCGGCAGGTTCATAAGATAATTGAATTAAAATGCAGAAATGACAATCTCATGTAGCATTCGTGCTTCTTACTGTTAACTTAATAAGATCTATGCTAGCCACTATATGGCTATAAACGCCACTCGTAAATCTATAAAATGTAGAGTAAAGGAGACATCAAATGCTACGACATCGGCCTACTTGCGACGTAATGAGTAACGCTATATATATGCAAAATAGAGGTCGTTAGCTTTTGTTTGTAGAGCAAAAACTGGTGTCACAGCGGTCAACAGGTCTTGTCTTGTGGATTTCTAAATGTTGTTCAAAAACTAAATTTTCATATTAAAAATTTTAAAAAAGTCATTAGCTTCCGTTTCAATAAGTAAGTGAACCATTATTTTAAGATAAATGCTCCGATGGACCTTTACTTTCCTTAATACCAGTGCGAATATCGCTTCGAGGAACCCCTACCTCCTAGCAGTAATTCGAAATTTTCTACATATATGCATCTCATCTTCCTGATGACAAGGATTTAGGTAGATCTATTTTCATCTAACTGCAATCCCACAAATGTCACATAAAGCAATCATGACCAGTAATGCTGCTATATATATATATATACGAACGGCGCAATTTTTTACGAAGACCCCTTATCTAACCGATCCTCCTGTATCTTTGATTATTTCAGCTTGTTTTTGTTGCTTCGGCTGTTGTCATCGTTTTCTCCCTCTTATAAAATAGTCCGTTCAGTTCAAGCACATTGCGGACCCCCGAATACGCCCTGGGGGAAGTTTCCGCTAATGTGCTAATCGACCGACAAATCAAATAGCAGCCTACAATGCAAAAACAACCATTCCATTAAGCTTATCGAGATGGTAAGTATCAACAGGAATTGCACAGAACGGGGGAAGAAAGACAATACGCAGAATATGACGAAGATGATTAGAATCGGGGATACCAAACACTTGCCCATAGACCGACGGCCAGCGTCAAATAAGCACTGACTGCCAAACTGCAGATATTTCCAAGAGGTCATCTAGTATCGCGTTGTCAATCATGTTATGCATGATTAAATCATGCTATGAATGACGGACGTATTCGGTGAAGGGCACAATTGCACGATGACACCTTAAGAGTTATGCTCGTATATGAAATAAAGGGAAATATCGCAGCGCACGTATCTGTAAGTGCTTGATACATACAGATACGATGACGCTGATTGGATGTTGTAGTAAATAGAAGTATTTAATTAAAAATGATACCGACTTCAAGAGGGAGCAATCTATTTAGGGCTATTTTCAGCCTGTAGTTAGTATAGGGCTAGCCATCCTATCGATTGAAATCGATTTATCGCTTACGTCTTTTGACGAATTTCTCGATTTCTGTATTTATCTGAGTGATCCGCAGAAATGGTTAAAATCGGAAACTGACAAATGGCCGAAATCCATTCCAAACAAGTGCCGCAACACTCGATCTGGATCTTTCGTAGCAGTGCTATGTCCAAATCATGTCAGCATGCTCCTGTGTTAAACCGTAACGCGTGTATTTCGGGTGTTCGACCGTTGGATTACATGATGACTGTAACAGGCACCTTATGGCCTGCAAAATGATGTTTACTTCAGCTGAAACAAGGTATCACTTTCTATATGGAACCAATCTAAATTGGGCCAAGAGTCTTTGGATAGCTAACCGGTTGGGGTTGTACAGAGACTTTCGGCCTATCCCGTATCAAGATTCTACCAACATATACTGTGAGCCAGCTGCTTGGCTGTGATTGTAGCGGATACCGTAGAAATATAAGGTACATACTCTATAAATCAACTTATTCCAGCTTTTTCTTGCAACTTTTAACTTGAGCTAATGCCACATTGTGACACCGCATGAGATGTTATACGCAAACATGAACGCTTGAAGTCTCTTTTGGCAGACACATGAAACGAAAAGGTAAATCACAAATAACTAACAATGAGAGGGTCTGCCAACCACAATTCTTTCATTTGGCTAATTATTATCGATGTTATTTTATTGATTACTGGCGTTTCCGGTAGCACCGGTAACGAGATTAGTATCGTAGATGTATAGATCCCGAACTATACATCTACTACAAAACGTACTTCTTCAAAGAGACGCTTTGTTCAGTTAGAAGGTGGGGGCTACTAGTCAGTTACATATGTATTTGAAAGATACTGTTTCTGTACTTGTGTTTGTTCCTATGTTCGTGTACATAAATATCCGACGCAGTATCAGAGGCGAAGTAATGTATCCCGCAGAAACAAATAACAATCGTTAAGCTGACATGTGATGAAGATCAGGTGCACGGAACGTGATAGGCCCATACGGAGGATCTTAGGCAAAACATCTATACGTATGTGGTAGCAGTGGATGATACAATGTATTGTTAAACTGGTCTATCACTTACAATCTTCGAAGCTAACCAAGAAGCTTGGCTAATAGCGAGTAATAGCGTGGCGTTATAATTACCATATATATTCGTATGTCCTATTAGGGCAACGTTATTTTGTTTCGAGCTGCATGTACCGTTAGCGTTAAAGTTATTCCAAGGAAACAGTGAAGTTAATAAATCAGCTAGCTGTCCTATCAACGAAACGTGTTCCGTCGATACAAACAAAATACGACGCTGTGATCTGTTTCATAGAATCTGCTGTCATCATCATCGTCCGTTATCACTAGCAATAGATAAACAATCGATGATAAAGCTTCAATGGGACCGTGGGACCTCGGCATTTATTTTGGCATTAAAAGTCGACATTTACCGTAAAATACTAACTAAATAAATAGCACTTCATGTAACGGTGTGATAAGTATACTACTTTGATTGAAAAAGCTTATTTTTATTATCAAGTTCAGTTGGTTGATTAAAAATTACTCATTATAATAATAATAATAAGAATAATCAATTGCAGCCTCGAAATAAAAGTGTCTAACAACTTTCCCCTATAGCCGAACACTACATAACGCAAAATCATTATTTGTGTGCCTGTTCATAGCATCCAAACACCAATAAAGTCAGCAAAAACTGAAATAAATCTAAACTGTGGAAGGTAATAGTCTGTTTTTGGTACTCTCGAGTATCTAGCTAGAGCTCAAGAAATAACAAGCTTTTAGCCGGGCTATCAGTTGGTATCATACAGGTACCCGAGGTATCAATTGTTAAATACAATGCGTATGTGATACTGATAATAAAGAAACGATACATATTCTAAAAGGTACCGGGTATTTCTAACAAAAACGCATTCGATTTAATCTGCTGAACGGGGTTCAGTCTGACGATACCAACCAGCTCGGCTCGTCCCCATTTTCCCATAGATGCGTCGAAATCAGTACGGCCATCGGCGATTTTTTATTCTCGGGAGGGGCAATTGCTTGACCACTGCTATTGCCAGACATATGAAGAAGCTCAAGCAAAGCTTGTTTTCAATTTTTTTTTAAATCCTATTATTCGAGAATCTCTGTCACTGAAGTAGTCGTTGTTAATTGAAAACATCAGCTCCTTTCGAAGGCATATCTCACTCTTCTGTCGTTAGCCTCAGTCCGTGATTTGCTTGTTACGGTACCAACTTGACACAAATATCTTCTTTTTTTTTTGCTATAATGGAAAAATTCTAAGAAATTTTATCTCAAAGCAAACGAGAGGCACGTTCAATGATGAATTGAAATTCTTCATTATTTTACCCATAACGTCTTGAGCCTTTTAAACAAGCATTGGTACATTGATAAAAGCAAATCTTCATTTTTATGTGCATAGCCAACGTTTTCAATCGAAGCAGAATTCTCTACATCGCCATTGATGTTCTATCTGCTAAGTTAATTGTTCCCAACTTCAACCTTTACCACTTTAATTTATCGAGTCGGACATTTACTTACCTATTGAAAAGTGACCTGCGGCTCTGAAGTACCTTGTATAGTGCGAAACTATGATCAACACCCCAGCTTAGTCAATACTAAGCAAGCATAAAAGTGACATATAACCGTAATACATATAAAAGCAATTATTTACAGCCATAGATTATTGACAAAAACTTTGATATGGTACTATGACAATAGAGTAATCCGTATTGGCATTGCCAGCGTCATAAACAAGCATCTATAGCAAAATACTACAGACGACATATAAGCTTAATAGACAAGCTCACGTATAGGACAACAAAGGCCGGGTTCAACATTGAATCGGACATATTACATACGACAAAATACCAATGTATAGCGTGAACTTTTCCCTGCACCTTGATCATGCGCATGTTGCTGATTAATGTTCTCATTGCTATATATATATATATATATATATGATCATTTATAGCATGCGTTCTTTTATACAAAGTATTGTATTGAACAAATCAAATAATATTGATAATAAATCTGAGTTCCTGATTGCACATGATCCAGGTCGATTGGTTCCCGTTTAAGCTGAGACATTTTAGCTCATGCTATTTAAAAAGAATGTTAGGTAGCTTTTGGGTGTCGTAGGTGGTAGTACTATGCCGAAGAGGTCTGGGTCCGTTATCATACGTTGTATACGCACCCCTTGCACCGGTAAGGACTTTGTGATAATGGTCATATATAAAAGTAAGGTAAACCAGAACTTGACTGGCCATTAATTCTATCTTCTATTGATTCGCAGATATAGAAAAAATCATTGACATCTTTATACTTGAACTTACCGTGAGGCATGGAAAATAAACAATCCAAGCAACTCATGTTTAATTCTATAAGCATCCAAATGGCTTTGTTCACACAAATAGGTAAACCGTAGTTCCAGTGATTCCTTCATATCAGCTGTACATCGTATCTGAGTCACATTCGTTTATTTGGCTTCTTTAAAGTATCTGAATGTTTCACCTCACCAGTATCACAGCATTGATTTATAGAAGATCTAAGTTTTGTTAGCCAGCCAGTAATCTAGGCCTATTCAATGGAACTAGGGAAACGAGTTCCTACTTGTGGAGTAGATGATGAATCGAAAGGCGCCCTACACCACCTCGCATTTAACACACAGCCAAAGATCAAAGACCCACAAAGCGAGGCTGCAAATGAGCCCAAATCACTTATCCAACGACTAATCGTATAAAACGTCCCCAGCACAAGTATTTTCTCGTCTACTTTCTCCCATCATTATTTATTTTCCTCACACCTTTACTTGGCTAGAAGATTGTTTACAACATTTATCGGCCGATCGATTTGCCATTTTAGCTTTTTTTTATGCTGCCGGCAGCGACATGGAATAGTTCGTCGCTTTCCAGTTTCAGATATTCAGGGGCAGTGATTCGCGCCTCATGGGTGTCAAGTACCCGCGCGACTGCTTCCTCACACTGAGCCACAGAACGGGCCGATTGCTTATGGCATCCGGGGGAATCGTTCGCTACATGTAAAGAACCATAGCCATTGATTATTCTGTTTGCAGCTTGTTCGTAAGGTGGGCAAATCTCGCGATCCGTTGACATAAACGCGCATAACCACAACAGTGCCTCCACCGAATTAGTACACAATATCAAGAGGCCGGCAGCGGCAATGTCGTCTGCAATGTCCTCAGCAGTGTGAGCTGATGTCAATAGAGTCAGACGATGCACGCTCAACAGCCGTTGCGTTTCGCGATTACGCGATCGGAATCCTTGATCAGTAAATTGTAAATTACGGGTCGATTTCCGGTTCTTATGCGTTGAGCGTTACTGCGAATATTCTAATGCTTAGCTAAGACATACGTATTAGGGACTGTAGGACTGCTGGGTTTGTGGGTGCCTGCGCGTAACCTGGGTAGTTCTTTTGATTTGTACCCATTTTGATCTGATGTTACGGTTTTTCGTATCGGGCAATGAGATCAGCGGCGACGTTGCGACAAATGAATTTAGACTACTAGTTGTTCTGGTCTTCCGGTATCGTAACACAGCTAACTCGGAGTATTAAGTGGGAAATTTCCCGTACCGTAAAATTATGAAATCTCGTAAAGAGATTGCTGCCGAACTACTGATGAATACATACCCTAGACTACGCGGAACGTAAGATCAATGCTAGGAGTCCCTTATTAGTTACCAAATCAAATAGGAAGAACATATCTGCAACATTTTTTTAACTGTCTGGGAAGAATCATATCTAAATGTATTCTGCTGTTTACCAGGCCATAAATTAAGGCTTAGCATAAAGTCGTCCTTCAGAAATTGCGAACAGTAGCCCCAGTGTCGAAAACAAGCTTTCTCACATGGTATTATCTCGACTGATGAAGCAATTTAATAACATAAGCCCACCATTCTTTCGACCTAAACGGAATAAAATCTCATAGGTCATCTCTAGGTCTGCCTAGACTGCGCGTCAGCTACTGCCAAGGTCAAGTTGAAGCTATTTCCACTGTGCGAATCAATAGAATAATTCGACGTTGCAACTTACGTAAAACTTTAGTTGATAGATCGTAAATTTGATTTCGAAGATTATAAAATATTCAGCGGTGGAAAATGGCCCCAGAGGTGAAAGTCCTGGCCTAGTTAAGGCTCAACGATGTAGGGACGTTTTATTTTGCATACATAGGCCTGGTTCGTTTGTCTATCGTACACGTTCTCATAATTAGTAATTAACAAAACATGATTTTAGCCATCAGTACGTAGCGTGTGGTGGTAAGAGCTTTGATGTAATGGTAAGAAGTAACTTTACTATAGATGCTAAAGGTTCAATAGGCCTAACGAAGTGGTTGCGTGTGCACCTTTTGAACGCGTATGGCGACTATTGTACATGGTTCAGCTTCCTGATACCCATAGATTCATCAAGATACCATGATGTCAACAAATGTTACCTTTACTAGCACTTTTGCATAAATTATCGTCCAAATTCATTCAGCACATGGATCTACGCCGTGTAGCAGTACAGTATGGTCAGCGTTTGGATAGCGCTGAGAAATGCCGCTCGCTGAAATCCTGCTTCTATCGACATACACAAATCGTATATAATCTGACTAGTTTTCCTTCAACTCCACTTTCCAATGTGAACTTTAGATTTTTAAGCAATTTCCTATGAGTGTTCTAAAGGAGAGAACCGTCCTATTATCGATTGTCTGTGTAATCGGGGTGAAACGTAAACACGTACAATGGGTCGACACAGGACCAAACACCGGCATTTCTTGGGCTGATCATTGGGTTGTTATGGGTTCTAAAAAAATATTCAACAACCGCCCGCAGTCTCCCATCCTACGAACCATGCTACAAGAAGCATCAAATCAGTTATCGCCCAACATCGTGGACCATGTTCTTGTAGCTCGGCAACATCAAATAAGTCTGTTGAGGAACTTTAACTTGACAATTATATAGAAAATAATACGATGATTTTCTGAATTAGTCTTCCTGTTTAGAGCAAGGGAATGTCTAGATCAACTTTGATGTTGCCTGAACATCCACATCTTTGTGCCGATAGTCATAAACAAGTTGTTTGGATTTATAGCTGCCACAAGTATCAGACATGAATTTATGGGACGCTTTGTTTACGATTTCAAAGTCATGCAAATTTTTTACCTCTTAATTAAATTAGCTCAAAAATAGATCGTTCACACCCAAGGCACTCCGTGTTGCGCGTATCGAAAAACATTGGGTAATCCATAATATATATATGATAAGCTACGACGACTTTCTGCATTTATGACAAAAATTTATAATCACGACCGGGGCAATGGCGCGGCATGCTATGAATACGAAGTTTGATTTTTGGCTTGTTTTTTAGCTGAAAATCCGCTTCGAGGCTGGTTATTTATAATTTGCTAGTCTTTAGTCATGCGGCTTCTGCATGCCATCGTTTAGCGGGCCCCTGCCGTGCGCTTCGCTAAATCCCGAGATTTGGTAAGCTTATTGAGAAATAAAATATGCCAAACACTAGGCAACAACATTTGTCTGTCCAGACCCCCCTCCGCACGATGCCCACTCACAGCGGCCTTTCTTTTTTTTCTGCTATAATCAGCAATAAAAATGCGCAAATGTTGTGTGTCGACTTCATTTATTTATTTTATTATTATCTTTATTTTTTTTTTTAATCTATTTCGACGACGAAGACGTCTTCGCTTGTTGCTTTCCTATTATCGACTACATAGAACATACGCTGAGCAATTTTCGACAGCGGTCACTAGAAACGCTCGTCGCTTTAATTCAGGCACACTTTTTCCATTCTCTCAATCATCTCTTTATTTACTTCTTTTTCATTTCGTTCGCGGGACCGTTTCGCCTCCAACAAAACAGTGATGACATATAGATACGCCTATATCTGGCACCGGCTATACTGCATACATCGTCATCACTACTAAGATCATTGTTTATTTTATTGCTATTATTATACAATCACTGAAACCATTACAGTCATACCATAGTGCACTAATTTGCGGACATGCTTGTGTGCATGCCCCATATATATATATATATATAGAGTTTCTCTGTCTGTATTCTGTGTAAGCAGGTTATCTATCGTGGAATATGATAAAACGGACGTGTTCAGGTCGTGGCAGTAACCGTACATGGCTAGGCCTTATATTTTGCCGGACTAAGGTTTCGTCATTACCTCCTTCATGCCTACAGGTCGATGCTACTGCTGTTATGATAATATTGGTTCGTTTGATGCCTGTTAAATCTCAATCTATCGACTGATGACGACGGTGAGGCGGTTGAGAATCGATCTCCGTGGGTCCGACTGTTTGTTGACTATGTTTACGTTGCTCGAACGTGTTGTCATTATGTGACTTGAGACACTTGGATTCAAAGTTTTTTTGTTCTGCTGGCGACAGGCGCACTTTGATTCGTTGCGGTAGACCATGAAGATGCCGTTAGTGCCGTCCATGCCGCCGTTATCGTTGTGGTTGTCGCTACTATTACAGTTACTCCTGTTGTGTTGATATTAGCGAAAGTTAATATCAAGGGTGACGTTCCAAACGGTTCAAGCTGCAGGTGTAGGGCGATATTTTCTTATAACAGGTGCAATTGCCGGCCGGTAAAGTTAACACAGAGAACGCGATGCTGCTAATGGTTGTCGTTTTGTCGTAGACCTCGTTTTCGTCGATGTCGTGGCCGCTGGCACGCGATTGAACGGCCGAGCATGGCCAGCTGCTGGCTGTTGACCGGATTATCCGCTGTACGACTGCTATGACGCGTCGATTCGAACGCTTTCCAACAGTACTGCTTGTCGCTTGCCATTTTTCCCAATCCAGTCTTTCGCACTTCAGCTACGTCCCTTCCATTGGCAACTTAGCTTATCATCTTGTCACTTGCTTCAAGCTTTTTTTAAAGTTATCAGACGTCAAAATATCACTCGCTAATTGACGACGACGGAGGCGCCCTCTCACCTACACATCTATCCCACGTTCATCTTCGCTTGTATAACCCTTTCACTATAGCGATGGCAGCCGTTGATTCTGGTTTGATCGTTCGGTCGTTGGCCTTTAGTCCTTCGTTGACTGCGTTCCTGTCCTACTCATTTCAAAACAAAGGTTGCAGGCGGTCGGGTTAGCGGACGAGTCGACATTGTCCTAATCGTCCTAATTTGGGCAAAACAAACGCATTTGCATTGAGCCGTACTGCGGTGGCCGATCGATTTTCGGCTGGCACGTGCGTACTGCCTCTTCTATACACGCATTCAAATGTAAACACACTCGCAAGCATTAACCTTGTGTTATTTTGGTACTCGTCTGGCGCTAGGACCACCATTATTGCTATAGGTAGGAATGGTTCCGCGTCTGAAAGGTCGTACCAGCAACTGCTTCGTTCGTAGTTACCGCAGTAGGACCGTCGTTTCGGGCGATACTCCTTGTGGGTGGTGCAAGCGACGATATTGTCCTGTTCGTCGATTCCACCCGAAGATCATCGTCCATTGTCGTGTCCGGATGTTTCATGCTCCGCGAGTTCAGCCCGGCGAAATGTTGTTCTCTGCGGAGTCGAGATCTAGGCTTCTTGAACAGATCCCCACCAAGGATCATACGTTCGATTACGGCTAATGGCGCTTCGCAGAACAGGTACAGAATGTAAGCGCATAGGAACGAGGCCATTGTGACAGCGAAATAGTTCATCATTTTAGTGAGATGATTGTACGCGATACGCTCTTCCTGCATCATCAGCTGAGTGAGCAGGATGACTACGTGCGAAAGGAAAGCGCCGTATGAAAGTCTACTTAATGGTACCAGCGCCCGCCAGGACAAAATGTCGTTAGCAACTCCCGCACGACCTGTGGCGCATGCAAAGGCTACCCAGGCAACCCCAAGTGACCAGGCCAGACGATGGAAGACCGCATACAGGATGCACTCCGCACTGCTGAAGTCGACGTAATCCACCGAAAACCAATCGTGTGGTTTGAGCAGAACCGTAAGATTTAAGCACGCCGCAACCATCCAGCAAACAATCACCGTCAGCTTTTGCATGCGAATCTTAGGCTGTTTATAAATGAGGTAACCGAGTACGATTCCAACATTGAATGAACCAACATGCGCCCAAGGCCGGAATTGAACAAGATTCGTTGTGTTAACGGTGCTATCTATATTGGTCGATGTGAATACGACAGTTGGTTGAAGACCCAAGCTAACGGTGGTATAGGCAATGTAAAGGATTGTGCTTATTGTCGAAATGACAGCAATAAGCACACCATGTTTAGGGCTTCGTAACATGATGATAGGTATGATAATTAGTAGGCCGTAAAGTTGATAATCGATGTCGATGTACCACAAGTGGCCAAGGCACATGTCGAAAAAGGGCACGAAGTTGTTTGTATGCAATAGGACTCGCCACCAGTTTTTCTCGCAGGATTCAAGAAACCGGGCTTTGTAATCATTCATGATGGCGCCGTCGCCCAATAGTGGGACAAGAAGCCAGATCCCAACGATCAGCATCGCTGGAACAGTAAGTCGAATGTAACGACGTAGCAGAATCAGTGGTACAATAAACCACATATTCTTGCAGTTCTGCAAACTTCTCTGCACGTTGTAACTCATCAGGAAGGCACTGACAAACAAAAAGGTCTCGACCGATGGAAACGCGTTTGCGATAACTGTGGTGAAGACACTATCAACGAGGCTGATGACGTTGGATAATGAGGTTGTTCCTGTGGGATCAGCGATGAGATAGGTATGCCCAAGAATGACCCAAGCTGAACTGAAGAACCTCATTCCATGGATGAACATTAGTTTCTGATCACTGATGTTTCGTGGCTCGGTGTGTAAAAGCTTTTCGGTGTTAGTCACAATTGACATGCCAAGTAATATTTCTATCAGTTTGGCGAATATGTCTGAGTTCTTTTCCAATTTCGAGACGGCGTCATCCTGTTTGGGATTACGCGTAAAACGACAAACGACGTCGAATACTGTCGCAGACCCTACTATAAGGAACAAAATCGAAATAAGCTTGATAACTGCACGTTGGGTCGAATTTGATGTTTTCTCGCCTTTGGCTGTGCATCCTCGAATTGTGACAGTGGCCTCTATTTTTTTTGCCATTATAGTAGCGATATAGCTTATGTCTTCCTTTGAACAAACCGATGGGATACATATTGAATTTCGCATACCCTTGAACATGCTGTTTCCGACATAATTGAGCGGGTCGCGTCTGCCAATCAGCATGCCCACGGCTTGAAACCTATCAAGCACTTTGGGTACGAGGGTGTTATTTGCCATGTTAACGTAGACGGTACAGAAACGACCCGTAAAATCAAGGCTGTCATCGATCCGCTTCCGAGCCACTACCTCAAGGCATTCATGGAAGTTACCAAGGTCTCCGAGGGTACCTCTAATTAATCCCGGAGCAAGTTTGCCAGACGCATCAAACATCTGCATTGCCCACGGTTCCATTTTGCGTAGACCCAACGCAAACTTGACGAGAGCAGCCGAACAATCTGTTGAGATGTTTGGATCAAATCCGAATTGTGTCACCGATGGTAGTGCTCGACGGTAGAATTCATCAAACATCTCGTTCATCATTATCTCCATTGGTCCGGGTACGTTCGAATCGACCGTCGTTGAGTCCTTATTTGTAGTCGTCTCCTGTTCTTTGGAGTGCGTCGTGGAGTCGCTATAATCACTGCCATCTTCACTACTCACAATCACTATCACGCAAGAGGCAACTAGCACTAACGCCGTCAGGCTAATCCAAGGCCGCCGCATTTTGCTCTGTATTTTGTAGGGGATAGATATCCAATAAAGTAATATTTTGTAGACAGATATATATGCTGAATCACCACCACGCAGTGACGAAACTTCTTAATAAAATGTGTTAACCCTCTTAAAAAATCATAAACCCTTCAAAGATGTTTTCACAAAATCGCACCACTTCAACTGTACCGCAGCTTCTATGCGAAAAGCGGACGAAACGAGACGATCGTACTAACCAATACTGATCCGCCAACACAAGAATGCTATCTAGATTTCAAGCCTTTTTAGAGGACTTCACGCTAGCCTTCGTTCAGGAGGCGTCGCTTAACCACGCGTATTTCGATTATGCGTACTCATGTCTGAAGGCGACTCCTGCGACAAAGCGTCAATGAGAGATGCCGGATCGTCCTGTCGAACTCACGTCGTGGTTTAACCCTGGGTCGCCCGTTAGAAAGCCCCGGAAAGGGATCGCCGGCCCTCGCCGCGCCAACAACGCACCAGACAAAGGCTCAAAGACCAGGAGCAGCTAACACAAGCACAGTAATAACAATGGCTGCAGCAGCAACAGCCGCAGAAGTTCAGTCTGCGCTGTCTTCCGACGTTCACCAATTTTCGGGATTTTACGGTTGGAACTATCGTATGACAGTTCCATCACAAATCGCGGCTGGCGCATCCACCGCCGTCAGCGCTACTGCAGTGCTATAAACTAGCGGCGTAAACATCTTTAAGTAAGGTGCCGTCGACGACGCACAAAGCTCAGCGCGCGGATTTCTTGTCGCCAGCGCAATTGGCGTAGTTCTGTTAGGGGGATCGGCATCTGAAACACGCCTCTAATGCGATGGCAGCGCATGTCAACGTGCAGTCTATACATTCGCTCGCGTCTTGTGTGCGATAATTCCAGGTAGGTTACGGCGACTATCTGCTACTAGTATTACCAACACTTCTGCTGTCGCTAGTATATCAACGACACTATGATCGTGCGTAGGTGGGGGCCCATGCCGAAGATGAAAGCGGCAACGGCAATGACAACGTCACCGGGTGAGTTTTCACATCTGCCATCTGCTGGCAAGCATTTTGTTGTCGTTGATAGCGACGCGGCTGATGATGCTGTTGTTATTATTGTTACGTAGATGATGCGTCAGACAGGTGGGCACGCAGGCAGGCAGGCCGGCGGGTATGTACAGGATGTTGTTGTAGGAATAGAGGGATGCACCGGGACGCTGAGATGCCGTCGGCCTACCAGTTCGTCGGCGTTTCAGTTTGTTAATACCTCAGCCTTGCAGGTTGGCCACAAAAGCCGTCGAATGTGACATGGAACGCGTGACTGCCCCTCGATGCTGGTGAAGCCGTCGGGCGTCGATTGGCGTGCCGCCAGTAATGAACGATGTTACGACCAAAAGCAACAGCATCACGCGTCAAAAGGAAAGACTAAGAGCAAAACTCGGCTAACAGAGAAGGCGAAAAGAGAAATCAGGTGATCAAGGTCAAATATTAAGGGGTCCTGTAGTAATTCGTCACACTGTTTTGGAACACCTCGTGATCGAGCGACAGGCAGACGTTGCCTGACAATAAAACTTTGTGACAGCGACAAACAGATAAACATGTGCTGAGAACCTCTAAAACGACTAAATACATTGCCTGGTAGGTTGTATGGAAAAATGGCCGGATCACACTTCGACTGTTACTAAATGAGATAAAGCAATAACACGGCAGTGGCCTCAATGGCACCACAAAGATGAACTATTAGTGGTCACGCTGGTTTTTGATATTGAAAATGAAAGAGCAGTGGCTTCTTATAGAATATAACAAAGTAATTACTGTTCATTACGAAAATTTTCGGAGAAAAATGTGTATTTTGGTGACGGGAAGCCGCCCCGACATCAGCTCACTAACTGAATCATTCATTAGACGTAACTTATCTGGCAAATAAATTTCTTGTAACTATAGCCATTATAATAAATCCATTCACAACCGATATCTTTACGTTTATATATTCTGAAGAATGTGCTTGCTTTTATGTAAGTCATTTATCATTTAAATGATCTTTTGTTATAAACGTTATTATTTGTTTTTTCATTACGTAATAAGAAATTCCATTACGTAAGCAGTCTCATCCATTATGAACTCGAATGATTTTCTAATGAAAAAATAGAGCTATACAGGCAAAGATAATATGACCTTTACTACCCTTTTCAAGTTCTTCTGCTAATTATATAACAAAGAAGTCGAAGCTGCTTAAGCACTGTCTTTCAAGAACGCCTTTTTTTGCCACAAGTTAGTCACTTGGAGCGCACGTACATGCGTTCCCTCTACTGTTTGTATACCGTCTGAGGCACACGATCGTAATGTGGGAATGGTTATGAAGATGGGCAGGTACGCAGTACCTGCCCATCTTCATAACCAGCATTAGCCAAACATTGAATTCACCGACTAGATCGCAGGAAATTGCAAGATCCGTACGATTTGATCTGGTAAATACATAACTGGGTATATTTATCATAGAACAATCTGAGTATGTATGTGTGTGTCTCTGGACAACGTTTTCTTATGCTAATCATCCGGCCCCTTCCTATACTTGCGTAAGATATAATGCCGTGACCCGCGTTGTCTGCATTTCAGTATCGGTGGAAGCCCGCCAGCGCGGCTCAACTCAGCGGTGGTAAAATCTGAAAGCACTGGTGCGTTATTGGCGCGTACCGCTACCGCTACCGCTGCCGCCATTACCAACACCTTCACCAGCAGTGTAAGATTAATTTTGATCAGATGTTTCCCGCGACCGCTCCCCGATTTGCTCAGACTTATTTAGCATAAGTTTACGTATGCCGCGTCAGCGCGGCGCGCAACTGTCTTCCATTACCTTTATCGGTGGGCGGACTTGGACGCCAAGACGAAAAAACTGTGCTTACAAGGCTTAGTTTCATCTAATACTTATGCTCTACAGAACTGCTTGATACATACAGTCACAACATCACGTAGGGCTACAAATTGATGGCGATGGCAACAACCTCGTAGTGAAAAAGGTAATGCTGGTAACAAAAATCAAGCCTGCAATTTATCAGCGTTACTGCTAAGAAACATATTCATCCACAATTAGTGGCATCATTGAATCGAATGAGGTAAATGATAAATTCGGACTTCAACTAGGTATAACGAGTACACATGCTGCGTTGGAAAATGGAGGAGTTACAGATACCTTTTCTTATTATTATTATGAGTACGGTTAATCTTGTCCTTCGTGCGTTCCTTACATATATCGAAGGAAGCTCAGTCTGAAGGCTCGTTGAAGATAGATATCCGTTGAAAAGCTCTTCTACTATGTCGAGTTGTTACGCCACAGAACGATAATCTCTCGATCCATGTGCTTGTATAGAATTAGGTTGCCACTCTGTCTAGCCACATAACCTACTTAACTGCTCTGAATTAATTGTACTATTCCTGCTCTAACGAAAAGTTACAGGTTGAAAATCATCGTTGGCAAAATAAGTCCACAAAGGCAAAGGTATAAACCGCACTGGGTTACCACAGGATTCTTGTTTCATGTTAAATGCTATTGAAAAGATCATTGTACATAACTGATATAGGTTGGCTTCCAACAAAAGCTAACTAGGGGTAAAGTCGATTAACTGTACCTTAAAAGTTTCAGAACGGAACTATTATTATATTATGGTTATTTGTAATGTATTTTCAACTTAAACTTCGGTTGATGATTTGTATCAGTCAAGCCTACCGTTTTGTTTAGTGAAACGCTCCTGAATTGTACGCGATTCGTAGTAGGTGTAATGTGGTACCCGATCTGACTCCGATCTAAAGGTGCAACGCATTTCCAATGTGCTGCAGCTGAAATCGGACCACGTCTACAAAGGCTCAGCTTATTTGTACCGGGGCACGTCAACACGATCTAGATATTATCGATAATATGTTATCCTTCGAGGAACCTACGCCGTGTGATTTACCTGTTTCCAGAAGATAATTATGTAAATATTCATCGATAAATTCATCCCTACCTAGTGAAGCTTTTTCTACTTCAATGCACCGCAACTGATTATGCTCATCGAGTCAAGTTCTGTTGACAACTGCTATTTAAGCAATATAAGCTTACGGCGGATTGCAGATTTTAGCGGCGGGCAGGCCACATTAAAATGCAGCAGAAGGTCCTGTGCTTTATAGAACGCAAGATAAACATGGCCCGAGCACTTAAGGTAAAACGTTAATTATAACGTGCCCCTTAACGCTGTGTTTTAACGGTAAGGACAGACATGTTTGAAATGCTGCTTGGTTAGTTTTCTTGAAGCAAATTGCATATAGCAGATTCCCTTCAAACGTTAAGCCTTCGCCCAGCTTCTAACGATTCGCTGTTTTATCCGAAGCTTTTTAAAAAAAAATTCAGTTGGTGCATTTTTGATCACTTGTAGAAATAACTTATGTATATAAGTAATTTTAACTTTTTATTTTCTTCATAAGTTCGTAATACAGCAGATTTCTACAGCAGCATCTAAACATCACGAGCGTTATCGATTGGTTATTCTTTGAGTTTTAAGAATTATTGAACAAACAAATTTCAATGTGTTTCAGCTAAATGTTAGCTTGTTTATCCTTGCCCGAACACCAACCGCCGCATAAATTTCCCAGAGGACATTTACGACGACGAGTCGACGGCTGCGATGCTCCGGGATGAGGTACGATTTGACTCTTTCCCTCAACATATATATTCATACATATACTTTGTTATGTGCCTACATTAGATCGGCATCGAAAGTCATTAGTTATCAAGGCGGGACCATTGGTTGTTCCTTGAGAACTGATTGTTTTTGCTAATTATCCCTGGCAGAAATTCTAAGCTACCGCGGCCTTTAGCTTTGCAATCATCAGCACCAGGATCGCTCCCCGTTATCATCACCATCAACGTCACTCAGTAATCTACCAGCGCCAATGGTGAACAGCTTGTCTAAGGTAGCCAACTCATGCTGAACGTATATCCGGTATTCTTTCGTTTGACTTTTTATGGGACATCTTTTTCTTTGGTCATCATTGAACAGACGGCGAGGCTCGCCATGATTATCGCCGGCATCAGCTCCTCCGGCAGCAGCCACGACGGCTACGATATTTGAAAGGTTCTCAAACCGAATGACAGTTGGCGAAGCGACCAACAAATGAAGGTCGTTTGCGGTAGAAATAATTTCGCCGGCGCTGCTTCACCGCGACTGTACAATACTTAAAGAAAACGAAATCCTAAATGTCTTACTGCGACGATCCACTGCTCATCATTAGTGTGCTACAGTAGACGCTGTGTTATTAACTGTGAGGTTACGAGGGCAACGTTGCCCCTATAGATAGAAAAAGAGACTTGGCTGTATAGTGATTATCATAATTGGTAATGTACGCGCCCAGCGGATAGTGGTGTGATGAAAGGCATAAAGTTGCTTCTTCTCCAATAGAACTTCTTTTCGTTGTTATCCGATGGTCGAACACTGAGTTTTTAGCCACTTCACGCCGACGATAAACTTCGGACTTTGGAACGGTCCAATCTAAGGCGCAGTTAACGGTTCAGTGGCTGCTCGAAGGGGAGATGTTGGCATCACGGACACGCACTGAGGCAAAATTCCATGCACCCCCGTAGATCGACATTGTGGATCGGCAATCTAATGAACTGAAAGGAGACAAAGCAATGGAAAGAAGTGTCTTTTTTCCTTCATCTCTTGAAGGTCGGCTTTTCGATTATTATTCAGTAGCGGATCTATCGTGGGATCATGACCGTTTCGTGTAGTCGAGTGGAAAAGCCCACGGGATGGAGTGGGCGGCAGCGTCGAAGACTTCTGAAGGATTTCGCTTCAAATCTGCTTTGGTACACGCAAATTGACGCGGTCCTATTCGTTAACAAATATAAAAGCCACTGTTGCTGTATTTCGTGTCTGTGGCTATTTGTTGTATAGTTCATCGACAGCTGAACTTCATGGATACAAATGCTAAGTTTTCTTAGTGAATACGTAAATAAATATGTAAAAGTATTGATTTTAATACCTAATCTGCTGCTAATTATAGACGAGTGCAGCGAGTTTTCTAAAATGATACTTTTTAGATAAATTATCGATAGTCATTATACTATTACAGCCAAGATAAAGGGTAATAATTGAGTTAACCAAGAGAAATTTTAGCTCCTCGTGAGCACATTTACATCATAGACCTTTTACGAAGTTCGTAATCTGTATGATCTTCAACGATAAACGTTGTTATAACATTATTTTTCAACCAGCCGCTTCAGTTTTAATGGACTACTATTCCAATGGCCAAATCGTTTATCGTTGTCCAATTTATCTGCGCAAGTGTCATGATTGACTTTATACTAACAGGTCACGATTTACTAATAGTGATTTTCGCATATGTAGGCGCCGTAACGCTTGAACGGGATGCAGTGGCGACTTTGGCCTGCTCGTTCGCCAGAAACAGTCTTAATAAGTCGAGGCCTTGAGAATGCTCAACCCATCAGCCGACCTATTCGAGTTAGGCAAGCCCTTCGGACAGAAAATATTGACTGAATAAATGGCCGAACTTTTGCCTCGAATTGTACCGCCAATCAACATTGCTTTAGACGGCTGGATACTTCCAATCATGTGTTTTGTTCGTTTTCGAACCTACATCGCCTTATCGGGTTCAGTAGGGAAACACGTTACCACTGTACCACCACGGAGTAAAGAGCACGATTTTATCGATCTGTAGTCGTGTTGGACCGCCTAGGGAAATAAGCAGATCATTGGCTAGCTAAAGCTCAGTTTTGATCAGGTAAGCCACGCATTGCGACGAGAGCTCGCATCAAGATAGCGAGCCCGCTCTGGCAAGCACTCGTTTTGCGCCCCCACAGAAGCCACGATCATAACTGGAATGATTAGCAAGACGGAAGCGGAAAGAGACGCGTTGCGATACAGGACACGGAAAGCTGTAGGATGGAAATATGCCACACAATGACCGGATCGGAAACTCTATAAACGAAATGGAAAATATGACTTGGTAGAGATTAACTGCAATATCGACACGGGGCGGTTTAGGTTCGAAACCGGGTGTAAACACGCTTCGTTCTATGCTCGTAGAGGCCAGCCGTCTAAAGCAGTGATTAACGGCAACACTGCCTGTAAAAACTCGAAGCATCTATAGAAAATTATTCTGTAGAAAATTATTATTAAAAGGTTATGTAGGGCTGGGGCATATGGCTGTGAAAAACTGATTTGTGCCAGGCAACATGCAGAATTAAAGACTTTAGAGCTAGAGACTAGCCATATGTGTTTACATTCAGGAACAGTTTATTGATCCCCGCTACCATGCTAGTACCGTTAGAGACAGCTGGTTTATAATGGTGTTCAGCATCTAATCCAGTTGCCTGTCTGCGCTAACGACGAAAAACGAGGCAAAAAATAAACCTAATATCGATATTCGTGTAGAATGCTCACTGCGTCGTTCGATAGCGGTAGAGGAATTGCATCAGCGACCAAGCAAGCGCTATAGTTATAATGCGTGTAATGTAATAATGAAAAATCGCGCTATACCAGTGATATTAGCGTTTAAAATATTAAGTTCAACGCGTTCCCGTTGCCCTGAACCAATTGCTTCATCCCTTTCTCTCGGTCTCCCTGTCTGCCCGCACCGCGCGCTATATCGAAGACATCCCCCAATGACTTTGCCCGACGGCTTTATAGAGGAAGCAAGCTTCTACGATATCAATCGTACACCTAACACTAAGGGTATGACAACGGGAAAGAATAGACAAAAGCATTTTGTTTCGAGAAACGGAATCTACTACGAGGTTGAAAACATCTTGTCAGTCAGTTCAACACCGCTACCACTATCGACCCGGGACCACTAGCCAGTGTGACCGATCGCTCCGCTGATGGCATCTGCAAGTGACGAATCATTGTAACCAAATGGATAAGCAACGGTTCTACGAGAGAGCTGCCTTCGAAGAATCCGCATGCTGAATGGGAAACAATTTGTTATTTTCAATAGTGCTGCATTTTCATTGACCTTCTCTATTGTAGGATCCCAATTCAGTGTCCCCTACACTGATAATGCGAATTCTGTCACGCTCTATCCAATACGTGCATGCGAATGAATGCCCGCGTAGCTACTGATACGTATATCCGTGTAGGGACGTGACGGTAACATTGACGGTGACAGCGTGTCTACGTTCAGACTGAACCACGCCTATCTAATTGATAATCTTACTCGACAGAAGCGAATGGGTTTAAAACTATTAGCCATAAAACTTAGCTATTTGACGCCAGATGCACAGTGGTACCAAATTCTTGCTCTCTAAATCGGACTGACGAAGGGGAGTGCGAGGTGATTGTCATATTTGGTGAGGTCCGCGATGGCAGCCACTCGTCGGAATTGAGCACGAGTCACGCAACGATAATAATATAATACTTCTACGTAACATAGGGATGAAAGCACGTTATCGGAACAAGAATGATGACTTTGAATCCTATATTAAATGAATACAATGAATGTCGAAAATACGTAAAACGTTAATTTCTTTACGTATATGTATAGATATTTATACTGTGAATAAACACAGAAGCTTACGTGCGTAATATCTGTTGCTAGACTACGATGACCGAGTCCCATGCCAATACCCATAGCGTAAGTACGTAAATACTGTGCATTAATAGTGTTGTTGCGTATATATAATAGGACACGGGATCTGTTTATCGCGTCGAATGGAAGTAAATAAGCTACAGCGCTCCGACGACGCTTGGTCGAGCCACGCCATAGAACATGGCCAAATAGTCTATGTAGCATCGATTCACTATTCACATTCGCAGCTGTATATATCACTTTCAGGTATCTTTAAGAAATAATATATATATATATATATATATATATATATATATATATATATATATATATATATATATGTATAATAAACACGAGATTTCCTTACAATTTTGCCGCAGACGCAGGCAGAATCGACCGGCTTAATTTTGTATAACATCTGAGCCATCCTTACACCGTCACGATGGGTTATCACGGCTTGCCACGGTGTCGATATTGATATTCGTGTAAATGTGCAGTTCTTCAATGGCAAAAAATAGTAATGTCAAGAGTTTAAATAGTTGCCCCACCGCACGCGATGACCGGCTGCTTTTCGCCCCCTAGTATAGCCATAGCGCTGACGATAGGCACATAACCTTTTGAACAGATCAAATCCTATCTGGATAATTGGCGTGTTTTTAGGTTAGGTTCGCCTATGCGTATGTGCAAATCACGCTGGTATTCTGAATGACGGCCGTAAATGCCGTTAGTTGCTGGCTCGATTGTCAATCAAACATTCTGCTGTTGGGCTACTGGTAGACAGATGAGGCTCAGCCAACAATTTTTGTGAGCTTATCTCAAATCAGGATCAATTTTACGATTATCCGCTAACCGTTAACGACGCTGGTAGCTTCGCCGTCTTGCCGTCGTTGCTACCTTAGAAAATTACACCGCGATCTGGGTTCGGGTGGGTCGACAACAATATCAAACGGAACCTTGCGTTTATCGCCAGGTTTATGGCGGAGACAACTAAAGTAGACACAACACAAGTACGAGCGCAAATTCAAATTCAAAATCTGCCAGCCAAAAATGCATAACGGGTCCTACTTTTGTTCCCCGTTTTCTTTCGATAGTACGCTGCGATGGTTAGAGATGAAGGCATTTCGTCACAGGAGGAGGAGGAGGAGGAGGAGGAGCTGCGTGGGGTATACGTATCGCTACGATGACACTCAATGGAAACGACGAATCAAACGTCCAAATCGTGGGATAACTTCTGCCGGATCTGCCACGTTGAAAAAATTTAATTGCGATTTTTTTCCTACGAGCCTTACGTTGGAACGGATCGTGAACTCAGAGTCGGTGCTAGATTATTATGGCCCGATTCGTGTCTGTAGCTATCCGTGTTCGACTTCGACAAGGAAATTCACCGTACTTTTAGGAAATTACGTCGTCCATAGCTTTGACGATTCCCTTGTCGATAAAATGGAAGTTATATTTAACTGAACCGGCCAGTTTAGACTATAACGGTTATATGATATAAGCATGGTACATTATGGATTTCCCACTCCAGAATGCCGAACACCCAGTGACAGCCAGAGCGAACCTGGCCGACGTACCGTAATGGCTTGCTTAATCTTTCACTTACGAATATATATATGATGTCTACTTGTATAACAACCGTTTTAATACTCGCTCTAGGAATACCAACGCGAAAAAGTTCGGCCCGTTTCGTGTCGACGCATAAGTGCGGCCGCTATCCGTAATTGCCATAGCGTGTTAACGAATGGCCAAATAGTATTTTTGTACAGAGGTACCGGTATGGGCCTACAAACAAATGCGCGCTTTTCGGTCTGTGCTTGCTTTACTAAAAGTAGCTGGTTGACGACGAATATACAGTGTATCTGAGAAATCAATGTGATATTTTTGTTACTTTGCTCAACGTAATTATTCTTTATGTGTTTTTCTCCGTTTAGCTAGAACGTTGCTGGGGGCTTCCAATCTTCGAGAGCATCAGGCCGGTGTGCAATACGCTGTGATTAGTATCCGGTCGCCTTTTACGGATGCCGCTTCCGAATGTCAAATGCAGTCGCATAAATATAGAATGCTATTATAGCGGACCACATTTCAAAATGTACACGACTGACGAGAACAAAAACGTTATCGTTCTCTTTTTTTTATTCAACTGATAACCATTAGTCGGCCACGCGAAAGCCGAAAGGGGGAAAGGTACGCGTTATGTTATTACATATATATTACGTAAACAAAATAAAAATACAGTGGCGAAACAATATATATATATATTGGTTGGATAGCGTGAGTTCATACGCGACAACGGTACTTTTTGCTTATCTCTTTTTGAATCTATTCAATTTCATAAGTATTCAGAAGCAGGGCTAAAATTTTAAGTACTTTAGTCGAAAAAACGATTCTTGTTACCGTTACACCGTTTAATTACGTATTCAGTTAGTTTGCTCACGAAGTTTTCGATGTCCCAGCGTACGCCACACGGCAGGCGCACAGAGAATGTATAATCGAAATTCAAATAAATTACATAGTATTTTGGTAATATATGATCGCATGTACTTCGGAGGATTTCCTTCTCGAAAGGACGATTAGCGTGAGAACGTTCATGTCAAAGTTGAGCAATGAACGGCCAGCTCATTCCGGGACCAACTGCAGCAAAACGTAGCATCAACGTATTGGCGCAGATCTCGCTCGCAGTCCTCGCCGAGTTCCGTAAGAAATGTGCTATGAATTACTGTACTATGAGCAAGTCTAGTCAATGAAGTAAGAATGGCTTTCTTCTCCCCGATAGTCTAATGTATAGTTGTTCGTTCAATTTTTAAAGTTGCGATCGGTACCCGACATGTCGTGGCGAGGAAACGTAAGTGAGAAGATAATCGTATGGAAAACTCGCTGAGTCCTATGCTGATTAAATCAATTCTGTCTGACTCAACATACAGATCAAGGCACGTGTCTCGGCAAAGCGCGTGTGAAGCGCCATAGTTTCTTTAGAATCATCCTGAAATAACTTCTATCTGTCAGCGTCCTTAAGCGATCTGGCGTTAGACAGAGGTAACAATGGTAGAGAAAAAGGACTAACGAAAAAAAGGTGCTGGTGTTTTTCAGTCGTGCAGATCGTATGATTTCGTATTTCAGATATGAGCGCCGATACAATCAAAACATATATACATATACATGTATATAAATTCCAGTTTGCGTTTTAAGGAACTGCCAAGTCAATATACATACGTTTTTGTTATAATTATTGGCTGACAAGCCATTTATGCTCCGTTTGGCCAAATCTCCCTATATTCGCGATATTTTGTTGTAGAGACAATGCAGTACGAGATCTAATGACACGCTAAGCGGAACTGAAAGAGAAAGTTCATAACAATAAGAGTAAAAATCACGATGGCCATAGAAGAAAGCCATTGTTTACTAGCTATATGGTAATGCAGTTTGCAAAAACGGGTCACAGTAAATCAACGATGGGGTATCTGTTAATTATTATTATCATTCTAAGCTAGGAGCATTATTTTTTATTGTATGTTCATGTCATGCTGCATGTGCACGATGGTTCGAATCGTGGCAAGATTTGCGTACTGATCGATGTGTCTTTACGCGCATTTAGGAATATGAAACCACACTGTTTTTTGAAACGGCCGAACGATGCTCTGCCGATCACAGTAATCAGTTTTTATCGGTCGGATTCGTGGAGTGAACATCGAGAATTGAGGAAAAGCTTAGACAGTTTGCTCGATGCATTGTTCAATGAATCAGTTAACTTCGATCGGTATTGGCTGACCAACATACTGTGTGCATTCACGATATACTAATGTGTGTCTTCAGTCCACGTCAATCTGTATCGAACAGTTATTCGAGAACATTGAGAGACAAACAGATCGCATCGATCTTCAGCCGTAAGCCAACGGCTTCTTCGCTCATATCGATTGCATGCTGACGCATTGAAAAGCGATGCTACTCATGAGCGATCATCGACACGAGTTAGCGAGTCCCGATTGATTTCATTTATCTACTCCGTTCGACGTAGACATACACCGTTTCCATGCTCTGCTGATCTTCATCTTATGAGTTATTAAATGATAGTTATATGTGAATGCCCTAACTGAAACTCTTCGAAAGAGAGGACAATTTAGCTTTTTTTTCGAGCAGTTGATGGTCCACTGTACAGCTTTCAGGCTGATTTGCGACTCTGTGGCTGATACCATCATATTCTCGTAAACTGCAACATATCTCGCTAAAATAATTAAAGTAACCATAACTGGGTACATAGGTGATAACTAGGGAAGCCGACCAGTTATAATAATTATAGTCATAAATCTATATCCATATTATTGAAAGACGAATTATCAATAATAATACTAATAATAGTATGAGTACAATGTGACCCCTCGATATCTTTCATCTTAGGTAGATCACGTACTAAGAAATATTCCCGGAGAAGAACAACGCAATGAACGCTGCTTCGAGCTACAAAGTACCTCTCCTTTTCGGCGTTGATAGTTAGGGTCTTAGAAGGATTAGTTAGGAGCTTCAGATCGGTGGCGTCTTAATCTTCACGCGGTACATCAATTATAGGTCCTTCTGTTTTCAACTGAACTGGCATCCGCTACTGCCGTCAACAATGCCTTCGACCGATAAGTTTTTCCGACTACAAAATTGTGTATGCGCACGCCCAGTTTCGAAGCTAGAGTAACCCACGTGTAATACAAACCCATTTTGTATCCTCAAGGGGGTTGGGTGCTGCATCGTACGTGAATTAAATAACTTAATGGGGATTAGACAGTGTTGCTGAAGATGAAACTTGGCTTTTTTTCGTTTTGATTCTTTGCGAAGTGAATACGTGATATTCCTGCACGAAGTTGCACACATCAGCACGAGTCGACACAAGCAACGTCTGGCACTATCGGCTTTTATTCTTCATCTTGTAATCGAATAAGTATAATTCAAAATAGAAAAAAAGATACATTATGCATAGCCCATGTCACGCTGGCAGCTAAATTTAGGAATTAGAGTGGGCAAAACCGTAAATATTTTGTAGACTGCATTCCTTGCACGGCTACATGTCTGTCGCACGTCGCTGTGCTGAGCGGTAACAGGCTGATGAACACTACTCAAGCCTAAGCGGATAAAGCGGCCCTATACGTTTTAACGGCATCGTTTCACATCACGCACAACTGTCTATGTGCTGCTTACGGCTGTTGTTCCATACAGAACATTAGCATCTGCACCGAATACTTCTGTGCGGACTTGAGGTACCGTGCAATGTAACGTCTGACCGTTCGTCGTGCATGCACACTACGTAGCATCATGAATATCGCTACAGATTACAACGGAGAGGTGGAATGAACATATGAACACTGGATGCTGATTTATCTGTTGTTGCTAGATATAAAACATAGAAATGACCAGAAAGACTTTTTCATTTTGTATATATTTTGCTTTATTCGACCAACAAAGCCTCAGAGTGGACAGATAACGGCATGATGGGTTCGTATTAAGAATAATAACGTGTGATTATACAACAACAACAACCACCGCGATCTGAAGTTTTTTTTACTGCTCTTCCTAATATAGGCTCGAATTCATAAATGAATTCTACTATTATTATAATTATCAATATTGAATTAAGGCACGAGATTTCGTTACATCGGACATGCATACTAAATCTGTGATTGTCTTTTGGGTGCGGCAGACACTAGCCATAGAATATCTATAAATTTAGGATATGCATTCGAGTGAGGCCCCCGTAAAGGTAAATACTTGTGACAGAAAATTTAAAAAATAATATAACATTAAATATGTCAGCTTTATTTAGTAAATGGTTCGAATGCCATGTTCATACATCACAACGCGTAGGTGCGTTATAATATTGATTGCATTACGTATTCAGGTTGTTCTGCAAGAATTGACGGCTAATATTAATCTATTGCGCGCTAACACGTTTCATCGTTGGTCAAATTAATACTCTAAAAAAACATAGATCTATGGGCAAACAACGTAACTCAACGCAATAACACCTCGCCTCGGCCTCGTCAGACGCCGGATGATGCAGTCAGCAGATGTACATCATACAATAAGTAATAATAATAACATAAGGTCAGAACCGCAGCTCATTTTCACTTCGATGTACGAAACGTTTTTGTTGGTAACGCGATATTGCGCAGCCACCGCATCAATATTGCCAGTTTATCCATTTCGTTCAGTGTATCGCAGTATTTCAGGCAGGCCATGCCAATAGAGACAAATGAGCCACCTACTTTAGCTTACTTTTTACAATGAATAACTCATCGACCAGACCCAAAGCCTATTGCAGTGTGTCTTTATCAAAAGAATTACTCAAACTTCGTTTCGATATTCAGTATACCATAATTGTTGACGATTTGGTTAGGATTGTACACAGAACAATTCAGGCTTGTATTATGCACTGTTGTTGGAAATATAAATAGCAGTTATAATGATATTTATAATAGTATCCCTATAACATACGGACCTTCTACGCGTTTGTTTAGACGATATCGACAAGACCAAAAAAAAAAACGTTGGGGCACTGAGCATGACCCGAACTCTCGAAATTACTCTTGACTCACTGGGTTAAACATCAGTCCCCGAAGCAGACGAGCCTCGCTTACTTTACAACGTTACATACTATAATAAGCCTACATGAACATTATCGCTGTGTGTTAGTGGGCCGCAAGGCAAACGTGGACCAAAAGCTGGCAAGGGCGGCTAATTAGAGTATCGCTAAATGCCATATTTACTATGTAACCCGGCTTTAGGTCACCAAGGTAAAATTTTATTCGTAGGAATCCCAAATCAATGAAATTGAAACTAAACAACTCTTTATCTTGTCTTTTAGATTTGCTGTCAGGTATCAAATAATTGATAAGTTTGGTGACCTGCGTAAGTAACAGATTTAAATTTCTTCAAAATCAAAACCAGGCTGACATTATTATGTTGTTCTGATTGTAGCTTCTAAATCTTTTTTACCGCGACGTACGAACGCTTTTGTTCAGCCACTCTAACCCTAGGCAACTATTGTAATAACGTTTTAACTCAGAAGTATATCTCATATATTCTTACCTTTATGAGATTAGGACAGATAATTTCAGGATGCGATCGAGGGTACTTTTTATCCTTGTATAATACCCAACTGTTATGAAAGAAATTATCGCAACGAACAGTGTTGCTGAGTGTATTTTTATTGCATACGTGTACATTGTACACAAAAATAACAAGCACATTTAGAACATTCAGCCAACGCATAGCACGTAGAGCAAGTCCCTAGCCTGATTAAAGCCGCATTTGTTTACGTTAGTAAAAGCTGCCTCCGCTCGATCTTGATAATTTTAATTATTTCTTAATTATAAATTTAACTATGTAATATATCGTGAATGTGCTTAACCAAACGAACAATTTCATTTCAAAAACATCCCTGGCGGGAATCGAACCCGCGGCCTTTGGATTAGAAGTCCAACGCGCTATCCACTGCGCTACAGGGACATGGTGTATAGACTCGATGTAGGAAAGATGTTATCCAATAAAGTAACCGTCTGGAATTTCCAAGCTCGCCACTGAAGCATATTTCAACCAATGCTTTAAACTGACTCCAACCTAACGTTGAAAATGACAAAAAATATCTATCGTAAAGTAGATTACCTCACTTCAGAAGACTATTTTGAGGTGTGATGTTACGAACAAAAAATTATATGACAGTGTTTATAAATTTACATGACAAACTTTTATCGTCTTGTTTAATAAAATCTATGACTTATAACCGGCTATGTTCCAATGGGGCTGTGTGCATGACATAGCATATTATTGCCCCGTAATGGGTCAGTCGGGCCACATTTGCGTACCATATTTAAATATGCATGAGGTGGTTTAGGTTGAACAGCGTGCGGAGATACGATTGCTTGCACTGCTAAGACCCACAAAAGGCCAAATAACTTAACTAACTATAAGTGAAATAAAGATTGGCTTTAATGCCCTGAGTTGACACGCTAGCGCATTTGGATTTGGTACGTCTTTACCAAGAACCTGCGATAGCACACGTTAGCATTTTCAGACGACACTTACTTAAATAGCATGGATTACTTTTTTTTGTAGAAATCAAAGGCTTATTTTTGCTGAAGCAGTATTGTTAAATTGTTTGACGTAAAATTTTTTATTAAAAATCCTACGCAGAAAAGCACAGTTTTCGTGAATATTTTTTTTTTGTCACAGCGCCCGACGACATTTACACCACGCAATGTAATTACAATGAATAACTTGATTCATCCGCAGTAACTCCTGTCCTGAAAATGTGTAAAACCGACCCCTACGTCAAATTTTCGGCCATTAATTTGTCTCTAACTATATTAGGTGAAACCTTGTTGGACAAAAATAAACCTTAAAGTCTCTAAAAAATCAACTAGAATTTATGCAATGAGCCACGTGCCTTGAGGATCGAGAATACGGTAGTGTATTTCCACAAGCAGCGCATGCGTTATTTCTGCACCGTGAAACAGCTCGCCAACCTTTCGGCTTTTTTTTTTTTGTATGCCTGCGTAAAATCCTTTCTAATTAGATCGAGTGAAAAATTCTCGTTGCAGCTGACAGATAGCGCTAGTTATATTCCCAAGATGGTTACTTTGACCGCTGAATGTCGCTACCTTTCGATTATGATACGTTAGTTTCTGCACTACAGAAATATATCCAAAGTATTAATGAAACAGAGATATTCAATAAAAAAGGAACGCTTTGTCGCAATTTCGTAAACGACCAAAGGGGAAGCCTCCCTTGGTCGCCTCCCTCAGGACAGGTTAAGGCGACTTTGATTGAATATATATTCTTGAATACAAAAACGAAGTGCGTCTTCTTTGTGTTATCTAAAACGCCATCATCGCTCCCGCTCCACCTTTGTTTGCATGTAGCCGACATTGAGTTTATTCTGGTATAGTAATTAGCGTAATTTGATTGGTATCTTCCCTAAACAAGAAGCGGGATTGGATACGACCCAGTGATTTCCGTGGGCCGGACCCGTATGTGCGGCAAATAGCTGACTTCCCCTGCTGGAAAAGAGTTATGTTACTGCAGCTACGGCTTGCATGATTTCTTAATCGATTACTAGAACTCAGCCTGCAGTAACAAGACATAGCATTTGATGATTCGCCTTTGCTTACATGTACATACTTCGGTATCCTCTAAACGGCACTTATCCAACCTCTCCAGGTTGGATTTCAAACAAGATAAAGGGCCGAATGAAGCAAATTCTATGGAACCAGTTTGGATTAAATGTAAAGGAACAAATAGATGAATGCTGAAAAATGATAAATAAAGAAAAAAAAACAGAATTAGAACCATACGTAAGCGATCCTGTTTTCAGTTGCCTCTACACCATCTTATAGTCGTATTACACCTTTGCACCGAAAAATGCTATAGCATCAGTATTTTGAATAGTGATAAATAATACTTTTCTTATGTCCTGTCAAACGTTATTAAGATTAGGCCTGAGGCCTGTGACTCAGAGGAAAGACAACATGTTATCTTAAAGAACTGAAAAAGGTGCTTGTAGGTTCCCAGTTTTTCTGGTCTAATGCACTATGCTAATTCTGCTAATTAGTAGCTCGATGAGGCAAAAATTATAAACAAGATAATATTATCACCATCGCTATCAGTTCGGTTTATCATGTTCCATTGAACTAGCATAATTGTAAAGCAGCTAAATAGCATACAGCATTCAGCAAAACGGACGATGCACAATCATGTATCAGCTAATTTCCTCGTATGTACACGAGGGTAGTCCCTACCAGTTAATGGAAATCAGAAATGTATGGTTTCATGAGCTGTTCTTCAATCTGATTCATTCTGATGATAACAGCCGAATGCTGGTGTCTACGTGCCCATCAGCACGTCCCTATTTTCATCGTTCGTCAATCTACCGTTTAGATTAGCCACTTACGAGATCTGGCGGCAGTAGGAGGATCGTTTCGACGATTCGTTTCTCATGCATTACGCTCTCAACATAGAAGCAGGTGTCAGCTGTGCTTATGAAAAGCAAAGACGAGATATTCAAGTACCATGACAACTAATGGAAAGGATCTGAAATATCACTCATTTGTTTTTTGATCTGACACTAATTAAATTTGGGCTTGTAGGACATTTAGGTCTTTCTAGGTCAGAGCTATAGGAGATGCATGCTGACGACGTTTCAGAAAGACCGAGAATTTTATTAAGCTATTGTGATATGAACGGTGTACTGGGGAGGCTATTTATAAAATGGCGTAATAAGTAAAACACTTTATTGGAAGTGTACTACGATCAGCTAGATATGATATCATGATACTCTTTTTTACTATCTAAAGGCCGGTTCGTAGGGTGCTTCTTTTCTTATGTTAAAATTAATGCTATATTCATATAGTGCGATCATTTGTTTATAAACACAAATTAGCTACAAGTAGTTTAAAACGGTTGGGTTAAATTTTTTTACACCGATCTCAAATAATCAATCTATGTAATATTGGTTATGATATTAATTCTATTTGTGTAGTTCCACCTAAAAAGCAATTATGTTAATAAGAGTGTAGTACAGTGTACAATTCATTGCTTGTTCTTAGCATTTCAACGGTTTGAACGCTTTGTTTCGCACGCGTTCCAGAGCTAACGTCAGTTTTCTATTGAACTTGTTTTCCAAGATCGTTTTCTAGCTTATCTCAAATAAAATATACAGAAAATAATCAAGTAAAGGCTTTGTTCAGTTCACTTTTGACCGATATGTTTGCGATATATGTTAGTTAAAAGAAGACATTGAACAGATGAAGCAAATAAATGTGTCAACCATTTATCGCATTTTGCTCTCCAGAATAAAATTAGAGACATGTTATAAGAGTCATCCTCAAGCGATTATATGGGTCGCAGGTACTTGTGTCATGTTCCTAATGCATTCGATCGACGAACTGTTCGCCTTGAAGGAAGTGTCATTATCGAGTCACTAACAATTCGCATATTCCGTACAGCAGATTCTTGCCGATATGGTAGATCTAATCGACCTGTTTCTATTTACTAATCAGATGTCCAACAGACGTGAGTCAGCATAGTATTTTAAGCACTGTAGTACAGAGATATCGATTTCATTGTACTATATTTTATACCACTAATATGCTATATCACACGATACGCCTGAGATTGCTATTAGGACCCGCTGTTATCGTAGTTTTGATTATATAATCGTCGTCACGATTTACCCAAATTATCTGCCCGTCATTATCTGCCGACGTTAACGGGAGACTTCCCAAATCACTGCTTGCCGTGACAGCCGTTCTCGTCAGGGTGAGCAATAGTTCATTGTATGATTCACGGCCGTATGGACGTCACACGGTCGGGGTGTGGTATGCAAATAACAGTCCTGTTCCGTCGTTTTTCTGGTTTTTTCTATGCCATCGGGCACTACGGAGCAGAAACAGAGCAAGCTATGATGATTAAGTGATGCGTTCATTGACTTTTTGTGTGTACATTTGAGAATGGCTGCAGAAGGCCCGTTTTCATTCGTTAAGTGAATAAAGTGCATTTATTTCACGGAAGATACCATTGCATTAATGCGAAGCGCGTCGGGTTTGAGTAAGTGGTACATCGAAGTACTTAGAGAGAATTGAATAAGACGAAATTTCGAAGTATAGTTTTAATATCATTTTGTCACCATCATAACCTTCGGAAGACCTCTTGAAATTTCTTTACTGAAGGGACTTGATGTTCATTTCAGAAGATGTAAAGTTTACAGAAAGAAAAAAAAAACTATGCATTAGTAAAATCAAATATTTATCTATTATTTTAATGAAAAAAATCATAGAGGATTCTAAAAATATATGATATTCCTTGTAGCCAAACATCCAAAATGGAAATCCTACACTCACCGATATGCTAGGACATTTTGTAAATTTTAAGCTACTTACTTCTAACATAAAGCAAATAGATTCACCAAAGCGCTTAATTTTACCTATATTTTGCTAAAAACGTGAATACAACTTCTCTGTGTACCTTGGCGTAATCATTAACGACGCATGAATATTCCGCCATATCTGCTACAAATTTCGTATTACGTGTGTCGTATCAAACATTGTAACACGCCGCTCAAGCTAATATTGCTAGCACAGCTAATTAGACATTGCCGCTATGCTATTTATATCATTCATTACATATTTTGACCACAGTTACCATTTCGCCGATAACATCTTTAATCCAAAATACAGATTCAGTTTATTCTACGAGATACCTAGCTTACCAACCAGCTACGTTTAACATGGCGCTTTTATAACAGTTTCATTACAGCGGCCAACATTCATAATACGAGTGATACCACTGCTATACGTTTCATTGGATAGGTCCAAGTTCAAAGATTAATCTGAATAAACTAATTTCAACTCCGCTGTCTGAACAGGGTGATGCAACACAAGCCACCTACTTATCGCTACGCGTTAGTCTGTATTTATTTATTAAAATTTTAGATTTCCATTAGCTCCCGGCGCACATCCGACCTCTGGGGAGTATATATTGCCGACTCATTATCATTCGCTGTTTTTATTGAAATCCTCATTATCCTCAATGTATAGTACATGCGCAACAAAAGAAGTCGGCCGGTTTTTAATGATTGTCGAACCGCACAAAGCTAGCACTACCTGACTGTTACCACTTTTCCCGAGCCACCGTCGCCTCTTGGAGTGACCCGTGCGTAAGTTCGTCCACGGCAAATTGACATGATGTCTACGATTGGCTCGATGTTTGCGTGCCAGAGTTTTTCCGGTCCGTGCCAGTATGGTAAGAATGGAGAAGATAAGATTTTGTGCACTCGGTGCACGTTCGCCTGCCAATGTCTAACTGGTATCGTAGGCAACGGAAAACTGTCGGCGCTGCCTGGGGAGGTGAAGTTCGTGAAGACGGGTCGACAGACTGGAAGTGACGTAAACTAAAGAAACTACGCGTTTTTTATGCGTTAACACCAGTTTCTATCAACGCTCTCGCGTTCAACTGATTCTTCAAAGGGAGTAAAATGCTGGTAGCAATTACAATGGCACCGTCATGTTTTTGTGTGAATTTTTACACCCAACAGCTTCATTCATGCTTCAGGCATTTAACAGGGTGGGGCGCCGAAAAGAAGGCAGGGACGCGGATAGAATCGGAGAAGGTGAAGATTAATACGGATGTAATACTACTTCGTAGATATGAGCTATACAGTTTATGTTCGTTGTGTTTCGCCGATGAATAATGATTTAGAGACTCTGCTTTTGATATTTTCCTGTTAGTTCGGCTGATTCTTTTATTTGCTCTTTAAACAGATACGCTACAGATTAACTTATTGTGTCAACTGTGCATTAAAAAAAATCTAAGGCATCCTTATTGATATATTGAACAGATAAGTAGCCACTTTTCTTCATCTAATCAGTGTTTTTTTCAGCAAAAACCAACAGTTGAATATTTTATACAAAAATTGGTAGTAGAAAAAAAAACAAAAAGATGTTTAACTACTACGTACTTTTGTACACGCTAACTGGAACTCGATGCAAATATGTACAGTAAAAACGGTAATAATAATTATTATTATTCTCCTATCTATTATTATTTTGAGTCTTCTAAAATAAAACATTTTCCAGCTTATGTATTTATCAAAATAAATGCCTTCTAGGGATAATAACAAAAATCTAAATGTGCTTTCTAAGTGACGAAGAAGTCCCTTAAAAAGGTCATTTTATCATTAACACGCGTCCTGTAAGCATCTGTGTGTGAAAAAACGTCATCATCACTTTTTCTAACTCCATTCTAAAAGCAATTGCCTAAAAGCGTTGCCGCCGTACTATCACTCATGATCTTGTACCATCAAATTTAACCTCAAAATGTGATTGCAGTATTCACCATGTTGTCTGGCAATGTTTCATCTGGCACTCACCAGGTGTCCGAATAAATGGAAAGTAACTCCTAGAGTTCATGTAGACAAGATAAGACAGGTTTTCACTTTCATCACGCACTATAACCCAGTCACTGGGCTATATTATATACAATCGTGCACTGGGACCCAGAGCACGAGCTACTTGAAAGCGTGAGTAGGGTCAAATAAGTGGAAAAGTAACAATATAGCGTAACTCATTCCCTCCAACGAAAAACTCCGAAAACACTGTTTTTCTTTTTGTCGACGTATAAAGATACACTATGTTGGCGATGCGCCCAAAACCACACTTATAGAATGCTTAATCTAAACTAGGACATTTTTTTCTAGGTGCTTCCAAGGCATGCTTTCTAACAAAATATTTCGCATGTGCTAACCGCGTTATTCGTGAGAATTATGCTTATTCAATACAAGCATCACAACCAATTTTTAGTAATAATTGTACGCCAAGCGATATTGGTAGATATACATTCATTAAATACGCTACAACGAGAGAATCAAACGGTTTAAAATTGTGGGTAATTATGCACGATTGACAATAATATAGATTGGCAATTTCGGGCAAAAAAGGTGCCTTCTTATTTCAGTGGAAGTTTCCTTCCCCCACCACGTGCGAAGGGATTAAAATGTAGGTAATCTTCATTCAAATTGCGAAAACGAACTGTGCTATTATCCGCTATAGCAGGTTTGTTGTTTTGCTCTAAAAATAACAGGCTCTCTTCTAGCAGCCAGAATAGCGGATCAACGCATGTCGAATGCAGCGACAAACAGCCCGCCAAAGTTTGCGCGAAATATGAATTGATTACAATGAAATGTCAATTTTTCTGAAAAAATTAGAGAGCGATAGCATAATAAACACACCAACGACAAACTGGTATAGACATAAATTGTAATATAGTAATAGCTCTCTATATACGTTACGAATAAAGATCCTACAGTCATGCGTTTGCTTAGTTTGTTTCCTATGATCTAAATGTTTTTAAGATATACTTCAAATATTATTACACGACGTCACTAACAATGGTTGCACGGCTTTGATCATGGCTACCACGAAAGACAACTACGGAATGCATCATTGCCTCAGCTGCAAAGCGGATGCCAAGCGCGATCTAGCTTGATACGTGTAATACGAATGAAGCTTAATATAATAAATTTTCGGTATAATATCCTTCTTTGATTTTGTTAATGTTTTAACGGCAATCCAACGTTTGCCTGGTGCATGGTTCAATTTTGTGGTCGTCATTGACTGGTGTCGCCTGTAGATAACATAGCAAGGTAGGCAGACCGTCAATGCGACAACGGGTAACAGCTGGATGCCAAATCACATCCGTATAATGTATCAGTGCGCGTTATACAGGGTGTGAGAAAAGTCTACGAAGAAAAATGTAAGTATGAAAATGAAAAAATATAGTTTTCATATTAGAAAACAAAATAGATCTGCGGTTGGTATGGATGCTGTTGCAACTCAATCACAATTTTCTTTTTTGCAATTTTACAAAAGCCCAAAACTTCCCATTAATTGTCAACCTCTGCTTTTTTCCACTCTTAGTCTATTTTCGTTTTGTCCTGTATAATACACGAGAATTTCAAGCAAATGCAACAGGTTATCTATTAATGCATTAATCCCAGCTCTGTATTCTTAGTTTTCCTATGGTCGCCAAAAAGAAAACTTGCGGAGCGTGAGCTCGCTGATAGCGGATATGGCGGACAAGTTCAGATGGCCACTTGACTCGATAGATACAATATACCGTAAAACATAGGCGTGAAAAGGTATGTGTTTTTATTAAAACAAAGATAAGAATCTTCATAAACTATTTGAAATAATCTAAGTCACTGAAAAGTCATTGGCGAAGATAGCCTTCTTGAGAATAGAAGTACGGCCTCGCTGAATTCTGTTTTAATTGGGGCAAAACTACGTAGAGCCCGAGAAGACCTTGTTTATATAACTTGGTACTGAATCCAACCAACTCCTGACCAACCCTATGTTGGTGTCAGTCTAAAACAACGCGTGAAGTAAACAGAGAAGATTTGAAATGGGCCTTACTGATGGTCTTACTATTCGTTTTTATTAAGATCCCATCGGAGCACAGAAATGCGCCTTCCACACCGTGGAAGTAATCAAATTACGTAATACAGAACATTGCGTGCCAGTATCAAAATGTGCCAGCAAAGCGGGTAACAGGAAAGATTAGAAACAACTAATATACCCAACGTATAAGTAAAAGTTGAAATAACGAAGACTCTTCCAGCAGAAGCAATCAATATGGGTAAGACAGCAAGAGGATGACTATTGAGCAATCGCGGTTCTATTATATAATCTTATCCGATTCATTCAAAATGACACACATTTGTCAAAGTCCTAATGCTCGTGTTGCGCACACTTACCTAAATAAAAGGAGTGATTAAAATCACCAGAGTCAACCGAACACGTACGATGTTCGGTATCAGAGACCTGTTTAATGGTCTTTTTCTATCTGATATGCTAAAAATGGACCGGGCCGTATCATTGCATGATAATGTTCACCAATTCCCCGCAGAAGACCCTAAATTAACATGATTGAGGAAAACGGGTACATTACGATCCTAATTAAAAGCTAGCTCACATCACTCTCCTACTATCTCTGCTTAAAAAGCGAACAGTGCCTTGTTTTTATATACTTTTTTTTACAGTTCTCTCTCTGCTAATGATTGTATTATTGATAATTAGTTAATACATAATCAATTAATGACTGACATCTAACAATGAAGATAAATGAATGTGCAATTGTATAAAAATGCACCTTGGGCACTTGGTGTGCATAGCTTTATCTATGCAGCTTACCTCTACAAAACAGTTGTTTTCTAGAAATTTCTATTGAACGAATCTTCTCTATGGACCAACGTTCATTTCGAATCATCATAACGTAAATCTTCGAACGTGTTTTATTAAACGTGTTTTCGCCCAGTCGTGCGAAACTATTGTGTCAAACTATTTATAAGGAGAGTGCGTCTCACCAAACAAAAACATGTCTCTACAACAAGAACTTGCATAACCTTAATTCTAATAAAATTCAATATTCTGCAGTAATAAGCGAATCGTATTAAACAGACAAATGAACTGTGTCAGAATCCATTTATTGAACTGACTGACTGTTACATATCGATAAGTCGTCCCACAGTGTATATTATGTTTATGTTAGATAGCGGCATTTGTTATAAAGTTACTTTCAATTTCTGTTAAATTTTCTAGCTTATTGGAGAACGTTCTATGACTGAAAAAGTTACGAATAGAGTTACGAATTTACTAAAAAGAGGGCTATCAGGTGTTGGTCATGACACGGAAGGTCTTTCAACTAGAACAGACTGGCTCTTCTGATGACTTTCCTTCCTAAAATAGCCTAGGGCTTGAATTACTTTCATTGCGAAAGTATGCGCTTTAGCTAACCTCATGAAAATTTGTGCCTTCTTACCTTGGATAAATATTGTTTTAACTAATAACCTAAATTTCGCTCTACTATTTTTAGGTGTAGAAAATCGTGCTTACATATGAAGGATACCGACTGATCGGCATTCGGTAGAACGAAGCAGTTCTCGCCAGAGTAGCTTTCAAAAGCATTTAGATGCCAAGAACGTTTAGTTGTGAACGTTGCTTTTCTCTTCTTTCACACGCAATTAAATATTGTTTGTCACTGTTGATTTTACTCTAAGCTTGTTTTTCGAAAAATATAAAAGACACACATTCATCCTGCAGTTAATACAATGAATAGGATCGAATGCACAAGTAAAAGGAAATTATTCATGACAATAAGTTTATTATTATTAAAGATATTAAAGAAAGGCCCTGATATTTTTCATACCAAACGGTGTTAGACTGAGCTTGCTTTGACAGTGGCTCAAAAATTACTAATTGTGTTTCATCATTTTCCTCACGATTCTTCCCAGGTGCCTGCTGCTTATTTACCCAATGCCCTTCAGTCAATACCTATGGTACGTATTCTGTAGATGAGAATGGACTGTTTTTGGATTGACAACATAAGACGTATTTGAGAGCAGAATAGCGTCGGACCTAAGATCCTTTCATTTTCCTCGTAAAAATCAGTGCCCATTTAGGCGCTAAAAATAGCTCTCGCAAGCAGATATTCAATTTCCGTATTGGGTACAGAAAGGCTTTCAATACTACCTTTAATACGCAGATTTCGACAGGTAGGAACTTGCGAAAATAATGCGTCAGCCATTACAGGATTACTATAAGCCATGCATAAATCAATAATACGTACAACAGTAATCAACTAGGTCGAAGTGTTCAGGCTAGTGATCTCTTTTCCTGTTGGAGTTTCTTCCGGAAATTCTAGCGCGAGTGAATGTCGAAAGTCAAGCCTCACAAATAACATCTATCATTAAACTCTAATCAAACTTTTTGTAACGGGAAAAAGACCCGATGATGATAGAAGAAATGTTCCCATCACCAACACTAAAACTGAACTGATGAACTTTATCGTAGTTTTTCGATGAATTGTACGTTCGATTTCACCGCTGCAAAAGGGTCAGTAGCTGCTCAAATAGCGACTTGTACAAGCTTCTTTCATCTAGAACCGCACGAATACAAACTAAGCTAGTTTTGTTCGTCCAGCTGATTGTGGCGTATCTAACAAAAAGCCGAGCCTAGATCTAGTGTAGCGTCCAAATTGGACATGGTACTCTATGGTGTATGCTATAAAATCAATATTATCTATCACTATTAGCTATCTGCCTTTAGAGGAAATGAAAACGATAGCTTCACGGCAGTACTTTGTACCCAACGCAGCCGTTTTGGCCAATATCAGAACTTTTATTTTTTCTCTCGGGCATTCACTTATAAGATGACGGTTTCTGGCCGGTTAGTGAAGTTATACGGAGTAACGGTCCTATCACTTCTTGCGTTTGATATCATACCGAATCATTATAGTACATTCAGGGAAATGTAGATACGTCATAACTGGCTGTTTCTTCATATTATACTTCATTTCATCATTTAATTATAGTATGACAGTACGTCTTTTTTAAACGAAAAAAAAGGCTCTCCTCGTATGGCAAGACGATGAGGCCTGGTTAGGCTCAAACTGATTTTTTTTTCTTGTAAAATCCCTCTGTATACTGATATAGATCTCTCGCTCTTCGTCTTTTTGTATAGCTCTGTCTGTTGGTGCTTTTGTGAATTTAACACTGTCTCACTCGTCTTGCACTTGCTGTCATCTTAGTAAAATTTTTATATATATTCAATATCTTCTGGCCACATTCAGGTAGATAAAAGTAAATCATTACGTGAAGCCTATTTAACACATCAGTAAAGGCTAGGGCTAGTAGGCGAGTGGAATAAATATGTAAAAAATCGTGTCTCCGAGGAGCTGCTGATAGCCTGTATTCCAGCTGTCCACTTAATAGAAGTGAATCGATTTTTTTCCTATGAATTTACTTTAGTTTAGTGAGTACCCCTTGGCGATGATTAATTGTAAAATATAATACCACAGTGCCTATGCAATGTTCATTATCAAACCGCATTTCTCCACATATAGCTTCTTTTTAATTGAGCACTCCTTACACGAGCACACGTGTACCAATGAGACACAAAGACACAACGTTTGGCGAAACATATATTTTTATAGCATATTGACGTTACATCGTATTGGTGTGATCACGTTTTGTTAAAGTCGTACCGGTAATTTTTGTCTGTTGCTTAGTTTTTTTCGTGGCGGTCTTGTTCTGTTCCCCAGCAAATTGTCGTAAATATATTTCAGACCCCGCATCTATTTCAAATAATAGCTGAACGCGGTATCGATATAAACCACACATCTTATTAGAAGGCCCCCGTCTTCTGTGCAGTTAATGAAGCAGATGTCTGCCGTATTGCACATCTACATTGATTCATATTGATAATTAAAATAAACTGAACACCAGAGCTGCTATTAGCTTTGACCGGCAGGTTACCGCTCACGGTTATTTACCGATAGATGCCACATATATATGGGTTTAGTCCCCCCCAAGGTTTCGCTACCGTTCTCGCCACCGAAGAGGGTACCGCTGGACAAAAACCTGAGAAAACTATTAGATCGCACAAAATACTTTATGTATCTTTACGCGAGACAATGCCACCGATAATTTATGACTCTTCTGGTCAATTTCCAATATGAGTCAACCATATTGCATAATGGCGTACCCTACGATCACTGGGGAGCAGACGCATCAGTTGAAGATAATGTGCGTATATCTCTCTCTTGCGTGAGCCTAATAACAGGGTCGGATTGAAGATGCAGATAAATGGATGCGCAGTGTACATGCTGGTGTTGATCTGACACAGTACTTACAGAGGACAGGCAGATTAATGATGCTTGTCTGCTTCATTGAACTAAGGGAAATAAAGCGAAAATATAGCTGATTTCAGGTAACGGAAATTTAGTCGAAGGAACGGTCAGGAGAGCAGGGGAGAATGAATCTGTCGCTGTCAGGGTATGAATGTAGTTGTTTCTGATTATAACTATTCGATTATGGTCCCGATGATGTGTACCAATATACAATAAGTTTGGGTATTATGGAATGTTGTTTGATCTAGATCGCTGGTTGATAGCTTTTAATCGCTCTGGGCGCTGGGTTAATAATTAACATGAACACACGATGAATGGATGATTGCTGGACAAATCAAGAAGGCCGAAAAATGGTTTGGCTTTCAGATTGGTGTGACTTTACTTTTGCAGTATATAGGAATGTACGACTCTGTATCCTGAATTAGGTATATAATTACATATATCGAGATTATCTAATGAGGTCGAGGATCAAATCCTGTCTTAGAATTCCGTCGACCACTGGCACTTGTGTTTCTTAACTACACGTTCTAGGAACTTAAAGGATGCTTCTCTGAGGTAAACGTACAAATAAAAAAAGTTTTACACGCATCGCCATCGAAGGAGATAGGCTATGTATGTTCAAACGATGGCAGTTAACCTTTATGTCAGGTAGAAAGAGTAACGCCTTATCACGTGTCATGTAGCTGGCTATTCTGAGCTAATTTTTTCAGATAGTCTGCCAAACACCTCATCGATCGTGGCAAGAATAATCTAGATAAGGCCTGCTTATAGCTTTTATTAAATACAATATTTAATAAAGGCTTTACGCTTTAGTTAATTAAGGTATGTAAGCATGTATTATTGCTATACCCATGGTTATTGCTACTATAACAGGCGGTCTTTATCGATCTATTGCTATAGAAGGTATGGTATAATATCGTATTCGATTACCGACCTAATAACTGGTAGTGTCGCAACCTTGCAAGCGATATGTTATATTGAACACGAATAACAGTTCTTAGCCGTTTGTGTTCAATATAACAATGTTACGGACAGACCGTATCGCGTCCTTTGTCTCATAATCATCGAAAACGTAATACGCATTTAATAGTAATTCGATGTACACAAGAAACGAAAGCAGCGTTGACGCGTTATTGATTTCCGCTCTGGTCGTCACAGTTTCTCTGGTGATGATGCACTGGTACCGTGAAAGCTGTAAAATGAGAAAAATACCCGCGTTATTTCCAGGTATGTGCATGTACGCATCGATAGCTGTTTGCCTTCTATATTCAGCATTAGATAAAAATAAAGTTAAAATATATAATAAATATATAAGTTGTAAAGTTATAAAATATAATATATAACACAGGAGGTGAACTATTTCAACTGAAATGCTTCTGCTATACAAGGGTGCTAATATAATTATACATGTGACAATGTCTGATCAGAGAAAATGGTTAAATAGATTTTTGAAGGTTTATTGCTCGCAGGAATCTTGTCAGGCTGGCAAGTAGTAACAATTCTTACATTGTATTGAATTATTGAGCACTATTGTTGTAGATTTTTATTGCGTCGTACCCCGGTCCGTAATGATTGAACACATGTTACATATATAACATATAAAAAAGGCAAAGTGGATACCGAGCTCCTTTCCTTAGCCCGAAAACGTTGGTGCGCGCCGCTGTAGGCCGACTTGATGGCATTGCGTTAGCGCTTCAGTTTCAAATTATATTTGCGGGTCTGCGAAGTTTTTCAGATTGGAAAGCGGCGCAGACACACCTTGTTTTATGTTGGGAACCGACCGTCTGAAGCAATGTTTAACCGCAAAATTTGACGTAAGACTGAAAACATTTGAAGTACTTAAGCCTGAAATCGCAGCTCAATGCCTTATTGATTAGCTTAGATAGAATATTCAGTCGGTTATTGTTGTTGTATCAAGTGAGTGGTAGATAAGATTGATACGAGCTAAATAGCGCCATTTTTCATTATTCCATTTGCACAAGTCTGGATCTTCATTCGTTTGTCCTACAGAAGATAATCAGGCCGGAGCCACCTCAGCGACCATTTTTATGTAGTCTTTAAGCATAACATAACATAACTTTAACAGCCGTAATTCACTAAGAAACAACTTTTATGGATTTTACGGAGATATGTAAACGTAAAATGACCAAAACTTTCAATCGTCATGTTAGATGTATAGGTAATACCATATTTTATTTTGAAAAAATCTCACGTTAATTGTTCGGGAACGCTCTTAGCACGTTGGTGGAAACATAGAGAATGTCAATTATCGCAGAGGTCTTCTACCGATACAGATTCTAGATGGACAGAACGCAGTCCCCTCGATGGCACGGTGGTAATGCTTACTAACATTTAATGGCTTAATTTGGGCTCGAAGTCAAGCATAGACAAATCTCGTGTCGTGCTGAAGTTAAGCCATCCGTCTAAAGCTATGCGTAACGCCTAAAGTGCCAAATATAGAACTCGCAATATTCATCATAGACAGCACACAGCGATAATACGTAGCTCTAAAGTACGCGATAGTACTCTGGCGTTTTCCAAATAAGCCAATTTCGACGGTCGATAACTGTGCGCACATGCGTCATCAAACTCTAGCAAATTTATTGTTTTACGTAATCGTAACGTGTTTATAGGTTTGTGACGAGAGGGAAACGTTTGTAATTTTGACGTTGTCAAATAAAACTTGAAGGAATATTTAGTACGCAGATATGTGAGAAAAGCTTTGTCTAACGCTAGCTTAGATTGTATGATGAGTAACGAAGCAATGATAAGCTAGGTCAAGATTAGTTTTTCAAGCCGACGGAGAATTCGGTATCAAAATTCACTTCATTGCTAGCATCTCCCAAGGCCTTCTGAACCTAAACAGACCCACTCATCATTCAACCGGACATTTCACTGTAGTCTTGACCACACATGCCAAACCGCTATATAACGTAATAATACGTAAAAATAGGCATTAATGAATAACGAAGTCGACTATATGTAATTGTTCCAGTATGTGAACAGATATATTATCGTGTGCCCAGGCATGTCTATCCCTGCCGTTGTCGTTGCTCGTGAAGCCATACTCATACCTGTTGACTATAACCAACTATGCTACTAAACACATTATAATTTGATTTTTCGTACCAATAATGGGGTGTTGCCGGTCATGTCACGCAAGGCGGCCTAATGGTAAATACATGGCAATACAATGCACAGGTCAACTAATGGCTGTTAAAGCCATTCAGACGGTTCGCAGATCTGAGCAATATAATTCAGTAAAACTAAATACGCACGTGTTTGAATGAGATGCATTTGTTTTCAACCTTTTAGAGTTCCATTCTTAAAAGATAGTTTGCATAGCTATCATATCCGGGCGAAGAGCACCTCAAACGGATAGTGCAGCTACTGTAAACTGGGTTAACTAATCCAATCGTAGTAGTATTATTACCTGCAGTATTGACAGGAGGATTTACTGAAAGTCTTTCCCCAGTATGTATTTTACGTAATGGTTCGATGGTAAAGAACGTCAGAAGAACTCGCTAAAGTATTTGTTCGGCTCGTTTCAAGCGCGCAGAACAAGGGAGTCAGAAATACAATTGAACTAAAAGAAATCATGTCTTTTTAATTAAATCAAATCATGGTGTCAACGACAGAAAACATGTTGGCGGGTAAAATATCGAAAATTTCCAATGTTTACGACATCTGTATGATGTTGACGTTGACTAGAAAGTACACTCGTCGCACTGATATTCCTTAAGTAAACGTTTAGTTACCATCTTTAACTCGTTTAGAGGCTAATCAGCCTGGATGCAAATAGAACAAAAATCTAACCAACGTCCGCTTCTATAAGATGCGAGGAGATTCAGATGTCAAAATTACAGTATCTACCCACTAAGCAACTGCGACAGTGTTCTGCATGGTGTCGCGATGCGGTAAATCGCTTAGCTGCAGTGGTATCTAGATTCGGGATATTACCGTATGTAATCTATCGTCACTGAACAGGATTTAGAGACCTCTTACGTGAGCGAGTACAAACCCTAAGTTTGGTGTGTAAATTCGAGGCCGATCTGATTCATCAGTGGCTGCGGCTGAACCTGCTTCGGTGAGTTCTGCCATCGTTGTACGACCTCGATGAACTCAATGACAGCACCGACTTCTTCAAAAGAGAGAATCTCTTGAAGAAGTCGATGCTGAAGAAATTTACGCAGGGCTTTTGACTGCCGGACTATGCAACCCTTTGGTTATTCAAGGTAACCGAAAGGCGAGACTATCTAAAGATCGATGTGACAGGCGGACGGGCGCGCCTGGTTGCTACCATAGAATAAGCTACTGCGCGTCTTTTATGTACGTCAGGAAGAAGAATATTGTTAGCTACCGTTGCGATGGGTTAGCCATTTGAGCCTTTGAAGGTTGTGAAGTGCGACCTGAAGGTGAATTACAGCCCTCGTTAAGCTCCAAACCGTGGAAATCTAGATCGTTGACACCTACACAGTCCAACTAGCATATGCACATATCGTAAAGAATGTTAAAAAATCTTTTTTAGCTTAAGTTTGTCTAATTACCGTACCCACCTAAAAATTCTAATGTGATCTTTTGATAACGTTATTCTTTTGTAACGGGTGTCTTTAGCGAACATCAAGCGTATGACCAATTTCACTGTTCGAGCTTAGTTTCCGTTTAAAGACTTGAGTCAGTCACTTACAAAAAAAGATTTAAAATAAATATGCCACATCATCAACGTGTGGTGGCAGTTTGTTTTTGATTATATCTAAGGTCTATTGCTCTTCGCTGAAATCTGCGGATGTCCCAACGCATTTTGTATACACGGTTGAGCAAAATGATCGTCCAAAAAAATACATACACCGCTCTACGACATAATAAAACAGCGTATTTACCGATGTTCTTTGATTCGACTTAAAGCTTGTCATTAGTTGTACTTGTAAATAATACCAGCTCTTAAAAATGATAGTGTTAAAAACTGCATGGATGAATAAATAAAGAAATGCTAATTCAAATATCCAATTTAAAATTATTGTTATTATAACTTCAAGTTGTCTATGATTGGAAAGAGCAATCGTTTTTTGTGTCTATTTCGTTGATGACTCTTAGTTCTAAAAAGAAAGTTTTCTAATTGAAATTATTATTATCATTATAACGCCAAATTGACTAAGAGTAAGTATTTCAACTAGTCTTTTTCACTAAACCTTCCCATCCATTTTCATAGCTCACTGTGGGTAACCATCTAATGAATTTATTAAGTTATGTTCGTTGTAACACAGCTTTTCGTATGCGAATATCTAATAACTTACTCGTCTAAGATAAATAACGTTCACCCACAGGCACCACGGGGGGGGGGGGGGGGGGCTTTAAAATACACTTATCTGGAAATAGGCGCCTTTTAGCTATGGCTAAAGTATTATTCTCTGCACGTATTTACATTAGCTCTTTATAATGTCTGTATTCAACTCTGCTAAAATCATACGTTGAAAGATCGGATTCTTGAATATAGTATTCGAGTCTTCAATCATAGGCCGAAGCTATGCGTAACTTCGAGGGTTCTTACCTCATTTCTTTCAGGTATATAGTGGCCAGATATATTGCCACACATTTTTATGGTTGGCTTCTTCTCTGGAGATATGTCTTCATTGGCTATCTTTTTTGCATTAAGGGAAGGCCTTTTCTTCCTAGATCAAATTTACAAACTCATTATGGAGAAAGCAAAAGGTTGGTGTTTGGAGTGCACGCGAAGATCGATTTTTATCGAATGCCCTCTCTTCAGATTATCCCTTATCGACACTATAAACTGCCTTAGCTCCTGAAATCACCGCCATGTACCTAAGTACGGGGCGAATGAAGCTCCACAAGCAGGTGTTTAGGCTCTACACCATTATACATCTATACATTAATTACAAGGATATACGATGAATTATGTTTAACCAAAATTGTCTTTAAGCTGCCGTAAGAATCTGGATGTCTTTTAATTTACTATGTTTTTTGCCTCCATTTTTTTTATGTTAAAATAAATATGCTCACAAACGAAGGACAATGATTTTATAAGGTTATCACAGCATTATAATATAGCGCAAATTGATCACACAGATATTGAGGGCTTTCCGCCTCCAGACGATGGGTGCGCTCCTAACAAGGGGCGCATCAGAACGAAAATGGTACATATCGCGTTCATGAATATGAACACGTGCTGAAATTATAATATTGAACACAGTATGTATATACAATATATGATCTGCAAATGTAATAAACAGTGATGCATAATATGCGAACTGCATAACTGAAAACCCTCATCAGCTTTGATGCTCACAGCTTTTTAAACGGCTTATGGAATGCTGGTCAAGTCGTTTCTGCACAATGAGCGATCTAGACGGAAGCTCCCTGGGTCATTGGAAAGTTTGCCATAGTCAAACCCCAGAGGCATTCCACGCGCTGAAGTGGCTTGCCCTGTCCGATCCCGTATGCACAGTAAGTCGAATCGTAATAGCAATTAAAAATGGATTGAAAGCGAACAACGACTAATCGAGATAAAAAAATTATTGGTCACGGTCATTCGAAACGCGGTCTATGATTTCCGCATCAACGTGCCTTCATGATGATTTCGAGTTACTGCTTAAGCCACAAGGGTAGTATCGTCTCAATATAATTATATTATAACTTCTCCTCATTTCTACTTTGTAACGTCAACGCGTCAGTGATTTTACTCCTACCCCCTCAGTCTGAAGGCAGTTCGCCTTACGGATATGGCCGGTGCACCCTGTGAAGTTCACTACGGCTCGGTTACATGTCATCGATAATTAGCTTTTTTTATCGCTTTCATTAATTTTTCCGTTCGTTTGGCCGACGCCTTTAACGTTCACAAACGCTACACAAGGACTAGATTGTTTTTCATCTGCTCTTATGTTCTCTTTATGAGCGTACTTATCTGACACATACCATTTTATATCGATGATAACAACAACGATTTAGCTCAGCCGTTGAAATGGATAGGGAATTTTCAATATCGGTACATTCACGTCGAGGAGCCTGGTCTGCCTGTTCAACGCGGATGGTTTTGGATGAAGCCAACTCAATGGGGATTGTACTTCATTTGTTTTCATATTTGCCGGGTAGACGGTAGAGCTGCATTTCCAAATCATTCACTAAGAGCGTTTCAACTAGTTTTAGCTGTATTTTAGGTCCTATATCACCAGTAGCCAAATCGCCTTTAAACGCCAAAAAATTTGCAGTAAACTGGGTTTAACTAACGACACTATCAGTCGATCAGGCGATAGGAAGAAACGACGGGAAAATTGAAGACATACAGTGCCCACATCCCATGGGGTTCCAAATAAGGATATTTAAAATTATCGATAATCATCATTACCATCATCAACGACAGCAACAACAATAGTGCCGATAAGAATCTTTGCAAAGTTTAACGTGATGAACAAAATCATCTCATACTAGTACTATTTGTGATCAGATTTTTTTGCGGAAAATGTGCGCTATATGGATTTATTCGCGTTGCCTTCAGCTGCGGCTGTTCACTCTGGAATCACGACAGCAGGGGTGGATGAATATATGTATATATATATATACATATATATATACATATATATGAAGTCTTTTGCTGTAACAATGGGTCCGTTTAAATTGAATCAACACGACATACTTCTGTTTCACTTCGTCCTCTTTTGCTTATGTTCCAACTGCTAAAACGAAGGTAGATGACGGAACAACAAGTTGATCTTTGCTGTTGTCCACTATACGCGAACAAACCGACGACAGTTGTCGTGTTAGTCAGCGTAAAAATCGTTCATGAAATGACGAATGAAGTCCGATACACACAGCCAACAGTCGCTTAAAGCTTACTAGAACAAGCAACGTCAGTACAATCATGTGAATTGGTTTCGTAATTAACCTCCGACAGAAGGAAGGTAGTTACCTATAACACATAGACCAGCGGTTCACGATGGCATGTGCTGCCCAATATGGACAAGGTACTGTACGCTCACAAAAATATCTTTTTTCATCGGAAGATAGATATGCCTGTTCAACAGAAACAGTATGTATGCGACAGGCAATCGCTCAAAGAATAAAAAATAGTATGTAATTAATTTCACAGGGCTTACTACTTTTAGAGTAATTAGCACGAAACGATATCGATCCCTTGACGCGTCGTCTTTGCGTGTTTTGAAAAATTCACGTGCTTCGATTCGGAATGCAGCAATGATGCTGAAGCAATCTGGCTTCAGCATGGTACCTGTTCGTCATGAATGTAAGGCATTCAGCTACTTTTTACTAAACGTATTTTCTTGACACCCAAGTTCTGGTCCAAAATGAATTTGTCCTCGTTTAGGGGACCTAGAGCTAAGAGTCTGCTCTGTGTTCTTGATTTTCCCTAATTTCACGTCATTTGAGTTAAACGCCTGGACACTTATTCAAGAACTATAGGCCTAAACTGATTCAGGAAAATCATGAAATAGGTGAGCTCGAACTCTTCACCTTTAGTACTAAAGCGCGAGCGTTAATTGGTCTCCTGTATGGACGTTCAGCTTTGTGTCGGATACTTCACCCTAATTATGAGATTTTCCATTTTTTTTTAACATGGTACCCAGTTAGACAGGTTCGCATGATATAGGTCTTAGGCTATATATCCATGGGCACGATTCGTCCTGAAGATGCACAGTGCTACGACTGGGTCTAAGTCATGTCAAAAACAGTTGCCGCTATACGAGTTCTAATAAAACCTAGTCACAAACGGATTGCAAGCTGAAAACAACATTAGGCCAATGAAAACAATTAATGAGCCAAATTGGCATTGGGGTTCATCTGTTGACTTTAATCAAGATTCTAACTGATCGAATATGTTATCCTGGATAGTTTTTAACTGCAAGCTCCAGCGTTTCACATACTTATGCACTAATCAAAAGGCTATAGGAGCTCAAATGCTATACGAGTTACCTATGACTAAAACTCTAAACATGATGAACGAATTACAAAGCTGAAGTATGTTATGGTTCATGTTCAATCACTGGCGCTCAAGATTTTTACGAATCTCTGCAGTGACCGTCTCGACGACAGAGCATCAGCAGGCTCTAAAAAATACTAGATATGATTTTCTGTTCCGGTTTAATTGAATACAATTTAAAAGTCATTTTATCTTTTTGCTACAAATTTATGAATAGACCTATATGCTTAGGAAATCTAATAGAGAGAAAGCTATAGCTCAAAAGACAGAGCAAAAGTTTAATTTCTTGCCTTCCTTGTCATAATGGTACTTATGTTAAATGAGATATTCTTTGTTTCGAAAAGCCTAAACCGCCCTGTTATGCTTTGGCAACGATAAATGAAAAATCAAATTTTCACATTATACACAATCCGATTTATTTTCATTGTGAATTTTTCTACACGATTGGTTTACGTTTGAATATTCATACACATACCTGTCACGTAGGTAATATATATATATATATATATATATATATATATATATATATATATATATATATATATATATACATATATATGTGTAATGTGGTATCTATTTATATTTATATACATACTATTAATGATCTCGTGGCGTCTGACTGTCTGTGGAATTTCCTCGAAGAGAGCTCTATACTCGTATACACCATTGTCACAGTCGTAATGACAGCTATTTTTTCATTTTGAACTATTTAGCAATTATATACATACGCACATGTTCTATTGTTCCTATTTTATGCACGACGTCTACAGAGATGATGGTAAACAAGAAATTGAGCTTAGTCATCGGCCCTCAAATATCCTTTCAGAATTTATTCCAGCGATCAGCTGCTTGTCAGGGATCTGATTTTAACTAGAACGGGCTGGAAAAATACCTAATAAAGTACATTTTCAACACAGCGCGTTTCAGTCACAGCAGCTTCAACCGGTATGACCCTATACTGACGCTAGAAAAAGCTACTAACCATATAATTTCAAATATTATGCCAATAGCATGTGAATCTGGGCCTGAATGTGCTGCAAGCATATTTTTACTTAGGAAAAAACTACTCTCACTGCTTTACTGCAGTACATTCCCTTCCCTTTTTGCCCTGTTCTATAACAGCGCTTTTGCGCCCGTGGTTGGTTCGTTCATGAGGGAAAAATCGATCATGTGATAAGATTGCCAAGTAACGTGATGTCTACTAATCGAAAAAAATCCAACCAGTGATTCTGTATTTTGGCTTGTTACACTTTACGTACACAATGCATTATAGGTAGTAATAAATTCACAAGAGTTTTTTATCTTCATTTCTTTGAACTGTTCTTCTGCACCGTTGGTTCGGACAATTCATCGTAAAAATAATGCGGTAATAATACTAAAAATCAGCGTAAGCGTCACCTTATTCGCTAGTTTTGAAAGCCGTGCGAATTGGGCGGAAGAACCTTAACACAGAACTAGGCCGGCTTAATGGAAGCATTTTTTTTGCGATGAACGTAATCGCGTCAATAATGGTAATCGCGTTTCCAAAGACGATTACTTGTACACACACAAAGATTAGACGCAGTATCGACTGACACAAATGTAGGCTAACCACGTTTGTCGCCAACACGCACGCACACATACATTCATTGCTTTGTCTTTTATCTGATCTATCAGCAATATCTGCGAATAGTGGCCTATGACTCAGCCATAAATAAATTAAAAGTAGAGTACATACAATAAATTATGCCGAGTAATGCCGGGCGCTTGTGCAGTGGCTTCTCTTGTTTAGCGGAGTATTTTGATGTTGTTGGCGAATAGTTCAGGTATAATCTGACCATGTTCATTTGTCTTTCACACTCGTTGTCCTTTCAGATATATACGATGCTTGATATTTCGACAAATGGTAATTGCCAACACGTACCGATTACGCTAAATACGTTCGATAGCTGCACGAGCGTGACATCACGCGACCTGTAGGCAAAACAATGATAGAAGACTCATTTACTGCTCGCCTCGCGAGCTGCTAGTAGAGCGGGGCCGAACTGATAGCCAGGCTCCTGGAGCCTCGTGTTGAAGTGCTTCGTTATTCTCGGCCCCCTAGGCCGACAGATTGTTGTTATCGTACAGGAATACATCGTACATCTCTGCGATAACCTGTCGCCCACCGAAAAAGCGTCCATGCAATGCTTTGATAGCCATGTGCATCTCAGAAGTCTTTGAAAACTCGACGAAGATCTTCACCTCAACGGGTGCGTTCTCCTCTTCACCCTGCTTTTCATTGTAAATGGTAACCTTGTTGACGGTACCGAACTTACCACATTCTTCTGAAATTTCCGGCTCCAGATCCTCATCGACCTCGTCCGCTCCAACCATATTTCTGAAAGAAAATAGATATATATTTCGCGCAATGAGGTACAAGGATTAGTTGTACGTTGACAAAGTAGGCAGAACCGATTAGGTGAAGTAGGTCGCGATTAAAGCCAACAACAGAACCGAAGTAAACTAGATGGCTGGTACGTTTTTTAACACTTTCTTACAGCCGTCGTATTTCCATCTTGTACCAGAGTATAATTAGTAATATCAATAAAAATAAATTCTTTTTACTTTGAGGTTGCGCACAAAAGGGCTAAGGGGATAGACTTAACAACAATTAATCAAGTCCTATCTTTGTATACTGCTTTGACTCATACCAATAGTACGGATCAAATATTCATTAGTGGTTATAACAAATGAACAACCTTTTTCTTGTCAAGCTCCTCATTACCTAAGTATCATAACACACTGGTCACGTGTTTTAGTTCGCATGAGTCTTCTCATCATGGCTAACCGGGCTCCGCCACCCTTGATGGCCACATCTCCCTCGGGGTCCTCCGTATCACCTGACGGAAGCGGTAGTTCTCTCGCGTCATCCAACAGTTCTTCGAATGAAGGTTTCTTTAGCTGAGGTGAAGAGTTTTGTCCTTCTGTTTGAGCAGGCGGTGGTGGAGGCGGTGGCATGGGCACGGGCGTCCCGATGGGCGGAAGCGTAGTCAACACAGTAGGCGGCGGGAGTTGAACTTTAGGCTTGCCGTCAGCATCAACTAAAGCAATTAAATCAAACAAGTCAAAATTACATTAAAAATATTTTTCAAAATGTGTGATAGTCAGTTCTGATACACTGATTTTAAGAATTCATCAGTAGGCGAGTGGCCTGCTATTGTATTGTCTAGGGCATGGCTATTCAGATATGAACATGCGCGCCACGTTTCTAGGCCAAATTAAAAAGCATTTCAGTCAAAAGAAACTTTCTTTTGAAAGAAAAAGCTCTTTTCATTTTTGTCCTATTGAGCACTTACGCGTTACAATTCCAGGTGGTGGTAAAGCAGCCAAATTTGGGACTAAACCAGGCATAGCAGTGGGAACACCGTTCCCAGCTAGCAAGGCACCGCTGCCTGGTGAAAGATCATCGGCTCCGAGCTTGCCTTGCAGGACGGTGCCTTCGAGGGCCTGAATTTTGGCTGTGGCAGCAGCGGCTGCTACTGCTGCTGCCGTCGGTAGAGGTCCGGCTAAAACTGGAGCGACTGGGAGTAAAACACCGAGATTGCCAAGCGCACAATCTGATGGAGTGATGGCACGTCCCACTCGCAAAAACTGTCCCCCTAGGTCGAACAAATTCATTGAGGTGATAGCGTCAGAAGCCGCCTGAATAGTATCGTATTCGATAAAACCGTATTCACGGTGCTTTTCTGTGGGATGTACCCCTGGTGCCAGTTTACAGCTCTTAATCTTGCCAAATGCTTCGAACACGGAGTGAATATCGTCTTCACTAAGATCTTGATGGATTGACGCGATGTATATGCGTGACGACTGCTTTGCTTCCTCCATGATCTGGTCGAGTACTGGCGCAGCTTGTGGCATGTTTGATGGTCGACCAACCTAATTAAACACGCGAAAATATGAAAATAAATTTAGTTCTAATGAAATTGCTGTCTCTTCCACTCAAGTTGAACACTCGAAATTACTCAGAATGATTGCTAAAAATACCCGTATTGAAAAATCACTGATTCACAATTTAGAGCTGAGCAGTGGAATATATTACCTAATGGAAAACGTAAGCAATGCACAAAAGTGTAGCAGAACTTGTGCTTGATTTTTTTTTTACCTTGATATTTCGTCCTCCCATAAAGACACCGTTCATTTGCTCAAGGGCAAGCTGCGCAGCTTCGGGTAATTCAAACTCGACAAAGGCAAAACCTTTATGTCGTTGTGTAACAGTATCGTAAGACATGTTTATCGCCTTCACTGGACCGAACGGCTTGAAAGCCGTACGTACAGCGTCCTCTCGCAATTCAAAACTAATGCTCCCCACATAAATGCGACACATTAGAACGAGAGCCTGTAAGTCCAAAAATTGCATGTAAGCAAAAACGTGTACCCGCTCTCTGCGTTATTTATGAAATAAGACGCGATAGGAAGATTATAACTCATGCTTGATAAGCCTCTATTATTAGCAATACCTCAATTGTTTAAACGACATGCATTTACCGCAAAATAGCCTAGTCACCGCTGTAATCTGTACTCCATCTGTCAGCGATCTTCGCCGTGGTGCAAAGGGTTCTAGGTTCACAGAAGCGATGCTGAATTTTCCCGATTTTTTTTTGTTTGTTCGTTCGTTCGTTCTGTATTTCGCTGTTGAATTTAAACATGATTATTATATTCAGACTTACGTATTCGAGATACTCTATCAGCGTTTGACTAGAAGTGTAGTTTGACGACGTCTTTGTTTGCCAGCAGGATTCTTGCAGTCTAACCTGATGTCGTTGCAAAGTCTTCTGTTGCTGCTGTGTATGGACCAGCGTCTGTTTGATGATGACCGTCTTGATGCTCTGTTCCATCGCATACTTCTTTGCCTTGTCGAGCATTTCCTGCTGTTCGGGCGTTAGTTCTGGGAGCTGGAAGTTCTTGATTTTTTCCAAAGTGACGTGGGCCTGCTCCCTCAGTGCACCTGGACCTGCCAATACGGGCCCCGTTTGGATACCTGTAAAACACTATCCGTTAGCTAAATTGATCCAATATCAGAAAAAAAACTATATAGAAATAACCGTCGACGAACGTTTACACCTACCAAAAACTGATTAATACTAATGGCCGCCATTCCTCGATCGTCGTTATCAGCACCATACTCATGGACAAGTGTGCATTCCTGGTTAATCTGCAACGCTCTTTCGCTGTAGCTATTTTTTTTTCTTGTCTCGGTTCTGCCGCCAAGCAGATTCTGACAATATAAATGCTCGAAGTTAGCAAAACAACGATTGTAATAGCAAAGCCTAATAATAATAATTATTATTATAAAGGACAGAACATTATGAGTTTGCCTCCAGCCGCCCTAGGGTAACACTTTTGTGGAGTGCGCTCATCGTCTTCAGATTATTAGAGGTAAACCATTCGATTTTTTACTCCTCGTTATGATGAGCGTGAGAAAACAGACGAGAATATCAACAGTGATCAAAGATGACCTGTCGGATTACATCATCTTTCGCATGTAAACTTAACATAAGTATACCTAATGGACATCGCAATAAACTACCGGGTAGTGAGCTGTATAGAAATTTCGGCCGCCACTTTGTAGAGGGGCTACACTTTCAACTTGAACGGGATGACCTGGAATAAACAAAAAAAAAAAGAATATATCAACCTGGGCAATGCCATCATTGCCGTCACATACAACCAATTTGAATAGCGGGGACAGCCAGTCCAATACTCAAAGAATGAAAGGGTCCGCTATTCATTAGACTCGATCTCAATGACCAACGGCCGTTCGGGAAACTACAGACAGAGCTAGGTAATATTTTCAAACGCTCAATAGTTTCAAGCGAACGAAAGATGTTGAGTTAAAATCATAGTTGTCACTTTGCTCGATGGCAGCTTGCCTGTTTTGTTGGTACCTGATACCTGCTAACTATTTGGTACAAACAAGCTTTGTTTCTCTCTCTCTCTCTATATTTCTCTCTCTCTCTCTCTCTCTCTCTCTCACTACCTCTACCTCGCTATATCGAGAACCAAGTGTCTTATTTGTTGCCTATTCGAAATGTATTTGCTGTAAATTGCTCTCGAACTCTCGCGGAGTCGAGGAGTTTCGCCGGCGAGGGGTCTCTAAGAGCCTTCAGATGTCGTTCTGGGTTACAGTCGACCGAGAAGGCACGGCGCAGTGGCGGTCGCCAAGACTCATTTTCTAGGAAAAGAAGAGAAAAAAGATCAAAACAATATATAACAGTCACGAATTAGATCTACCAAGGCGTGTCCTGCTAAGCGCCTTAGCACTTGCGCCTTAGTTAGTTACTATTAACCTGATCGCATTATTGAGAGCACGTCCTTGAAAGAGCGTTGCAGATTAGGAACGGTCTACCCTACGAACATCAATCGAACGAGGCACCGGTTCTCGCCGGCGTCCTTGTTTACAGTTTGTGAAAGCCATCTCCCAGGCTAATACATGACTAATAAACAACTGAAGCAGATCAGACTATATAGGCCTCCGGGTGGATCTGCACGACACCTGAACATGGATGAGGTCCAACAAGGCCGATATTTCAATTTAACACGTTTTCTTGTTACGATATGCACACTTCTCCGAAGCACCAAAATGTGACGCATATTAATTGAGCATCTCTAATCAACTTCTATATGATTCTAGTTGTGAAACGGCGAATTTGTCAAGCTGATCGGGTGTATGTCTTCGCAGATCCTGGCCTTCCGATTTCCATCGTTCAATTACCCCTTTGTTGATTTTCGTCACCTCTTCAGCTGTTGTTGAGCTTTATGCGATTGCCGGCCACAACAGTGTGTATGGACGCGAATGTTATATTTGCTGCATTGCCGGTCACACGCATTTGGACGTGGGAAGATGCAAGGCAAACAAAAAAAAAGCAAACATCAACACCAAGAACTACACCAATGAAGAAAAACTAATTTTACTAATAATAATAATAATAATAACAATAATAATAATGATGATGATAATAATAATACGAAGGGGCTTTAGTAGAAAGCATTGTTGCTGCGTGCATTCTATTCTCCTGTGGTCGACTAATCGTCTCACACCTTGTGCCACGCCAGCACACCTTACTGTATCTGGAACAGCCTTAATATCTGGAATGACGATTAAAAAACGATCGGCTGAAATCTGCGTACCGCCACTGTCCATAGATCGTTCGCGTGCTTTGTTGGCTTGATCGCACCTCCGCCAACGACGCAACAGATGGTAGCTGTAATTGCTGTAACAGTCGTAGAAGCTGGAGTTGATTCTGGCTCGCACTTGTCTCATGCGAGAAAAAGATTGCGATACAGGGAATAATAGAAAGGAAAAGATCAAAATACAACATCAACGCGCACGTGTCTCCCTCTCCCACTCTCTCTTTCTGTTTCGATAGAATCAGTCAACTGTTATCGGTTGTTGCTGTTGTTAGTTACAGCACGCCCATTTGCGACACGCGCGCTTCACTATGCCAAGTCACAAGAGGCTGTATTACGATAGCGGTCCTCGAGGCCCAATACAGCCGTGATTGAAAGCTGGGGCCGTTGTTGTTGCCGCCGCCGCAGGCATGGTTTAGCCGCCGCAGCGGAGCCTACGGTTTGCAGAACCTGTCTACAGTTGGTAAACCTGTGCACACGAATGAAGTTAAAAAAAAAACAAGAGAGAAAGAGAGAAAAACGCAGAAGAACATATGGTGGTACAATATCCCCTTTTTTTTTCCCGCTGTATTAGTACACCGAATGAGATCTCTGAAAGTAGCAGCTAACTGAATGGACAAACAACGAGCCAGCCATCATGGTAAGGAGTCATGGACATTCCACAACATGGGACGAAGCGTCGTTAACATGAAAACGCGAAAAAAAAAACAATAGAAAATCAGCGTCACGCAAGCAGGCCAAACACATCATTTATCCTACACAACGTATCGTAAGGCGCAACTGACTCATGGTAGAACAAGGACATTTGCATCCCTGTAGCCTTCACGTCAACGACCCGTATAACGACAAACTTACCATATTTGCTGTCCAACTTGGGCTTCTTTGCTTTCTCCGCCTGCCAGACGTTGCCGCCCAGGTTCGCCTGTAAAAATATATATAAAAAAATAATAGCGAAGGCATAGATCTCTTAACGTAAACGATCTGTTCGCTAGGAATATCAAGGCGGAAAGCCATTATCTTCTATACGATAAACAGCATGCTGTAAAGTACTATACTCGTGCAATAATTCATGGTTTTCATGCAGCTAAGTACAAATGATTTGTGACACAGATTCAAACTCGTCGATGAATTTAGCAAATACGTAGTTATTGTACCCACTAATTTCGGCCAGAGGTTTTAAAAAATAGGTCCTTTAAATATTCATTACCAAATTGCACTACTACGGCTACTTTGGACAATGTCGCAAAATATGCACTGGCAGGTGTCTGTTCGATTGGACGACCAGGTTTTCCAAGAACTATCCCGGCAGCCATTGCAGCAGAGGATGTAGTCAGCGTGTATGGGACGATTTACCAATAACGATGTGTGCTTCCAGGGTCAACGATTAGTTCGCAATCGAGATAACAGGAATTACCTGGGGCGTAGGTAGCTGCCGTGCCGTGGCGTACATCTATGTTGATTTTCAGGAGCCCCCCTTTTTGGGAAACACCAAAAAATCCGATCGTTATCAGTTCCGTTTCGCTCTGTTTCACTGTACAAAACAAATATGGCAGATTCGTTCTGTCGTTTAGAGGTGCAGAGGGTACGGAAACTGGGTTACCTGCGAATAAACGCGGTAGTAGTGTGCGAGATATCTTTTATAAGCCATTAGTATATTAAGAGTTTAAACAATTAATGAATGTGTACATTCTAGTGACGTATATGTTTCCAAATTGCAATAAATAGGTAGTCGTCAAAGTTTTCACAACTCAATTTAAAGACCTAACGCCTGCGCTAATTAGAGGAAAGTCGGACTTATCCAAGACCCATACAAAAACAGCCCCAAGAAAAACTCTTTTTTGCTTTTGGTTATTCCGAATGTTCGATAGTACGGTACAGCTCTGTTCTAGAACATAGAATGGTTTCATGGGATGTGTTAAGTGGCATTAAATCGGTGACAAACAGGCGCTTGGCAGATATCGTTTGATCCTGTGAGCTGCGCTTTTACGCAAGCGTCTCGAAATCCACTGAAGTATTGTTGTATGGCTTCCATATAATAAGGCAGGCTTATGCTGCGCTTGAGGTCGGCAAAATCTGAATGTGTTACGCTAGAATAGCACTACACTGTTCAATATGAATACAAAAGAAACTGATGAGCAGCAAAAAATGCGGTTCCAAATCGAACTAGAGTTCGTGCAGTGTCTGGCGAATCCCAATTATTTAAACTTTCTGGCCCAGAGAGGCTTTTTCAAAGATAAAAGTTTTTGTAACTACTTGTCATATCTTCAGTATTGGAGCCGACCAGAATACGCAAAATTCATCAAGTATCCAATGTGTTTATATTTTTTGGAGCTTCTACAGTATGAGCACTTTCGAAGGGAGATCGCTAGTGGACAGTGTGCGAAGTTCATTGAAGATCAACAATTGTTACATTGGCAACATTACACGAGAAAACGAGCTAGGTAGGTCAGGCATGGATACATTTCGTCTTGTTTTTTTGCAATGTAATTCTCGTTCCTTGCTCACTACCATATCATACTACAAAGAGATAACATACGTTGAGTTTTAAGTAATGGTACAATTATTAACCTCATTAATGCTTCACTGACAAGAAAGCCCTTGAAAAGTACAGCTGTATATTATTGCGTGGATCATGGTGACGTTTCATCAGATGCCGATTTCTTGTCACTGTAAGATGGGGTCTAGGATTGAAACTTTGCATAGGTACACTTCGTTTCGTGTCTGAAGGAAAGATTTACTATGCAGTACTGCACGCGAAGGATGAAACATACAAAAATTGAAGCATCTATTAAATACCGGTTTCTTGATCGTGCCCATTTTTTCGATGATTGCCTTCTCAGCCGGTGGAAAATGAAGACCCGTATTCGTAGTATAAAACTAGCTAGCAGCTAATTTAAGATTTCTAGGAAGATGCAAAAGCAACACCGAGTTGTGCAGCAAAATGGGAGCAACTCGGGAGCAGTTTATTATAAGTAGAAGACATTCGTAGAGAGAACTTAAACTGTTATGAACTTCACGGATATTTACTGGCTAGGATAGTATAGTAGCAATTTACACGAGGTATTTTCTTTTAGTACTTCAATTTTTCTGAACTTTCTAGGTTACTTCAGCAGTGCCAGGATCCGAAGGATATCGGGGGCACTAGCTCGGGTCTCGCTAGCAACGGCAGCGCTTCGCATACGGGCACCGCCGTTGCGTGTCCTGGAAATACGGGAAATCAGGTTCAGGCAACACCTTCAACCGGAGCGAACAACATACCGTCCATGCACATTAAGTAAGGTTCCGAGACTCGAGTGGTTAACGTGAGATGTCTATTTATATGCTAGTAAGTACGCGTTAGAAACAGGCGTACGTGTTTGTATATATGAAGAAATAAAATGTAAATATTTCGTATGAAAGCGAAAGTAATAAAAAAGTGCAAGAATGTAAATACACAACTATGTCAGTTAGTTTTTTATAGCGGTAGATTCGCGTTAAGTAATTATAGTAATTTATATAGAGTATTGATCTTGTAAATAAAAAAGTGCATTATAGGAATAGTCTTAATATATATATATTTTTTTTTATCAAACATCCAATAATTTTATTAATATATATTAATTTTAATTGTTAAGTTAAGAAAGAAATAAACAAAAAAAAGTCAAATCAAAACTTGACTTTTGTATTAACTATTTTGAGAGGGTTATTCATCTTATTTATCAATATCGTTCTCATTATCTTCAAATTAATATTTTACATTTTACATTAAAAGAAAGGGTGTATATGTTGTTATTGTTATTATTATTATTAATTTTATTTTTCCTGGGTAAAATTTTGTAAATATATTTTATTTTATCTTTTTTTATTTAATAGAGGTATTTAATACTAAATAGAGCATTTACATCTTCTTCTTTAGTTGTTATGTTAGTATTAATTATCCATTTGTTAGTGGCGTTGATTTTTGTTATTAAAATGATTGTTTTTATAAGAAGTTCATTACGAGCAACGGGGTAGAAAATGCGACGTTCGAAAAACATTTTTTTCGCATGTAAACGCACGGTAAATGGCGGGTCTTTAATTGTCAGCTTATGTTTACATATTATCAGCTTGGCATGAACGCTGATATACTATAAGTAGTTGTTTTGAATAGTTGCACGGTAATATTGCAGTAGGTCAAAATACGGAATTGACGAGTTAGTGATACGTGTCTTCCACCAAAAACGTACGCGGTGCTAATTCTTGTCGCTAATCAGTTTAGGGAATGACGGATGTTCGTGGTCAATTAAAAGTTGCCTCTTGCGATTTTCAATAAAATACTGTTGCTATATTGACTTCGGTAATTATTATTAGGCTGCCTGTCTATCAACAAAGCTGATTTCGCAATGAGATGGATCATTCAAACCGAAACTGGCCCACACTTACTCACGTACAAACAAAAAAAAAATGAACAGAGAACATTTACACGCCAACTACCCACATCACTTGAGAATTTGCATTACGCTCAACCAGATTAATGGCATTTATACATTTAACTGACCTAATCCCTGCTCGTATATCATGTGGTACGACAGTATGGAAAACAGGTTGCCCTATGAACTAAATACTGAACCTACATTATTATCGTAACAGGTAATACACGAACAGTTATTTGTTGCAACCAGAAGCGATACATTGCAAAGGGTAAGTGCATTAAACGAAAAACACGAAAACTGTATTGATACATTTGTTTTCACAGTTTATTAATGTCACTTGTTTTTTACGTATATGTACATCAGCATAAGAAACGTGCCGATTTATGTGTCAGTTTGAGTAAAAAATACACCTGTTTGCCATGTCGTGGTAACGACCGTATTATGGTCACTAGAAATAATTTCGGCATTCGTCGACACGTTCCGCTGTTACATTGGCTGTGAGTAGTACAGGAACAGCTTGGTAAAAACTATTCAGTTTTTAAATTTCTTATTATTATATTACAGATATGCAGTATAAGTGTCGATACGTATTTTTATTTTTCTGAATCATGCATGGAAAATTATTATCCCTTTTGACAACGCGGTCTCAAGTACGTTTCAAAGATTCATGAAAATGTCTGGTAGTTGCATTTGGTCAAAACATTTGCTCATTAAAAGTTATTTCTGGACTACTGGTGCCAATATAGTGGCAAACAAATACATATACGGGCGTTCTGGTGGTTTGTGTAGATTTATTAAGATTTGCTAACGAATAAATACGTACTATACAATGAATAAAACAATAATTGTAATCGTAGGACTTACAAATAATATTTGAATTACGAAGAGTTGAGCCAATGATCTAAATAATGGAAGGGGCGCTTTTTAGTAAAACTACAGAGAGTTAAGGAGCCTAATAAGTTTTAATTTTTTAGCTTTTTTTTTTTCAATTGTAGAGAGCCTTAACAGATAACAATTGCTCATGGAGATATCCGGTCACTGTGTATATATGTCCGTAATGGCTTGACTTTTTGCTGTTGAAAAAATGTGTCTATTTACCTAAAAGTGCAATAGACTGTGTACTCTGTCACAACATTTTTATATGTATATTCTATACAAGCATACTCAAAACCTTTAACATATCTAACAATTGAAATAAAGTTCAGTTTTTCGAAGGTGTCTATTCGTCGATTGCCTCCCTCGTCCAGACTGTGGAAAATTAAATCATCGAAAATAGAGATGATCTTCTGAGATGGGTGAACCAGGCTAAATCATAAATAATTGGTTTGAACAGATCTTTTGCCATATGAGGTGCAGTTTTCGAATAGTCTTCAGATTCGGGTCTTTCTTCTCAAAGGCGGAGAGGCACATTTGACTCGTCGATAAATTGTCCCTTGACATACTTGTGTCGCATCAATTTTCTTCGAAGAAATATATTGTAACACCCGCTAGTGTGACCAAACTGAATCAAACAATTCTGCAAAATGGTGTATGTCGTATAATGGGACCCCGAAATACTGTTGGGTGAGTGCCTTGGGGTAAAGTATTACGTTCAAAACTGCACGTCCAATCAACACTGTTTTCCGTCTCTGAGACAGTTGCGTTTGCTCAAGCTAATATTAATTTCTGAGAAAAGGTATGCTAGGAAAGAATAAGATGTTGAAGGCCTATGCCTTTCGCAACTCGGAAACGAGATCATCAAACGATTCAACGAACCATGGTGCCGCCGCCCGTACCTTTTCGCGAATCTGGAAAAGATACAGTACAAACATGAAACTATGGTATAACTGAACGAGCAATTATGGAAGATCATATAAGCGCATAGTGTCTTGCATCAACTATTTCTTCTTTAGGCATAAAAAACTATAATAAATAGCGATACTGTTTTGAATAGTTTAGATTTGTTGTATGTTCCGAGTAACTTACGAGAAGTATGTTTACATTGGAAAAAGTTGTCCAATTTTACTTTTATATGGTATAAATATTAATATAAATAACAATAATAATAAATATAAAAATAATAAGGGATTAAAAAGGATATATATATATATATATATATATATACCTTTATTTAATCGTACTTGTTATGCTACAGAGATAATTAGCTGGGCTTGAGCTACTTGTTAGCGGAAATAATAAAAGATATAGTATCAAAATCTAATATATATATATTTTTTTTTTATTTCACAATGCATTTTGTAGCATACAATGAAACAGAATCGTTTCATACCTGATTACCTCCGTATCCGATAAAGGCATCTGCAGGAGGGCAAGCCGCAAGGTCCGTAGCACCATCACCAACCTGAAGGGTTAAATTCGTGTTAATATCCATCCACATATGTGAAAGAATGGTCATTTCCATAGTTCTCAGAAGCGTATTTTCTATTTTGCATTTATATATTGCAAAGAGTTAGAAACCTGATTACAGTACGGCTACAACATACCATGACAACTCGCTGATACCCGAACTTCTTTTTAAGAAATTGTACAACGCGCGCTTTGCCATCCTGATGACTCGTCGGCTGCTTTTCTTCGAAACCAGCATAACTGCCATTAAAGTAGAACTGCAACCATTACAAGTATAGAATACACCATCTCAGCAAATAATAGTGGTTTTCTTACTATATAGTAGAGAGAATCTTACTTGTGATAATCTATCTATTGACAATTATTAATGACAAAGCTAATTAATGGCCTAATGTCTACATATTGTGGGAATAAGTATTGACTTTTCAGATACATTTGCAAGCGATAGATGTTTACAGATTACTGGTCTAGTTTTACTTAGTTTTTGAAGCCTGATGGCCATAAGTAATTGCTACGATTAATACCGTTGCTTGGAACACTGTCTATGTTCGTTGTATCTTGGTTGGATAATCACCTTGAGCTGGTTCGCAAAAATGTTCTCATGAGGGATGGAAAGTTCGGTTGCAACTGGTTCAATGATCGACTGGAACCCGCCAGAGACGAGATAGACGGCTGTGTTACGCGCATGCAGATGACCAACGAGTTCTCTAAACCAAAAAGACGACGAAATTAGATAGAAAATATATTACGGAATAAATAATTTAACAGTATAGACCGTATAGATCAATTTACTTGATAAGGTATCATCTAAAGATTTCTTCTGAGACGATATTCAAGACTCTTTTGGGATGCTACAAGATTACAATCAACTGAAAACATATATATATATCTCAAGAGTGTGATTTCGTTATTGTTCCAGGATGATGTTGTCCACCTTGTAATGGAAGACCTCAAAGTATTTAGGTCAAGTTGTACTGCATTTGATTATAAAAACTGAAACCCTGTCCAAATGCCTCATTTGAGCTACGTTTATGATGACAATTATTCTTTTATCTTTACGGTAACATCATTTAATAGAAAAAGCACGCGGTGCACTTCCGTCATTTTGCTCTAATCCCTTAGCCAATATTCAACGCGGCAAGAAAAAGCGAATACCCATGTGATAGAGGTAACAACATCGTCATCTCAGCTTAATGTTGTCTTAGACGCTGCTAATAGTTACCACAAGAAGCTAATCGGTCAGTGTATGGGTCACACAAATATATTTGGCAAACCAGCGCTATGTTTACTACCTGCTCCGTCGCCCCAAGACCTCTATTCCAAACCGTTCTATAGTGATCCCAGATGCATTTGATTTACAACATAATGTTTCTTGAGCTGAATTGAAAATTTCTACCCTTACGTCTGCAAAAAAAGCGTGTTATTAAGGTAGATTCAGTTGCTGCTACCAAATCGATCATTCTATTGTTCAGGCGAGCCATAAATACTCATTTACTTATATTTATATTTATTTTTATATATTTATATGGCAACACTCATCAATACATGAGGCCCGTAACGTTTGGTACTATTGCCACAATAAAACGGAGAAACAGTGTCCTTTAAGGCTCCACTGCAACGGAAATCGCCGTTTCCATATTATAAACGAGAGCGAAACCGGTAGCGCCAAGCTAATTGCAACAGGCGGCCATCCTTCGGTTTCAGGGAAGCCGTCTTCAAATAAACATTGGTATGTTGGGCAACATAGATGAACATTTAAAACACTGTCTCCTGTTAGCATTTTGGCATCGAATGGCTGTTGCCACGCACAGTCCAGCTTTTTTTCTCAATAAAAGCACCGCGGAGAGAATCGAGGCCGATTTGCCTGATTTACTTTCACATATCTCAACGTTTGCTACTAAACTATGAGCGATTCAACTATTCAAATATCAATCCGATAACCTCAAAAAATAGTGATCAGCCAGCAACTTCTTCAACTGTTACATAGTTTCCTTTTTGTTTTTTTGACGAGGATGTCTATAGCACCAGTTTTCGTAAATATTGCTTCCGTGCTTATGCCTTCGTTCGCTATCGGAAACCTTCCACTGCGCGAATTACCCAGCTATGTGAGTTGACTTGTGCGTGCTATTCAATCAGTTCAAATTATTAATTGCATTAAGCGTAACACCAATGGAATTTCGCGATTTGCTAAGTGAAGTTACACTTTAGTTAAAGTAACGGCGAAAGCACTGGTGAAACCCTATATTGCCGTGGTTGTAAATGAGATGCGGTGTCCGCCAAAAAGTCAACAGACGGCACAAGCCAACAGCAGAACAACAAATGCAGGTACACAGACTTAGTTCCAGAAATGATTCGTAATTAAAATTTCAACATTATTTTCCGCTCAAGTGGTCTGCGATCTAATGCTGAGCCTATTTCAGCTAATTTCATTGACGGAATTGCCATTCAGAAGCAAATTCTTCGACAAATACATTCAGTCGGATTGCATTAGTCACCCAATTATTTCTGTATAAGCCTTCTAATTGTGTCATATCAGTCACACATGTCACAATAAATAACATCAAAATATCAACTAACTATTGCTTCTTTTTGCAGGAAACTTTCTTTAAAAATTTATCCAAAACAACCACGAGTGTGTTTGTCCTTTTAGGGTATTGTACACATACCAGACAACTAAATTGAAGTCTGACTACGTCGAGTCGATACCTAGACATGGCGTTATGCTTGACAAAAACAATCCTCATTATGAGACCGCCCTTAAATGCATCTTAAATCCGTTCATTTAGAATCTAAATAAGTGTACTCTATCTATGGACCCTGAAAAATGATGGTTCGTACATTCCTGGGCAAACATATGGACTTTTTGTAAAAGAGCGGCCCTAGAGCTGAAGGCTAAAGAAGATTATTAGAGAAGCCGGCGCCTCAGTTCTTGAGCGGGTTAGACAATAAATCGATTGTACTATATTATTGCTTTTTCTTGAAATGAAAATGGACATCTAATGTCCAACCGGGTTTACTGGTTAAGACTCCCACAATACCAAACGAATGCCTTAGCAGCGAAGTCTGGTCTGAGTAATGCATTAATTGTTAACCTCCTTGGAATAAAAGATTCCTACGTTGATCATCCGACTCGAATGACGCTCAAACATATGCAAGTTGTTTCGTCGTACGTTTCGAATACTCTAGATTATACGTAACACAATTCAAGTAGTGCCATTAAAAAGAAGTGGTGTAAATAGACATTCACCAGAACTGCCTGTATCTCGTAGGAAATTGTTAGGCGTCAAACTTAGAATCGAACGTCATGAGGAAATGTCTTATATATGTATCCTAAATCTATTCCGCGCACTGTGTTCCCACCCATAAACGATTAACCGCACATCCTAAGAATCACCTAAGCTTGGTTACCACTTTGATATACTGTAATGAAATTTTTAGGCTGTAGAAGGTACTGGTTAAATGGATTTTTTTAGCCTCTTAATGATGATAAAGTAGTCATAGGAAAAGTGTTAGTCATAGGAAAAGATTAACACAAGGGACACAACATGCCTTACAGATATCGATCAACAGTAAACTACATGCAAAAACATTGAGCATATCTAACTTCTCATTACTTTTGTCATAATGATATAGCTACTTGCGTAAGCAGAAAATATCGAATCGTTTCACATGACTGAATGCACGCTAGTACATTCAATCGTTTGATGTGGTAAGAAAGAATAAGCCTAATTACTTACTCAATGCCAGGTGACAACCTAGGCGGGTTTTCGCGAATGTATGTTTCCACCATCGCCATATCTGGTTGAATGAGCTCAAGACGTTTCGTGAGCGCCTCACGGAAGGTCATGCCACCTTTCATTGCTTTCGCTGTTCTATTATGAATATAAAACACGAGAACAGTCAATAGCACTCATCAAAAGAAGAGTTAACAAAATTGCTTCAATTTAAATCGATTAACGAATGTATACACCAAACCGCATATATGCCCAATAAACTGCAGAAAATAATGCGAATCATGGCTTAAGATATTGGGTATTCAAATTTCTTTTTAAGAGGTGACGGTTTTGACAGTTTCATGGCAGTTTCCTTGTAACTGAAGCAGCTTGTGGTGGGTTTTATACATAGTCTAGATGAAAACGCTTACAGATCGGCAACCTCCTTGTCAAGTCCTGCAAAACGTGCCAGCTCATCAATTGCTTCATCCATACAAACCTGAAAAAAATTATTGCCGCTAAATATTATGCGTGTCATTATTATGCTCTGGGCGCTTCACTGATATTGAATGTTATACGATTGATCCAAAAGTCAGGTTTTGTGCTACACAGTCAATTTAATGGCACTGTATATCGGGTTCAACAGTTGCCGCATCGATAGAACATTGAGTTTTACATAAATTACAAATTATACTGCCTAAACCTAAAGGAAAATAATAATAATAATAAAAGTAGCGAAGATAGTACATACTGTCGAGTCAACATCGAAACAGACGCAGTCTGCCGCACGCCACATAGCTTTCGTCTGGGCTTCTGTTAACGATAAAGGCTGAACGGGCATTTTTCTAGCAATGGCTAAGCTGTTCGTACTACTCAACGAAATCTGTCTTATCAATGAAGGCTGAAAATGACAGACGAATATTAAATTATTATTAATAGCCATTGGTGCTGAATTAGTCCAAATCCCCCTGACCGCTGCGTAAGATTATGGCGCAAAACATTTGTAACGGTGTAGTAATTAGTGGTCATTACTCAAGATATAGTGACTACTCATTATCGCGTCAAAAAGTAATTCCTATTGACACTGGCTGTGGCATTGTAAAGCCCCAAAGCAGTTTGAAAGGAAAGGAGCGGATGCTTTTCTTCCAGGTCTGTTTCAATTATAAATTCATTTTTTTTCTATGACTATAAACCTGTTTTTGTTCGCTTTTGTTCAGGATGCCATATAATATTAAACTATCAATGATACATTAATGTTTCCTTTATTAACATTATTCTAATTATTCTTTACTTAAATAAATTACTAGTTTACTTAAATTTAATTTTAGTAATTTAGTAATACATGCATTGAAAAACATCTACCTATTTTTTTTGTATCATTATATAACTGCATGTCAGATATAAATACAAATTTGCATTATGTTACACATTGTCCACGTTCATCACGACGAATTTCATTGTCAAGGTTGTTTACACTAGCAATTAGTTCGTCAATCAATCTATATATACATTTTTTCACCATTTACAGGAAGTCAAGCTTTTTTTTTTATTTGTTAATATGCCTACGCACGACGAGAATGGCGAGCCAAAGTGAAATTTCATTGAGCAAGGAAGAGACGTCTGCCAGTCTAGAAACTAGTTAACAATGATAATATTATTTTACCAATAAAAATGAATTTTTCATTTCTGCTAAAACATATATGCTTCTGCGCAAAGTGAAACACTTCTTATACTCTTCTATTAAACTTTAGGTGATAAAGGCAATTTGAGATGGTCAGAGCACTTGGGTGCATAGCAATTAAAATGTCCTATTTAGTCTATGATTGAACTCACCTTGCAAGATGCATAACAGAAAACTTGTCCTCACAATACTTTGTTATCTTTAAACTCAAAATGCAAGTTATATATAGTAACTATAAACGTAAAGACTGATTACAGTAACTTCTTATGTAAGTAGATACACTGAAATATAGCTCATTTTTAGCTCTTACTATTTAGCTATTTTTTAGTCTTGACTGCCCGCCCTTTGAGGTGTATTTTTATGTAAGGATTAGAAGCGATACTCAATACGTAAAACATGATGGATATTGTTAGCACTTTCTGGTTCTCTGTTGTGATATTGCGTAATCTATAGCTCTGTAATAGTTAATCGGCAAATAACACATGATCCCTTTCGAGTATCAACATGTTCTGAATTCATTTGACGCACAAGTGTGTTTAGAAAAATTATCTGTAATAGGTGTAACATCTGCTTTGACTTACGAGAACTGCATAAGCGAATCGTATGTTATAGTTTTAAAATATCTTATATATAATATCGGTGGTCCACTAGATGAGGCCACTCGAGATTGAAATAGACGTAGATGATCTTAGTTTTTATCAGGTATCGGCCGACGATGTGGACTCGACCGAACTCTACATCAGATAGCTTCCATTGACATTGTATACTACAGCGTCTTACCAGACAATTATGAGGTTCGTTTTAAATAGCAAACTCCGGTTGAATTTTCTTATTGTTAACGTTATCTCCGTGGCAAGAGACGAGATGTGCTCAACTGTATAACGAGATAACGTAGACAGTTCGTTCACGACTCTTCCGTTACCTAATACAAGCTAGTATTGGAGATATCCCAAATATCTGCACATGTCTATTAATCCGTATCTGTGCTGCACTATAATCAACTAATAGTCCATATATTTGTAGACCATTGCTAGAATGCAACTTACTATTTCAAATGTTGTTGATTCCTTTATTTGCTCTGTTAAACATGTAGAGGAAAGAAGCGAGCCAAAAATGTGTTGATAATTTTTGGTAAGCGATCGGCCAACCCTTTATTGACTTTCTTCGAACTTAAAATCGAAGCCCGTTTTAATTGAGATCAAAGGCCAGTTATCTTTGTACTAATTATCTGCTATCCTAATTATCAGCTGAATCTCACGTAAAGCACAATTATTTACAGACTACGTTCAATACCACATTCATTAGTTAGATATATCAGGAACGAACCACTGACTTACTTCATCCACACTCATACAATTTTAATACGGTTAAGCCTTTTACAAGCAACCTTCATAAACGTCATTTATAATCTAGTGATAAATCATACAAGCAATTCTACAATAGATCTATGAAAACACCAGTTCGAAAGCAATTATTACCATTTTTTGAATGATATTTAACACCAATTTCCAAACCGCTACACAGCTGTTGATGCAGTGAAATTACTATCACACTCCACGAACTACAATGACCTGTAATCTCAGTACGATCCACAAATGGCTACGTCACCTATTGATAAACAGTAAGTCACGAGATCACAGAAAAATGAAATGACTTGATCGAAACTATTACAGCATACAATTAGACAGCGCCTTAAGTAACCCTTTCAATTAAGAGTTTTCAAACGCTGACCGTTCGTAGCAAAACATGTGAGACAGACACTGCAATAAAAGTTCAGTGTCAACCTATATAGCCGACAAAGGTTGCCATACACTCGATCCATGATGACGTATCGTGCACAATCATAATCTTATCACAGAGATCTGGCGAGTGCCTTCCTCAGATGGTAAGATTCCCGCACCTAGGTTAGTTTCTCATATTTTCCTTTTTCTGGAAACATCGCCAGCAGAGATCAAAAAGGAAGTACGTGTTGAGCGTCCTATTGCTTTTACGTATGATAGGGTCTGGCTATGGTGAAATAGCAAAATTGCTGCAGTTTCAACCGAACGACTACTTACGGTATCAAGATTCATTACAAAGTTAGTTAGGCATAACTCTTCCATAGAGATACGAACTACAACAGGCAGGATAGCACACGGTTATCGACATATTGTATGTCTATGAGTACACAGAGATTGTCATTATACGTGTTACCAATACGAACAAACGGTATCCGGGCCAAGTGAAATTTACAAGGCCTCAATCGCAGCTAGATCTACATAGGATATTCCTGTTCCAAATACAGTTTCACAGTGTCACAGTGTCCCAGTAACAGCGCAATAGTAATATGCTTGCATGCTAAAGTTAAAAACACGTGGTAGTCTAGGTTCGGACTTCGGCACTTTTCGTTCGGATTTTTTTATTGCTGGGAACCAGCTAACCGTAGTAATGCCTAATGACATACATATACATATACAGTAAGCTAGATATGAATCGAACTAGACCCATGAAAATCGTTTGTGCACGTCATCTTTAGTTGTTTAGTAAACTGTTTCTAACTTCAATTGTTCCAAACACTTTCATATAATACATATCCTCTTTGAAAGCTACATCATGGAAATTTAAAAAAAAGCTCATCCTACAGAGTCATCTAGGCTATGTTCTTGGTTGGTTAATTATGTAGCTGCAATACATACCTTAGTATAGAGCAATAGAAAAACTAATGTGAAGTAGGCAAAGGTGCACAAAGGACAGAAAAATTGCACACGATTATTGGACGCAAAGTTAGAAGAACAAATAAACAGGTAAACTCTTATCATGAAACTCGAAGGGGTCTTATTTGCCACTCTCAGTCGTCAGGATCAAACGCTTGCCAAAGGCAGCTAATTACAGACAACACGTTTTTTACGACGATGAGGTGTTTCTTACACTTCTATGCCAAAGAATCCACAGTTTAGCGGAGGGGATATTACCTAGCTGAACGATATTTTAAGTAAGACGATCGTTGTCGGACAGTAGTGGTTTAGGGTCAAATTAACCACTATAGGCTGATGTGACGTCGATTTTAAACATTGGATGCACATATATATGTAGTATAATTACTTATATATTAGTTATTTACTAATTGTAGGCCTAGGCGTTTTGTTGTGTGTACCTAGTTGTCGTTTATGATTTCTTGCAATCGTTTGCGTCGCTTGAAAATTTCAATCAATTTTGTCAAGTTAACCGGAACGGGAAACTTTGCCTGATAGGAGATGTTACTAAATGTTTCGAGACGAATGAAACATCGAGTCAATAAGATCGACGAACTGATTTTGTAAGTATTTACTATGAGATACAGACTACGTGTTCTTCGTATCATATTTTACCCCTAACTTACCTTTAATCTCAGCAGTAGCCGTTCGTTTCCGTACCAACGTTGCTCAAAATTACCCCATCATTATTACTGAAAGATGACTATCTGAGTAATACTATGGGAGGACCTCCATTATTCCGAATATGAACTTGCTGCTATCGCCTTTAATAACTGGGTGATTTCAGTTCAATCTTGGAGTTCATAGTTTCCGCTAGTTAATCTATTTTTAGCGTAGCTATTTAAAATTAGCATATACGTAACTAATATTTTGTATGTGGAAAAGAGATTAAAACGTTCCGCCAAGCTGTTGGCATCAAAGGCTAAGTTACTTCAAAGATACCTTAGTCCACTTATTTCTGCTACGTACTGACGCAACCAGGCATCAAATTTTCGCTCTTGTCATCCAGTTCATTCTAAAATATTTATCGCACCTAATTGTGCTTTCCTAGAGTGAAAGTGATCGACTATAAGTAATGTCATCAGACAATTTTTCAGAAATTTTCATATTTCCAAAAATGAGACGGCAAGCGGTCACTAGATCCTGTCTTGCCATCTGGTGATTAAGTGTTCAGTTTTAAGATTGAGGTTTAGTTCCCGTTAAGCTAGTGAACAATTTGTTAGCTCTTTTAGTTCTATAAGTTGTCGATAACAAGTCTGTTTACCTCCAAAGTTCACATTATTATTACTTATTACATTACTGTTACATGACTGCCATCGTTAGTAAGAATTTATTTTTTCGAAATAATCTTTTGTTTTTACTCCCCGCCTCTCGAAATCACGTCTTCGCAATTCATCGGTGAGAGATTCTAATGTGACGAGATATCCGAATATTCGTCCGTCTTTTTCGTCTATTTCGAACATCCTTTTTGGTAATTATAGACACTGTTGCCACGAAGTTTCGCGGGGTGTCCAAAAAACGATACCCGACTCTATATATCCTAGATATTTCGAACCTGTTACATGCTCACAGCACCTATGAAGACAGTCACTTGGATATTTCAGCCGAGCTTTCCTCCCACGTACTCTCCTGTTTAAAGAAGCAATTATTCTTTGTGTAGACTATGGTCTCTAGACATTTGTTTTATATTTAATGTCCGCACGTATACCTAGAAAATAAATGGAGTTTCTTGTATATATATATATATATCGTTTGCTCACGGCAAACGATCAGTTCGCTTCTACCGATTAATATCCATTTAACCTGTAAATTCATTTACGACTATTCCCCTTAACAAAAACGTGATTATCGGTACCGTGATATCGATGAAGGTCTTATTGCATTTAAACAGTCCGTTTTTTGTATTGCGGCGACGATTAACCGTAAGTTTATTATACAGTGCGACTTTAGGCTGACTCTGAACTGTCCTGCTGTGTCGACAAATCTTCAAATTCATCTTCAATAGTGCCTGAAAGACTGCTAGGTGATCTAGCCTGATTTATCCAGAGTTACTCAACAGGTGGCAGAGCAACCATGCTAGCGGTCCTTGCCTCTCTCATCCTATTTACTTTCTCTTCCTTTTCATAGGTCTTTTGTTGCCATAATCTATACGAAATTATCTCCGCTGTACCACAGGCAACAAGCCTTTAGGAATTCTATTGGCGTTGGAAGATTCAGCTTCTTTTAGATCACTTGTTTTGATCGCAGGATAGCACACAACAAGTACCTCTAAACCTCACTATAAGTTACCTGAGTTACTTCGCTTCTGTTTTTATACCGAAATCAACCCGAATTCCGTTATTTTTGTGTGACATTTGAACCACCATCTGAACGAAAGAAAAATAACTTATTCAAGTATTATTAGACGACGTTTACGAATAACGCGTTTGACATCATAGAAGCCCCAATAGTGAATGTGTAATTCACAAACAAAACTATTAGATCACGATGTTTTCCCAAATTGGGGACACGTTATTGTGTGCTTGTGACTGCGTCCAGTATCTCAATTTAGCAACAGATTTCTAAACAGCAATTTATTCGAATTGCTAGCTTGACTTCATCTAGTCTAAATTCAACCCAATATTTCGTTTCGCGCGACCTATTGAAAACTGTTCAGGTCATACTGTTATGCCATTTCGGAGCACTGCTCTCTGGGACACCCTTGTCACGAGCGGATGAAATTCCTCGAGCTTTCGTACATGAACACCTAGCTGGCTGTATCTGTTCCAGGCATTCGTACATCTAGACATCCGATACATTTAGAGGTAGTTCGGATGAGAACAAATCTGATAAAATTGCTACTTCGCTGTTGCGAAGCGCACCGCTTTACGATGTTCATCTGGTAACTAGTATCCTAGATGTTAGGCCATGAAATACGAATGCCTTAAGAAAAAACGCGATTATAATGAGATTAATCAGATATTTGAGGTTAGCAATTCTGAATCGTTATATGCACACTACCTTACAAAAGTCGGCGGCTGTAGCTTGTCTGATACAAGTGCACTTGGTCTTAACGATAGCTACCAGTAGAATAACTCACTACTCCATTCGAACTCTACTTGACGACTATCTGTCTGGCCAACACCCAACAACTACAGATTATCAAAAAACAAAATAGATTTTAGGTGTCATTGAGTTTTTTATTCATATAATAGTTGGAAAGCTATTTTATATGGAGCGAATTTATTTTTAGACACAGAGGGACTTAGTAGAAGTTCAACTGTAATATAAATTGTTATATCGTCTGTAAACTTATTTCTGTGAAACCATATATTAAGCAAATGTCAAAGCAGTAATCATCGTTAAAATATAGACAGGGATCAGTACGGACCGTAATGCATTTAATGCAGATTTCCGATCCAATGTATCCATTCTTATGGCTTTTTTAATAGCCCTTAAGTCGATGAAGCACAGTTACAGGTAAAAAGATATGACTTTTTACTGGTCTACACAATACAGTTTTTACCATTTGATACATTAAAAAAACGTGTTATAAGGGTGGCCAATCGATATACAAACATTATCGATCCGATTTTTCCGTTCTTGTTTTCACATTCCTTTCCGAGATTTTCCGACGCAATACAATTTAATTGCAGAGTGCCCAATTATCTTTATATCAGATACCGCAGATCCTTTTAAATATCTAATAAGCCTTTTATATTTAAAAAAAAACCGATTATTCTGCGAGAAAAACAGAGGTGTACATTGTTAACCTTGTTTACAATTCATTTCCGCATTAATTTTACAATTCGGATTATCTATTGAACGCTCTAATTACTCCAGTCGTAAAAAGATAACCCCGCGATAATCAAGCGTGGACCACTTCGAAGCTGCAGATCTCATCACACCACAATCATTTAAATGCCTATGTATCAGCATTACTATCTCAACAGGGGCCGTTACCACGTTTGATTTTCTAGTGTGAGCAAACATTACAACCTAATGAATTATAGCGACAAGTGATGATGAATAGCATAAGCGAACCGCGTAGCTTTGATAACGGAGCGGTACACAATATACGAGCTTAGCGCACTAATAGCACCGTGTTCATCACAGATCGCTGTTAACAAAACACAAACATAATCAAATGTTTGTATAGAACACGGATGCTAAGTTATTATGTCTAAAATTAGCGAAATTTTTTTTCTCTGCTAGCGTCTTTTATTGTACTGCGTACCTCTTAAACATATTGTAGATCTCTGCACAAAACGATTTCATCTCCTTCCGCCCTGACTGACGTATTTCTCGCATGTAGATGCTGGAATTGCTACAGTTGCAGAAGTTTCGTAGGTGAACTTATAACAGAAAATGTACACTCGTTCGTGCTGCTAGTAAGAAGGTTCAGTTTCACTTTATGTATTTGGCCTCTGAAGTAAAATCCTTTGCAGAGTTTACCAATCCATCATTGATATTGTTAAAAACTTTTCAAAATACTTCAAACATTTAAGAAATTCTCGGAGTTAGAAATAATTCATTTCTTTAAAAAATCACACTTTCCAACCACACTACTTCTAGCTTTACGTACCTATTAAATAATACTTAAGATATAATAGATAGCTTACCCATTTCACCTTTCACATAGTCGAGAGGTCGCGGAGACGGTCGCAGGCTCGTACTAAGCGGTTGAAAGAGTCCGCATGTAGCAGCAGCGGCTATAGTAATTACTCTGTCTTGCTGATATTTCGCCACCTTTAGAAACTGTAGTAAGAGCACCATTCGCAAGGTGGATTGAAACACTGTACGTATGGAATGGCACAGCACTAAATTGACAATTCAGAAAAACATGCACTACTTAAATCACAGCTGATAGAAAAAAACGATCCTCACAAACATACACACAGTAGAACAGCTGTACATCAGCTACATCAACCACAGAGAAGTAACTATACTACAGTGTTTTGTGTCTATCTTATTAACAATGTTTTAGACAACCTAGTACGGCTGATTCAGTCTCAAGAACATCCCTCGAAGCGATGGAGTATGAAACTTGAAGAACATTATTGCTGTGCACCATATGACTTTTATTGCCTCACGGATGTGGATAGACTGAAGTTGAGCAACAGAAAACTGAAGATGGGTGTCAATCTCTACTCAACAAACTCTCATCGGAAGTCCTGCAAACAGATACACAGCTTGACCCAACTTACGTACCGAGTCTTCAAAGTATCTGACTGTCTTATCAGCTCTTATGTAGTCGCGCGAGTCGGCTCTAAGTCTGATTGGAACTCACTGGCTGCCTGTTTACTATGACATAGACAACAGCAGAAAATGAATCTCTTCGAGCTGCGTCTCAAGAGATATTGCATGAGAAAGGGCAAAAATGACGGGCTTACGGAGACACATAGCAGTTGATAGTCGAGGATGTATTATGTCGTGGAAGATCGGGGTAGCCTTTGTGGAAAGGGTTCACGTGAAAGAGGCTGCCAGAGGCCCGCGCGCGGGAACGTTTTAAATTTCGGTACAAGAGAGAGGGCATGCAAGGCCGCGAAAATCGGCTAAGATTTGAATTTCGCCCGGCTGCCAGCTGAACCGCTGTTGGTGAGAAAATGAAAGAACGACAAACAAGTGGATATCTCATACATTTGTCTGGGTCTATATTTAGTACTATCTGATTTGGGTAACGGTACATGTTTATTTGATATCTGTGTAGGTAATTAATACTCCGCTGTCGTTTTCCGCTGTTGTATTTTCATTTGTGTTTCTGCTATGCCGTGAATTCGTACTGATGCCAAGAGCTGTGTGAGGGTGTGCGTATGAGAAACATTGTGAGGGCGTTTGGGATAGTAACTCCGTGTATCTTTAAAAAGGTATGGAAGAAGGCCAAGTGTACGCTGGATATTTTATAATTCGATAAATAGGTCTAGGGTATTTAATAGATGTCTATGTGATAGGTTGTGTTGTCATTTGGAAATCTAATTGCTCCTCAGAAAGCCATTGCAATATTAGAAGGAGGCAAATGTACGTCTTCGTTGCTTGCCTTTCTATAATGTTTATATCTTAGTCAAATAACATATGCTCTATTACGATTAATCGCTTACTTGTTAGTGCCGCAGTTGCTAGCTTTCTCCACGTACTCAGTATGTATTTTCTGTAGGACCACTTCTTTGATATACGATATACGCTTATATTTAAAAAAAAAAAAGTATCCATTTATTTTACATGACAAAGTAGAAAATGCCTAATTTCGCGCCCACTGGTTGTTGAACGTTACTCAACCCTAATAAGTTAGCTTCCGGCTCAAGCTCCATACAATTAATGTTAGCTTTTTCTTAACATACATAAATCAAGTCAATATTCAGTCTTCAATTAGCGCTGCTTAGAACTTCATTTATAACTGTTTAGACATTAAGTTAGGTCTAAGGACCCTAAGGCAGATCTTTTACAAATAGCGGTGCGCTATCGAGGGCTATGGCGTGTTTTAAGAACCAAGATTTGGTTTGACTTGGCCAAATCCTTCAAGCTCTTTTGACGAGAGGTGTTCCCAGACAATTATGATTCCGTTGAAAGCGCCTAGGGTCAGCTTCAATTTCGAATGACGCCAGCGATGTACGTAAACCGTTCTACTTGTGATGAGCGTGTCGAAAGCAGTACGGCGGCCTCCACGACGGAACTTCATGGCTTCTGCTTTGTCACGTTGATTAACAATCCAGCTTTATCCATGGAACACGATACCATAACGAGAGAAACCAGCATCGGCGGCGCCTAGCAACTTTCTATCCTCTGGCTTTCATCGTGTCCAATGTTGACTGGACGAACGGCTTCAGCTGGGCTATTTTATCATCAACGCTCATTGAGTTTTCTTCTAGTATCGTCGACATATTCGTATATGAGTGCCTCATAAATTGTGCTTATCAATGACGTCAAAAACTTTAGAGGCGTGCATTGCCGCTGCTACTACTGTGAAATACCCTAGCTTCAATGTACGTCGGAGATGTCTTGGTAATCGCCCAATCAGACTTGCCTCCTCTTCGGCTAGATAAATTCGATATTTTTGAGTAACACGAGTTTTTTTTTCTATTAAAGCATAGTGGTGCTCTTGGACAGGCACATAACGCACTTTTATATTATCCCTCCAAAACCATTCGCATGTTGCCATCCATAACAGCATGTTCATTCTAGGACACAATACACTGAATGGTCGTTTCCAGATTAACGGTCCATAGAGCCGATGCTATAACACTGAGGATTTTTCTAAATACGGATGGTAGCAATAGCTTTCACATACTTGCTTACAATATGACGACCTGAAATGCCATAATGAAACAGCTACTTATGCACCTTCAGGTATTCACTATGACATCAGTGTCTTTATATCCAACCGTCATTGCGTCGGAACGTTGGCGGGACAGTGATCTTCGTACACTTGAAGGTGAGAAAATACGCTACAGTAAAAACCTTCAGACACATGAGAAAAAGAAGACGCTTGGTTTACTATGAAATTTTGCTAGGGATCCCCTACACGTTTTGGGTTAAGCAATACAAGCTTATCTAAAAAAATATTGTAGAATACTTCTAAATATAACAGGAGCATTATTAGATGAATTTGTAGCTTATGCCTGATTATGAACAAAACAAGTTAAAAATTTGTCTCATTTTAAACGGCCATCAAATATCGATCTAGTCACAGCTCCAATTCCGTATGTATCGTAGCATACAAAAAACTTTTGATGTTGGGGAATCGACTGGTCTGTCTATCGTAGATCACCGGACGTTTGGCTGTAGGTAAATGGCCCCGGTGGCGTTTTTTGCCTTTGTCCATTGTTCTCCGTATTTTCGAATTGATTGAACTCGTTAGTTTTGGTTACTAGCTTTTCGAGACTTGTTTTCGTTATAAACCTCTGGCAAGACGGATTTGCTACCGGATATTGCCAGAAATGAAAAACTATTCTGAGCGTCAGGAGCTGCTCGTACGCAGATATCCAAGTCAAATTTTAGGAATTCGACTGATGGCTAAAAATTCGAGTGTTATGTCACGGTCGAATTGGACAGTCTATATTAAAAAAAACTGCATTTTTCATACGCAGCTATCACAGATGTCGTGTATAGGGATCGACTAGGCCGTGTGGATTTTCTTCTGGGTCCTGGGCAGGCAGTTATTGTTGATGGCGGCACCTGTCGTGAAAATCGCGAACATGGCCTTCTGGAACATTTGGCCAAATTACATCGCAAGGTTTGTAGAACAAATGGTTATGTTTTTATTAGATGCGCATATTAGCCAATATATATTGTATTTGTTTACACTTGCTATGTGTTTGTTTGCTAGAAACCTACATCTCACTTTTACCATCCGCTTATGCATATAATGTATGTAAGTCACCTGTCGATAACTTGCAGTCATGCGCTCGTCAAGGTGGTTCGTCGCTACGCCACGTAATCGTTATTTCAGCAGCTCCTTCTGTCGATCTGCAGTTGCTCTGCCACCGCCTTGGATTTAATGTCTTATGCAGCTTCGAGCAAGCAACCTCAGATATCTTAGTGCACCTTCTCAAAATGCTCTGTTCCAACTCGAATAATTTCTTTCCGAAGATTACCGCCTCGTAGGAAAGCGAGCTATGTTAAACTGTATTGCTGCCATATACGGGTTATATGTGTATAGTTCAAAAAAACTATGTATAAAGTTGAAATAATAATTATCTTAGATGTCCTATGGAGTACACGCAAATTAACGTAGACTCCAAAGTGTACGCCCTATTCAGGACGACACTGTACATGCGTCCAAAACACTCCCAAAATTCAGGACTTTCAACCTGTTGCGTAACGTACAAGCCCATAATGTACAGCGGTTCGATATAGACTAGTAAGAAGGTGTTGATAGTACTAAGGCTGAATTTTGTCAGCAACAAAATCGATCCGTAGTAAATTATCGAATTACATATGACTGCGGTGAAATTCCATCGGAAAACTTGATTTTGTGGATACTCAATGTATGATGTGTGAATGTGATAGTACGTTTATGGATGATCTGAGTGTGAGACGAAGCTGGCAGATTTAAATTTGGCAATGATTTTGAGAAGTACCAAGCTGCATTTTCACATTCTTTATTTGTACAAATGTGACATCGTTCAAGATGTAAAATTTAATTCTTTTTTGTTGTCTGGGACGGAACTTTATTGGTTTTATGTGGACCTATTTTGTGGGAGCTCATTTTAAATTGGGAAGACCACTCTGTTCAAGTTTTTTTTCTCTACGTTTTGTAATGTTACACATATGTTACTCGCTCTGTTTAATATAATTTATTACAGGTGTTTTGTGTCCATGGTGAATAAGAGTTATCAAACGTAGCAATTTCATTTGGTGTTATTGTACACAAAAATACTGAAAATCTATTTGAGCTTACTTTCAATTAAGTAGGACTAAATATAATTATCATAAACGGAACCCGAATAAATAGTTGAACAATGAGGCCCAATCTGATACACAGAAAAGTATAACTGTTACAAATTTCTGAAGGACAACATTTAACTGTATGTAAACATTGAGTAATTAATAATAATAATATCGAAAACGGTAAATCCATCTGTGGGCCTAAAATCGTTCTACTACTTCTTTGGTTTTTCTTCTATCAATTTCTCCATTAATTCGATCATACTTTTTATGCCGGCAACTTTTGTCAAGTAGTGAGGTACATACTGAATTAAAATGAAACTCAATTCTCAATGAGAAACTCAAGTCTGCAAATCAGTGAATTTCCTCTCACTCTCCTACTATATATTATAAAAGACGTTATTATTATAAATCGAGCAGGAACAAACTAATAATGGAAAACAAACCGTGTGTGAAATGAATACTGATTTATTGAAACATTTTTCCGTCGGTAGAGTTGATACTATACAAGTACTTTATACAGAAGAGAAACTCCGGCAACGTAACCTGGCCCGAACGAACGGAAAAATGTGAAGGCGATCCTGAAGAAGCGAGATATCGCTTGATTATTCTGTTCCACCCATGTTGTTTTCGTCCAGGAACCAGAATGTGATCGTTGTCGATAAACGCCCAATGTGTTTATTTATATTTATGTACTTATTATTAATAATATTACCAATATTATCTTTATGTATATCATTATGTACAAAACACAGCTGATAGTTGATCTCTCGTACGTTTCAATCGCCGTTTATCTCTGTTCCATTCGATCAGTTAATTCATTCACTAATCAAGCAATCGATACATCATCAATCAGCATCATTCATTTCCTCAGTCTGGTTCCCTTCCATATGGAATAGCCGTGTGTTTGCAAGTACACTCATCAAATACATATCATTTACATAATGATGATCCATCTATTAATTCTGACTTCGTTAAATCGTTTTTTTCAACGGCTCACATTCTCGATTGCGCCGGCTGTTTCCGCACACAACCGCTAACATATAGCCACACATACACACACACAACTTCTCTAGCAGAGAAAAGTAGGACCAGCCTATACAAAACCATGGAGAAAATCGTAGGAAAGCATGAGACTTCCGCTCAGCATCTTCACACGCAACCTCGCAAAGTCAGCAATCACCGCGACGATAAATGGAGCACAAGCAACACGCGATTAAATTAACCTGCAGTGCGTAAGCATGGTAATTGGTCGATTCTTCATTTACCGTTTGTTCCAGCTATAATTCCAAATCTCCGTCCATTTATCGTTGGTAAAGGGGTCCGAACTTAATTGGACCCTTTGAGGACAGCGCATATGCAGATTCTTTCCTGCATAGATTCCACCCCTGTCTATAATGTAGTGATATTGTCAAAAAGCTGCTAGCACGCGCAGGAGAACGCAAGGCGCATCTCAAGATTCACCGTCCGATACGACCTGGCCTTGCAGCAGGCTGCTATTAATGGCGAAGTGGTTTGTTGTGGAAATACCCTTATACCATTTCTATATAGATACATCTTTTGTTTTTATATTTATAGAATGGATGCGTTTCTAGGGTGTAATGTATATGCTTCTACTACGATGAAGTATGAAGCTATGTTCTGGTCGGTGATGAAAATAATGATTCTATCTGTACACTTTTTGCTCGTCTCGAGGTGACTGTTGCTTTTCCTTGTTAATTATAAACGCATAGTCACGTTAGTATGACCTTTCCACTCATTGTCGTCGAAACATTATCATCAAACACGCAAATACTTGTGTCGAGTTGCTGTCAAGTTTGCCATTAACAAATCAGGTATCGCTGATTAAATGTTTGTGCACTGTGTAAACTTTCCACTACCGTGAGCAAAAGCATAGGTATACTCGCAAGGACGATTTGCTCAAATTTAATGAACTCTATAGCGTTTATCGTTGTTTGTGCTAGAAACACGTTTGGTTTTAGCTTCCTGTTTGACGCGGAGACCAAGATGACCCGAGACGAGCGTTTGTCAAATGGGAGATTGTTCCTTGAGCAGCGACGGCAGTAGAAGCAGCAGATTGCAAACAATTTTCTATAGCTACTGTCAGTATTTTGTATGCTGATTGCCATAATTATTTGTCTACTAATTATTACATTGGTGTTCAATACATCATCGTTATATTCTATCAAAGCATCGTTTGGTCGCAACAACTTTACTTAGTTACAGTTCACTTTGTAATTATCAGTAGTAGAATTTTCACTGGTAGCTACAGAATTCGTTTATAGTTTTACAGGTCCTTTCATCTTTTCAGTTGACTCTATCAACGTACAGGATTCGCGCACGCTATACCCACTGATCGGTATGGTGAACGTGCACGTATTGGTACCATGATCGTCAACACCATCGCTAATATATGGAATATCGATGACCATTGTTGCTACTCTTTTCCATGCAATTATTTTCAATCATAACATATGTCCTATTCTCATATTATATATGTATAAATAGTTCTATATGTTGAGATTTAGCTAATAGTAATTATAGCAGTAGTAATGAGTAAATGGCAGTGTTGATTGTTGGGATTGTTCGAGTGATTTACACCCGTTGATTAGGCAAAGACAGTGTCGACAGTAGCCGTCGCACCGTTGATCGAACAATTTGTGGCAGAAAGTGGTCACGCTCAACTTGCATCTCCCGCGACACGGCAGCACCTATTGTGTGACGCTGGCTGGGTACAGCTATGTATCTATTTAGTGAAAACATGTTGCATGTCCCGTAAACTAGTTTGGGCTTATCGTCGTGACTCGGTGTTTGGTTTTGGCGCTTATCGCAATTTTCTTACACACACACACATATATATACTGAGTGGAATAAGGATCTTTTAACAGTTTTAAAAAAGTCACTTCACAGATACATAGTGTGTACGTTTTCGACTTTTATATGTACTGTACAAATATAAAATAAAGATTCCTAAACTCTCGCCCTATTACATATAATAACCCTGTACTCACACAATTCACAGTCCAACTACAAACCTTATGATATTGTACATAAGCGTACCAAATCCAGACGCACAGCTACACCAACAAAAGGCTGAAAGACACAGTGGCATAACACACAAATAAATAGTACAGGAGAAGAGACACGTATGTTTCAAGCTAGACCTGTCCTAGAATTCTTACGAATAGTAATTCAGTTCCCTTAGCGCGTTTACTAGACCCATAAAAAAAAGTCAAATATGTCGCTAGAAGTTGACGATCCAAACATAGTCTATGAAAAGAACGACTTCGGCTGAATATCATTTAACCGGAAAGATGAAAATGTTCCTGATCGCAATCGATAGCTCTTGTCGAGACAGCACTTCCATCAAACAGATAACAAAAAACAGACTTATTATACAGACTACACAATACAATTTGCGGCAGCTGATTGCTTAAGGAACATCCAAGCTTCCGCGAGTTTAACCTAGACCGGCGTCAATTTACCGACAGAGCGTTTCAGTCTGTGTTTTAGGTAGTAGTGGGATATTGAAGATCGGACGCTTCCCCGTCCCACACCCCAGCCTAAGAAACAGGAGACCACAGTATTACGACTCCACCTATTATTTCACAGGTGTACAAAAAAAAAAACAGCGAACGTGATAACACCCTCGCGTCATCAGAGAGCAACGTTGAGTATAAAATTATGTTTTTGCTTTCGTATTGCAAATTTTTTTCGTTTGTTCAAAACATACGCGTAATACTGGTTTGCCGGACTACTTGTTCGTGCCACTGAGATTCACCATCTGCAGTTGTTTTTTTTTTGATTGTTGTATTATTGTTGTCATGTTATTGAGTTGTTGTTCTTCATCTATTGCTACTGTACTTTCGTATCCTCTATAAATACTACTTGTAGGAATTTAGATATGGCTAATGAGGCCATAGTTTTTACTCTAGTAGAGCACCTTTGAAATAAGTTTCAGCCATTTTTTCGCTCCAGTTTAGATGTTTCTGTAGATTTTATGTATCATGGGATAGTAATGTCACTTTCCGTGCCATGATTCTGCCATAGTCATGCAACATATGTAAGTAAAGGGCCTCCCTTACATAGATATATACAGCGGTTTCGCTTATTCCGACCTGTTGGTGTAACCACGATAGGCAAAATGGCCTTAGCACTTAGTCATAATACGTTTTTTTTCTTTACTTCAATTTCCTCTTTTTCATTAATATAGATATCCCAACATGGTTTCTCTAGATGTCTACAATGCCACGGTCGATACGAGGGTGATGTGACCCCATCGGCGCCAAAATGAGAAAATGTTACGGTAGACCATACGGTATTTGTTTATCGGTCATGATCTACCGATCTATAGGCAGTACTATTGTAGAAATGCATTTATCCGATCGGATTTGGTAGTTTTTGGCGAGCTGGTCTACACTGCGTTTGTTCAGTTGGATATCATTAGAAGGTTACGCATTCATTACTGCTAGATAATGAAAATGATAATGAGAAGTATCATTATTGTTATCGAGATGATCCCTACATAATTGCAATATGAATAGTAAAGGTAAGTAATAAATACATTATATATATATATATATATATATATATATATATATCAAAGTCCAGCAATATTGTCACAATTTCCCCCAATGGTTGCGGTTAAAGACTTCTTTCCAAATTTGCGACCTTCAGCGAGCACCTTCATCTGGGAGCTTGATTTTCCAGTGGTGATGTAAAAGTGGTCCGAAACTTTATTTTCTGCTTGTTTTGGTTCAAAAGCGGATTAGGGCACCGATCATATTGATCATAATGTAAAAAGCCATCCCAAAAATTCCACCCAGCGCACAGCTCTTGACTCGTTTCAGGCTAACTGCTATGCCCTTTAACCACGTAATTAGACGCGCACGCGCACACGCACACAGACATACACAAACACACAGCTGCGGACCGTCCAGTCTTCTTCCTCTTGCTTAACAATCGTTTCGGTACTTCGCTTCTGATCCAACTACTAAATAGTACTATGAATGATATATAAATCAGATCCGTGTGATGTGTTACGCCTCTGGGAGATCTGAGATCTGAAAAACGGTCCAGAAATTCGAAACAGACAAAGCAAAATATTTAAAGTAATTGCAGGAAAACCGTGCATGTAGTGTAAGGTTGTAGTACAAGGTAAATATCTAGGTTAATAGAAATATACTAGACGAGGACCGTGCGTCAAAGACGTCCATTAGATGGTGTTACTATTTGAAACTTGCTTTACTTTTAGGTGGTAAACTAAAATGCATTTACTTTGGCCAATTACCTTTTTAAGTACAAACTTATCGTAGACCTGCTGCAGCTCTTCATGAGTGAATTCCTCCAGCACAACGACGTTCTTAAGGGTTTTATTCAGCTTCAGTGCACACTCAATACAATGTACCATATGCTTTTTATCGATCTCCTTGACAAATAGCACATTGAACACTTCCACCTGCGTATACAGAAGAACAAATTTAACATAAGTACCAATTCCAGCTAACATTAGCTATGCTTGAGCGTTAATTAACACTATTACTACCGCATACAACCATGCCCGGATGGGGTCGTTGTCGGCATGGTTAATGTGGATCTTCATTAACCGAAAATAAATGGACTCGTGTAACTATCTCTGTTTCGAAGTGTATCGGCTTGAATGCCTATATAAATCGGAACAAATCTGTGAATCTGTATAGATAACTAACTAATATCTTCTTACTCAAACAGATAACTTACGTCGCAAGTGTTGCAGTAATAGGTAACTTCATCATCATTTCGTCCATGAAAGATGATGTCCTTCCCCAACCTGCGAACAAATCTTCTCTGACGTTCAACGCTTCGCAAGCTACGCATTAGGCACGTTCTCATTATATCAAACATTCGCTCATCTACGGGCTGAACATTACGAATACGCCTTTGACGATCGTTCTCGGTAGCCTTGTCGCCCAAATCCTGCAGCTGAAGGACCTTGTTCATGAGACTTTCGTTTCCATCAGTCAACTTATTCAGCTCAGCTTTATCTGCCTGTTTCAAGTTTACAAACTGTACATTGCGGGCAAGATTCCAGGCGAGGTGAAGCATTGGTACAATTGACTTAAAGCCCTGCATTTTATTCCATTCGTAACGTTCGACACCCAAACGGAACTGGTCGTAGTTGAAGGGGCCGATGTTCCAGGCGATATTGTTGCACCAACCAGAAGCCTGGACCCAGTGCACGCAGCCGGCGTTGACGAATACCATATCGCCGGGTTTTTGAGTGAATCTGTACACCGGAATATTGGCTGCTATCAGGTCGTCTTGGAGAGGCCACCACGAGCCAAAAAGGTAGCTGGTTCCATTCTTCTCACATAGAGCATGGATATCACCCCAATACGCATCGTCAACGCCGAACCACTCACAGTCGCCAGGTCCAATGTTGATATTTACTGAACAGAAGTTATTATTTTCTTGGTGGCCTGGAGTACGTGAACCGGGTACTTTCATGTATAGCTGTACCGTATTCATTCCGAGAATTGTATGGCCGACGTGCGACAGCATATTGGCTTCATCTACAACTCGGGTGAACGCAGGTAGCTTCTCCAGTTCTTTGAGTTGAGCTGCCCACTTCTTTCTATCGGAGAGATCAAGATTAGTTCCAAACTTGATAGTTTTAAAGCTGGACGTCCTCTTTTGCCGCTTTTGTTTTGGAGCTCCGGAAGGTCCGAAACCAGAATTTGAATCGGAGTCTGACAGATGTTCAGGTGTAGCACCGCTGTTTGGGCTTGATGCCGTAATCTTAAGATCCTCATGCTCTTTGAGCTCGCCTTTCAAGCTTTCAACGAACGTGCCCGCCTGATATTGGGCATATCGCGACACCGTTGTATGACTTCGGTGCGACTCACACCGCCAAACCTGTCGCGCCTTGTCCGCATCCCAATTTTCTTCGCAACTCTGCTGAAACTGTGTCCGAACTTCGATAGGATGCTCGGGATTGGATTGCGCCAACATTTTGGTCGAGAACAAACCCAGATCAATCTCGAGAACTTGGCAGATGTTGCGTACTACGGTGATGGGATACGACGTACAGAATTTCTTGAGTTTCGGTCCCAACGCCTGGTCAGGCGTTTGTATTGATACGCAGGGGGTGGCGGGCAGAAGTTGTTCTCTGGTCAGACGCGGTCCGTCCCTCGCCGGGAAGTGAGGTCCACAGTAACCGTCTAGCAATGTCATGGTTGGCACGATTGAGCCGATATCTTCTCGCGCACACTGTTGCTCTACCTGCTCAGAGGTCATATTTTTGTGGAAACGTGCGTTGAGCTTATCCATGGCCACGTTGACATTAGGCTCATTAGCAGGATGGATCAATCGAGCGTCGTCGTACAAGGCCTCATCCTTGGTGTCTTCATCGTCCGCGCTGTCCTCCTCAGCCGAACTGCTAAGTGAATCCCGTGACATGCTCTCGAAGTTGCCACTCTTTCTCTTGCGCAACAGCAGCTTAAGCTGCTTACGGTCATCTTTAAATTCGACCCCCTCACGGATGAGGCGCTTTATTGGATCACCCTCTTCACGTACGTTATATTTACTCAGAACAGACTGAATAAAGAGCAATAAACAAACGGACGAAAACATCACATTGGCAATTAGTTTCAGCACTGCTTCACAACTCATAACTTTCTGTTGCAATAGACGTTTGTCTATTCTGACTGATTCGCTGCAAAAATCTGAACAAATACCCGAACAGCGAGACACTTCGCGATGAAGCTAGAAATAAGCAATTCTTGTTTTGCTAAGCCAATATAATAGAGTATATTAATTATTACATCAAATGTTATGTACCGATTGAAGTGTAAACACTGGTGGGGGACCCATCGGCGGTGCCATCACTGGTGTGGCCGTGGGCGTTACGACTTCAGGCGTTGAACGAGGTAACAGCTGGGGCACCTGCTGCAGGTCACAGGCGTTTGGAGGTGGCGGCCCCATGGGAAGAGGCGAGGCGGCCACCTTGCTCGAGGGGGATAGGTCGACACTGAGCGGACGGGGAATGCGGAATGGACCCCCCCGGACTGCTGGCGACGGCATGAGCTTTAAATAGAATGCAGTAAACGGAACGCATACATTCCCGGTCAGTTAAGCAGTCAAATATGTTACGATGAAGGGGGCATGGTTATCAACTTGATTTGAGAAAAACAAAACTTTCTAGAAAACTAAATGTTGATACATGCAACGCCAGCACATTCCGCAAGATTATCAGCTGTTAAATAAAGATTAGCAAACGCCATGTTTGCTACAATCTATCACATCCTGTTCGATTTATCATGTCAAATGGTACGACTTTATAAAACTTTCTATATTACTTACCGTGCCATACCAAAGATGTTCTATAACACTGCTTACCTTATAGATGGCATCGTCCTGTTGCGACAGCTGCTTCGCAGCCTGAGTTTCAATGGAGGACATAGTAACGCTTCTCTGCTTCTGATCTATTCCGTCAGCGCTATTGTTATTGCTGATACAGTTTTGTTTATCCTTACGTTATTTGGGGCCTGGACGAAACCTGCAGCACAGGCGCACAGGGACACTCAGGCATACACACGCTCCGAATGAGACTTTCGATTGATTAATTTTCGTTGATTGTTGAGATCGTTTGTTTTTGTCGTCGACTTCTATGGTTTTTCCTAAGGCAGTGTTTACGGCAGTGTCTCATAGGTGGCAGTGAGAGCCTGTAACGATACGACGCAAACAATATGACCAAAAACCCAGTTAGATAAGGAGCGAAACGAAGGATCCATTAAACCTATTAGCGCTGCCTGCGAAGGGTGTGCGTATGCTGCTAGTTTCTACTATCCAGTGTTCTGGGAAGAGCCACTGAACGTTTCCGTGTATTCTCTACATCGCGATGGTAGCTAGCTAATACCCAGATATCTTAAATTGCACTTTAGCTTTGGCGCTTTCGTCGCGTGAACTGATGTAGCCTAGCGGACAGACAACCAAGGAGGATTAATGAGCTACACAAGAGCCCGATTTAGAATTTCCTAGCACCCAACACACGTGGACTTGATGGGTATTTTTCGTAGAAAAAGCAGTATCTTCCCTGGGGTAACTTAATCAGAATTGCTCTACAGAGCCAAGCTAAAAGAGATGCTACAAATAGAATACATAATTGCTGTGTAAACATTTTGAAGCACGAGACAACATGCTCATTGTACTCTCAGGTACTGTGTGTCTCTACAATGAACTAATAGGGAACACTATTAACCAAATAATTTAGTAGCATTTGTTATCCGTCTCATGTATTGAGGTGACGAATGTATGTTAGGTGTCAGTTGTGCCGCTGAGCTTCAATCGTACTTTCTTTTACCCATCTGAACCCACCAGCATCGACTACAGTGTGCAAATGGTATGTCATTGTGCGGTGTTCGCAAATCGCTTTTAACGACGGCCTGACAAAACGACCAGGCCAGATAAACCTCCTTGAAAAGCAAGCTCCTCTAGTCTTCCTTCGTTTCGACCCCCGATTCTTAACGGCGAGACTGACAGTGTATGTAGGATATAGGTCAAATGGCATGCATTAGCGGCTGCCTTGTCGTTCCCACTGAGAGTAAGGGTGGTCGAACTGATACAGATCAGAACGTACGCATACATGGAAAAACCTGTTTAGACATATTTGAGATACTATACGCGGGACAATTCGACCGCAAAAGAACACCACGAGCTGGTCCATTGTGGACGGCGGGTAAGAATCAACTCTCAACTCTATCAACAACGTCGATTCGATGCCTATACTATGTTACATAACAACGGACCGTATGCGCAGATTGAATTCGTGCTGACTTAAGCTCTGTAATACTGTTTGTCGATCACGATGCTTCTTCAATCATATATATATATATATATATATATTTATATAGATTAATGTTAGATACAAGAAAATATGGAAAATTATCAAACACCGTTTTCGTTACGTGCACCTCAGGCGTAGAAGATAAACAGTCGTGGTACTACTTTTCAGTAATACAATAGACAAATTGGTTCTACCTTACATTTACATACACTATGCGTCCCTGCAAAGCAGTCCGCGCCTGTTTTGCTATTAAGTAGGCTTCATTCTACCTGTGCAGAGGTAAAAAGGCTAACTCTGTTTAGAATAAAGATAACGTCGAACAGCTATTGCCAAGTAGTAAAGCCTAGTAGCTTCTGTTACAATATAGTTTAAACAGAGTTCATCACACTTATTCATTCGGCACAGTTTTCGCACTGATAATATATCCGATCGGACGATGCTAATGGCTGAAGGGTACGACGTTACTTTCAAAGGTGAAAAATCAAATAAGTTACTGCTATTGGGTTACGATCAACCAAATTAACATGGCGTTTTGGTTAATATTTAATTAACTAGTTGTTATGCGAAGATTTTCTTAGGATGAAGCCCGATCCGACCACTTTAAGTGGCCGATTTAGGTCAGATAACCAAAGATCTAAACGCAGACTTAGCAATATATATTCACAAACATTTCGAGTGGTACCGTGAAATACCAACTACCTAAAAATCACAAATTGTCTATACGATATAATAATAATATAATACAATAATACGATCCACAGTATGCTGCAATTAACTGCCAACGGTCTGTGACATGGATGGACATTAATAGATGCTGACCAACGCAATAGCTCGTGAGGCATATAAAAATGCCCTGCGTGAATCTGGAGTTCAACAAGGAAATGGTAGACAGCTTTATTCGGACAATGGCTTCCGAGTCTAATGAGAAGTTTTTACGGTTAATAACTTCGCAGGAAATTGTAAAGCTAAATGAATCTCGAACTCGCGGCCGAGGTCCTCGAAACAATCAGACGATTAGGTCTTAGGAAAGGTCTTAGTAGGAAACAACAATTAGACGATTCGGTCTTAAATTGGCTTTTACGTTGGAACTAATTAGACTGAGAACGATCTTAGGAACGACAGTAACTTGTGATGTTTGAGAGGGCATAATTAGAACAGGACAGGACAAGCTTTACTCCGTTCCACGTGTACCTGCCTTTCGTTAGCAAATCAACAGATTCGTTGAGCTTTATTTACTTCTGTTTTCATTACATGTCGTAGCTTTGTTTATCTCTATATACCTGTAGCGAAACAAAGATCGTAAAAGAAGAAACAAAGTAGTCAATCAGTTTTTGAACCACAGTGGACTGATTTCTTTTTTTCTGGGTTTCGGACGCATTTTTGTTTCACTGAGTGTTATTGCTCACCATTGGCGACATGGTTGCTTGGCCATGTACAACCAATACAATCTGGTGTTGCACTTTTTCCGTACTTGGTATGTATTTCTGTCATGCCTACATAGATTCATAAGCTTCAACCTAGATTGTAAAAAACAACGAAAAGATACTCTGTTTTGACTACAATATACCATGCTGTGCACGATCGTTCAATTTTCGTTCGGTTCAGACGGGACATTCTGTCTGTGCTAAGCTTCCTTTTGCACGGGTGAGTTAGAAGGCGCCCTTTTTGAACTGTGTCCTTTGGCTATCGATATGTTACGTTTATAATGACGTAATATGTACACAGGGGCTCTGCATAGTTAGAAGGTACTCTAGAGCTTGTGAAAGAGATCATAAACAAAATGGGGAATTACGAAACCCAGAACCAAAGGCTAGTGGGCCCGCCAGTGGGTAAAATTTAAGAACTTCTTGGCTTTCCCATCGTGCTGATCACTCCTCCGCTCTTGGCCTATGGCTTTGGACAATTATCCGACAGATGCATTCAAGTCTATTTATGTGGTGAATAAGAATCTATGCACAAATTGCGTTCAACGTCAGAGCGATGCTTGTTGGAATCAAAATGAAAAAAAAATGTCACTTAAAATTATTCCCCAACTATAGCAAAAAGAACAGGAGAAATACTGGCTTCGAGACAGCCGAAGCGCTATGTATAAACATGGAACAACGATTTATTTTAGAAGATTAAACTTTTTTCGGTAGAAGAGATCTTTTTGTGCATCGTATATAGGTCGTGTATGTTCGATATCAATTTAACAGGAATCAATGATTGAAGTCTCTCTAGCTAAATCAAAGAGAAGCTCAAAATAGATGTTATTTCCAATGGGAAAAGAGGATCATTTTTCATAGGAACAATGTCCTATTTTTCTCGATAACGTGAAGCCCACAAACAGATAAGAGAAGGCTATTCTCCAGTTTGCATAAATTAAGCAACCCGTTATAGATCTAAAAGCATCAACTTTGATTAGCGAATGTATTAGATGTTCATTACTCTAAGCAGTAAATACTGTCAAAATAAATTTCAAAGACAACGAAAACCACACAGGGAACTAATCGCGTATACCTCGCAGATGTATACACTTAGCTTGTAAAACTATAGCTCGAAGGCAAGGGCCTGCAAAACGTTGAACGCCCTCAATGTTTGGAACGATCTGATATTAATATTGGTTATTTTTTTTTACCAATTCTAGTCGGTGCCACTCAATGGGGAAAAGGTGCCCTATAAAGGTACTGTATCATTAGACAGTCGCTCAAATCGGTTTTCAGAATACAGTTTCGAGCACTTACTTACCGTATGCAGTGGATCAGTCCAACCGCTAAAACTATTCCTAAACACAAATTATACCGTATCCATAATTCGTATCTTATAGTCACGATATGAAGATATTTACTGCAAGATATGTAATTATCTTGCAGTAAATATCTTCATTTTTGAGATAGTACGAATAAACGCGATCCCATTAAGTAACCTTATCTTGATGAACAACACTGCTGTTAACGTGACGTATTATTTGACAGTTGCCATCGTCATATCCGTCTATCTGCCCTGGGCGTAGCAGTCTATTTATCCAAGCAATCTTTCAATTCAGTCTCTGACACACTGGTTTCGTGCACAGCCTCGCATGCCAGAGAAACTATTCCGGAACTCCGAGTGTGATCGTTTCGCCATTATTTGTACGTGTGTATATATTATGATCTTGCCACGCAAACGTACATACATCAGAGTGCGAGGTACTCCTTAGCACGTGGTCCCCATTCCTCTCGCTAAGGAAGTTCTCCCCGACCCTCGCTTGTGACGTCTATCCATTTGTCTGTGTCTTTGTTGGAGCTGCGTCATCAAAGCTTCTATCCGATGACGCGCTCTCATCGAAGTCGTTCCAGCCTGACGAATTTGGTCAGTAGTGGCTACTTTGTTTCTACCGGTAGCTTCACGCCTTATTTGGGCTTGTTCTTTTCTTCAGCCGATTAGCGCCTTCGTCTTGGAACGAACCAAGTAAGCAGCGAAATGAGTGTCAAACAAACCTTATCGGGTGTCGAATAGCGACTGACGGGTCTCTGACATTTCTTTTTTGTATATGTTTCTTTTGTTCACTCGCATGTCGTCGCCGTCGTTATCATTATATCTTCGTTCATATACATTCATTCATGGCTACTCATGGCCTTACTCACAGCATTGCAGCATGTCGTTATCCCTTACTAGCGTACCCGTTCACGCGCGATCCGCTTCCAAGAAACAACCGCTACGGAGGTGTGACGCGTCAACGGACGCCAGCGGCCGGTGCCTGAAGCGCGTCAGAAGCTTGACGTTTGCTCTAACACTGTCCCAGCACTAGCGTTACTTTCTGGTATTGCGACCGGCGACGGTCACCACGCCATCCAGGGTTTGTCGGTTGTGAGTCATGAATATCATTACGCGTTAAATTGTACATATATATTTATACATATACATACCGGGACGCCCCTTGAACTCCCTCCTGCCTAGTAAAATGACGTAGCGATGGCAGAAGATTTGGCGGCATCGTTCGTTGGACTTCCCTCTGTCACTAGCGGCGTTTGTATAGGCTTGCATGATAGACCATTAGCGTAAGTGATGCAAACTATCACGACACGGACCGGTCAGCTGGACTTGTTGTCAGTAGTTGTCGACATTGGACGCACTCTGAGCTTTTAATTCTTAAGAACGATTTGTCGTAACAACGAATCAAAGTCAAAAAGACTAAAAGCGATCGAATACACGAAATAGCTAAAAATATACGGCAACAGTTCTGTTATAATTAAGGTAAGGATTAACGTTGTCCCTTTTTCCGAGATTCCCCGTTTGTCTGAACAATTAATTAGTCCTTTCAGTTCAGAATCAATTTTGTCTCGTTCATTGTCATTTTATCTGTATACGTTTTTTTCTGTCGCATCGAATACGCACCATGACGCGCTTGACAATATCAAGCAATATATTGATGGCCCGTTATTGAACTAGTCCTTTGTGGCGTGTTGGGCTGTCACTAATAATGCATCTGCCCCAGCTAAGAAAGGGGACGCCATTGATTACGGCTAGCGTAGATGCTTGGCTAAATAAAAACAAATAGAAAATATTCTTTTTTTTTTTGGGTGGAAAAATCTCCAGTGAAAAACAGCTGAACCTTGCGATTTCCGTGCAGCTGTGCATGTGATATGATAATTTGTTTCTACGGCAAAAGAAGCGTCGTCTGAGAATCCACACGTTTCCTACATCAGTAGACGTAATTTTTACTTCGACTCACCGTCCCATAAGCTCTTCGTTACTGTCATTCATCTCTTGCACCGACGACGAGTCTCATAAAATAAACATGTACTCAAGCACCTTTGATTCAACCGCAACCTTTCTCAATTGTGTTTCACTGTAGGTGCAACGTATTCAACGCAATTCGTATGTTTGGAATATATGGAATATCAATCCGTGTTTGAGCGTGGCGATGTTCTATCAAAGTTCGTGGTTTAACTCTGCATTACCGCAGAAAGTTAACCATAGAAACGACACTATTTTGTTTGTTGATGATGTACGACATTTCAACATAAGCGGCTTTCAAGGGTTGCTCTCGTTCTTCTATCGATTTCCGCCGGTTCCATATTCTGCCCGTTTTCTGTGATCGCAAAAACGGGGCCCGTCTATGGAAAACGAAAAATGTGAAGAAAGGAGACCTGTCTTTGATCGCACGTGGTCGTGTGGACAAGACAAGGGCAGAAGACAGGCCAAGCCAGCTATAGCGGCTCGCCAGCCAATGATTGTTCTCTAACACTCAGACAGTGCAATTCTATTAATGGCCGAAGCGAACCGGTTACCACATCATAATAACGACGTGATGGCACAACTATCGTGGTACTGGTATATCGTTGAAACTGACAACTTCAGACCTCGTAAAACCTATGGAAAAAAAACTTCGTTGAAATCTTTACTCACGCTGTCGCTAAGCTCTGGACCCATCACATGTTCCTTCGTCATTTTTACTAACCTCGTGTGTTTGGCCTACTCTCCAGGATTGCGGTCATGTGAGCAAAAGATCATACTATTTGGTGGGTCATGCCGTTACGGCAAAAGTTTCTTTTTAGCTTGGGGAAATTCGCCTCTTGGTTTTACAGGTTTCTCACAGTTCCTATCGAAAGAACAGATGCGGTACAATTACAGCTAAGTCATATGTACAGATGAATGTACAAATACTTCCATCTTAGTATACCGGGCATATCAATGGGTGCCCCGAGTACTTTGACAGCAATGAATGTAATTCACTTTTAGGTAACAGCACCATTTTATTTACTAGTAGTACACTGGCAAAAAATGCCAACCCTCAAACGTCACCGTGCCATCAGCAAATAGGGCAATCGGAACTTTATCCCAATTCACGTCATCAGTTTTATCGAGAAGAGATAGTGATTAATATTAGTAATGATAATATTAGCATTATGAGGAAAATCATATCGATAACTATTACTTCCCTCTTTTGTGGACGACGAACGATGTTCACACGAGTATATGAAACCATATTTAGGCTACCATCTTCCCTGTGCTTCATCCGGTACGCCCTGGGTCGGCCCAGGAACTTCGATTGGTGTACATGATCACATAATCTGAACATCATTCGACTTTTATTAGATTACAACTGGTACGTATTACGGATCTTCGCTGTTGGATCTTTGGTTGGTTTCATTGGGTTGGGTCTGGTCGACTGAATAATGGCGTGCGACAAACTTACCATGGCGTCTCGCTATTACTCTGTGACAACAAAACTTTGCTGCTGACAATAACGATGGTGATAATTATTATTACAGTTGACTCTACGACAAACAAGTCGGAATCATCCCTTCACATGGGATCGGTCTGCGCTTGCTACTCACTTGCACGGCCCCTGGCATTGAATCCAGACCTTTGTCAATTGTTCCTCTAGCCGCAACACGCCGTAGACGGCTCGTTAGTACTTACCATCGCCCGCCGCCATCTCATTGGTCTTGCTAGTCCCATCGTTAGGTTTTACGTCTACTGTAGTGGGAGTGTTGCCCTTCAAGATGTTGGTCGACACCCGCAATGCCTGTTAGTTCGTCCACCAGCGTCGCTGAAACTGATGTTGATTTGATCGCTGCCGATTCTGTTCCGTTGGTGTTTACACTGTTACCGGTGCGGCAGCACTTTCCGACAGCGACAACGATGAGTTCGCAGCGTTATCGGCGACTGGCATCGTGACCCACTAACGGAAATCGGATTGCCGCCGGTCTCAGCCGCTCAGGCTGGCTATGGCGGTGGCTGGTTGGTATCTTCTTTCTAGACGCCATCTCTTCTGCCGACCCAATGGACCCACGTTTTGGGCAGCAAATATTCTTCGGCGCCGTCATGAGCGCCTTCTTTGTCATACGTCGACGTATCAAACCGGACGAGTTAGGAAAGACGCAGTGGCCGATACCACCTGATAGGTAACTGCTGGCAGCACTACTCCCAGCTAGAAGAGTGCCATTGCAAAAAAAGAAAGGGCTGATAAATGCCACAACGCCCAACGATCGTTGTTGCAGCAACAGATACAGCCATTTTGCCGGCGGTGGCAGGCATCGGTTGAAAGATATTTCGGCCTGTTCTGCTGAGGCTCACTGGCTGGCTAAAAGGCTCACTAACTGGTCTGGAAGAACAACTGGCGAGTCACGAATCGCGGATACGGGCGCGTCGAACAGGGACTGCTAAGCAAGCAGTTATGATAAGGCCAATGAAGAAATCGAATCAAGCTATATTCTTCACTGAAGACTGCTCCTGCTAACCAACAGCTGCTGGCCGCGCTGACGTGAACAGCGAACCGAAGCGGAGTTAATCGTTGAATAGTATTGCAGAGCAGAAACACGTGCGTCTGCTCGGTAGACGACGCTACCGAAGGTGAAGCAATAACAGCAACAGAGATTTACGATTTGAGCTGGCGCTTCAACCACGCGAAGCCACGCTGCGTGTTGAACTTCATTGACGCTGAGACGAACAGCGCTAGATTTAACGTTTCCAAATAAACACACAACCTAAAGGGGAGACGTGAGATAAGCAACTGATGTTTAGGAATTAACTATGTGGGCACTGCGACGGAGGGCGAGAGAGAGAGAGAGAGAGAGAGAGAGAGAGAACGAGCTGGGAGGTTAACGTCGAGCTTTTTTTTTAATATTATGATGGGGCAATGTCCACAGGTAAGGCTAACGCATTCCAATGCCCAAAATATAGACAAATGTGTTAATAAGTTTGTGGTGTTTTCACACTTACTGCCTGCTCAAACAAATAAGAAAAAACCTTCGACAACGTGGAAAAGCAAATATTTCAGTAAAAACCTTCACAAAGAGCTGAATGAACTAATTGCTCGTAGTATCCATCGGCGGATTCTAGCACATTAAGCACATGCGAAACAAGCAGGAGTTCGTGTCTCAAGCACATGTCCATCCAATTGTTGGACTTTGCCTTAATATTATATTTACCTCGAAACAGACGGAAGCGTAAATTATGGCAGATTGAAGACGCTATGCCTGGAGCAATGCTTAACACACGTAGAACTCCAAACATTTAGGTTAATAATACAACGCAGAAAAAGCGATGCCGTTTCGCTTAGCGCACAGATACACATAGATGGATTAAAGGCGAATTTGTTTCCTGTTACTTTTGTCGTTATTTTTTATTATATGGTGTCAACCGGATGTTGGAATCGCAGATACGCCACCTAAATCACATGCGCTCGTTTGAAGTAAGCGGACTCAAGAATTCAAGCTATTAGGAGCGTATAGCACAGGTCTGTAGAACATCGTTGTGACGATGCAGTACTAATATGGTGGCTTGCTAAATTTCGTCTAGACTGAAGGATAGGCCATAGGCACGCGGTTCGTTCCGTGCTTTAGGAGGCCGTGTACAGTAACGCGCATAACAAAAACAACAGACCTGGGCATACAACTCGAAATAGTTACTGATTTCAGTTCCACATGCATAGTGATTGATGATCAACAATATATTGATTAGCAGATGAAAAAAAATCCCAGTAGCAGCTCATTCGCCCAGTTGGACCATGTGCTTCTTATACAGACAGCACTAATGAAGTATATTGACCCCGCGCAACCACAAAGACCCAGTTCTACAATCTACAAGAGATCTGCCGTGTTTGCATTCGTCCAACCGGCATGGGTTTAGAAAATCTATGCTATCTTCCCATTTAGTCAAAGCTGTTTCGTACAACTCAGAGTTTATGCCATACCCATATTTACGGTGCATAGGCTGTATCGATGTTGGTCGCTACTTGTCTGATCGTTCAGGCGCCTGCTAGTGCGGGTGGATCACCAAACGGCGAAGGTGAATTGGTGGCTGCTATGCTACCAGGAAGTCGTCAGCGGTTCGGAAATTCGCCGGATCCATCGTCCAAGAAGCACAAATGTGATAGCGACCACATGAGCTTCAAAGTCAGCGTTTGCCCATGGTGCAGACAACACTTTTCGGCACCTTAGTATCGGTACGAATAACGAAATCTTAGGAGCATTTTGAGCGTGGGGCATCAAACCCTACCCAAAATAAATACGCACATACAATTGTGTAGCATTAGATACCCTCATTACAGAGAACTAGATTGTCTCCGAGACAACCTGCACAACTAATTGGAACAGCTACTGATGGAGAGGTTTTTCGAGCTCAGTGTTAGTCGAAAGCAAAAATGCTGCTTCTAAGCATGGAGGCATGGAAGGTCCGCATTAGGCAGCATTGTAAATCGATAGCAAGATCATATTTTTTTGGCATGTAATCATGCTAATGGCGATGGCTTTAAAGTAAAATAGGAATTATTTTTCCGGCTTTAGCACTAATAGAAAATAGATCGCCGTTTTAGCAGGTATGGCATATATATTCAACTTTTCGAAGAAACTTTTGTTGTTTTTTTCAAGTGAACTGAACTTTCCAACTTTAAGTGACTTAGCAAACGCCCAAACGAAGCAACAACCTATAAGCAAACATTTTCGCAATACGAATTCAATTTCGTTGCCAATTGCCGAAAACCACACGCCACGCCTACGTCCTTAACTACTACAATTGTACAGAATGATGTCTGTTTGTTTTTAACAGGCGTTGCATGTTTGACGTCGTTTTTATACTCAAATTGCAGCGCTCGCTCTGTGCTGTCCCAAAAAACGATGCCCTATACCGTAGCGTCATGACATCCTGTAGTACACTATCCTGTAACAGGCAAACGTTACCTTGAAATTACCTCACGGAGAAGGTCGGGCGTTTGAATTATCAGCTCGATATATCCGGGAAAAAAATTGTTCCATGCGTCATCAAAAAAGTCTCGCACGTCACATCGGCGGTAACATTTTAACGTACAGAAATTCAGACACCAACCGGAAATATTATGCTTTACGTGTGTGAATGAAAGCATTTCTTGCATCTGTTGTACAAGAAGTAAGATGGCAGGCTTGAAGCCATAAAGCACCTGGTAGGCTCCAGTGCTAAAAGACCCGTGCGGATTGTCAATACAATTATTACTATGCAAGGACGCAAGGCAATTGGAGGATCATTTTCAAAAAGACTCATGATTCTACTTTTTTTTTACGCCAAACAACTTTGAAAGAGAGCTGCATTACTTCCTGAGATTAAGGTAATTTGTGTTCTGATTACGACGACTGAAGTTAGATCATTACAAATTGCAAAAGTTATTTTATAACTTACAAGTTTCACTATGTACAGTTGGATGTCATTACAACAACGGCATGTTGCGGTCGTCCGAGCACCTGGAAACAGGTAAACAAATAAAAAGCTAGGATTAACATTTGTTCATGTACCAATTTTTTACCGCGCACAATACACAGCTTAATTTTTCGAGATGTATAAGGCCTTGATAAAACTGCAGCTTATCGGCCTATTGAAACTATTGAATACAACTAGAAAATACCTATATTCACTAATTAACTAATAAAGAATTGTAAAAATAAAAAAGCGACCGAGTTTCCCTAGTTAAAGGAATGAATAGTAAATAATTGCAAGGACGTTTGCTATTCTTTATTGTTGAGCCTTCGTGACCGATCGATGCAATCCAGTTTTCCATAGGGTACTATTATACCAGTACTAAAAGTGATGGACCTCGTCGAAGTTGTTGCGGCGGCAAATGTCATAGAGCAGGCCGTATTAGTTCAGGTCAATTGAATAGGCCGTTTGTGACACACAGCCCATAGGCCATACACAAGCAATCCAGCACGTTGCGTATCGAGTGCTGGACGGTGGACGCCCGTAAATATGAAGGGCATAAATGAACCCTTTATAGCGGGTTACTATTGCTTCACTTTATTTAAAAATCATTTACAGAATATGCAACAAGTATGCAATTAAAGATGTCTGCCCCCGAGCTTATGACCGATTATTTCGATTAACGGCCCGACGATAATCTCATTTGAACGAACGCCGATTGTTTCGTTCGCTTTTCCTTCACTATTATGTAATCCATAGAATCTATTCTCTTTCAACCGTGTTTCGGTTCGGACTCGTACTAAATACACGCCGGATCTCTACTTTCGATTTGGCTAGCTTTTGTTTTATTGGCCTTTGTGTCTTTTCTCGACCTTTTCTTTGAATTTTTATTCACGAGCTCCACCCCCACCCCCGTGATTTCATGGGTGAAACCCATTTCATGGGTGGGCAGGAAAGAACGATTTCATCAACTAAGATCACGTCAGTTGAGATTGATTGATTCGACTAAATAGCGCTGCTGCTTATTTCCATCGCTACTAGAAGCCCATAGTATATCAACGGTAGATTTCTGTTTGCATCAGATCCCGTCGACCCGTGCCCAACAGCCGTACAAAGGACAACTACCGGCTAAAACAGCGGAAAATAAAATCCGAGTTAACCGCTAAAAAGGATTACAGAGAAGAGGTTGTATGAGCGCCCATTTTCGAGCATGTGTTACTTTTAACATTGAACGATGTGTAACGACCCGAAAATTCAAAGTAATAAAAACAACTCTGTATATTCTGAACACCCAAGTTGAGTATTTGTTTTTCGGACATCCTCGTACTAGGTTTCACCCATTGACAAGATCGTAATAGTAATGAGAATATTTAAAGCAACATGCTCGTTAAATTATCACTTGGTTCATTTACCGATGCAAAAACGTGGTTGTTTCCATATCGTTCGTATACGGAATGATAATGACACGGTGTGTTTTGCGGTAAAACTAGCCATACTGCAAACGTTATCGGCGATGCATATATATATGGAGGCGCAGTCTTACTTCACGAGAAAAAACATTAGTACTTAGTAAACATATTTGTTAGCTATTTTACATACAATTATAATAACCAAAAGTTTACCGTATGCATTTAGCAATAATAATCATAAGCAACCTTACCTTCATTATAGCTACATAAAAATACTGCGAGTCACTGTTACCTCCACTTCTACCCCCCCCCCCCCCCAAAAAAAAAAGGAATCTACATGGACACATACATTAGCCTTTTTCGTTACTAATACACATGGCCATATAGAAATGACTACGCAGAACAGGAGGAAAACTTCTGAATGAAAATTTCTATACGCCAATCGATAATTCGAACTTAGTCCATTTAAGTATATTGCATGTAACTTTTGTTATATGATTACGATTCGTTCATATGAGAAGTTCAGCGACGTTGCCCGATCGTACTTTAACCCCACCTTTTCAGTTTTCTTGACACGCCTTTTTTGTATGCTGGCCCAATACTATTCATGAGCACGATGCTACTGCAAGCCCAACACAACAAGTTTGCATGCAGCGTAGTAGTGCCCAGTGGATTCTTCGCAGGCTTTATTCTGTGGCGGACTTTTTTAAACCGGAAAAACCCCCAGGAGAGACTGGACTAACCAGAAACATCAAATTACTACGTCAGCACTGACAGAAATCTGCGTCATGTTTTCGCCGCTAGAAGCTAGCCAACAGCAGTATGCACGTCAGACCATGACGGCACACACACACGCGTTCGGTTGAGTTCATCGCGTCCAGAATTTCCGCTGGAGGGGATGTTTTGTACGAGGGGACTTTTTTGATCTTAGACATGTAGATGGTTCAAAGATAACGTGTTAACTAACTTTTGACATTGGCATGGTGTCTCCACAACAACAAATGTTTAACATGCTCATAATACGGGAGTAAACAAAGAACTAATCGTTATACATTTCAAGTGTCTGGCTTATTAACGAGCACCTAATTATCATACTTCTAGACGACGGCGGTTGAAGGCGGACGCTCTTCTTATTGGACTTGTAGAGGTAACTGTTGTTGAAGACGAGCACGAATTACTCCGCACGACGCGCTTACTTGAGATTTCGTTTCGTCACCGTGCATAGGTAAAAAAGAACGACTTCATGCTCAAATTTGCGTACGTCCATTCGTACACAAAGTACCACGGAGACATCACTCAGCTGAGTTCGGCTGAAGATATTCATTGCCAGTATTTATATGCACCGAATGCTCGACTTTGAACAGGAAGTCCGACATCTCTTCGCTTGATCATGGGATACGATTATTAGCGATGTTCAACCGACAGCTTTCGAAACGAAAACATTAATACGACAGCCGCAATCCAAGCAGATGTTATTTCACCACCTGTCGAGAGGGTACCATCTATGATAACAACGTTTTCTTACATTAGTCTCGTCGTCACTGATCGATAAGATCGGCACCTAACGAAGTTAGCGGCTAGAAGCTTTAATCGGCTCTACTCTATCCGGTTTTTCAATCCAATGGTAGCAGAAAATTAAATAAAGCCAACACTATGACATTAGATGTCATTGTACTGGTACAGTCTGCTCTATTTCTATCCCGTGCCGTTAGTACAACGAAGAACAAGTCCCAAGGTCAGAAACGGTTCTAGCGGTCAGCGGCAGTTTTTGATCGGTCGGTCCGTTCTACGAAGCAGGGCCATTGGGCGACTGCTGCTGCGTGTGCTAACCCGCCACAGCGGAAATCAGAACTCGCTCTGGTTAATTGGCCGGCAGATTCACTTGAATTCGTCTCATAAATAGAAAGTTGCTTGATGCACAGAGGAGAAACAGCTGTCACTGTTTTTTATCATTTCGCCATTGCATACGTCCGTACTACGCGCTTCACAGTAAATTTCACAAGCGAAAACCACTGTATGGGACTCTGGTTTTAAGATTCGAATTTGCTAACCACTCATTTGCACGCTGTCCTACTTCGTGCCCTCTCTGGTCATCGAGGTCAATGGACAATCAGACAGGGCGTCTGATCAAACCGAGATGGGATGTAGACAAAAATGACTGGTACAGCCGAGGTCACACTTTCGCCATGTAAACCTACTTAGCCTTCGTGCCAACGATCACATTATCTTCAATTAAACTTGCAATTGTGTTTTTTTCGTTTATCCAAGTCGAATATAGTAATAAGATATGTTGGAGCCGCAATTAACAGGGCGCTTCAGTTTTCAATCCATACGTTCAGGTCGCCTAACAGGCTGTCAAATACGAACCCGAATCTCCGACCTAAGTCGAAACGAATTATTGACTTCAGTCAATATTCGCTAACGGTACGACCTCACACGAGCTTCTATGTACGGTATGGAGCAACAACAAGTACTATAATATCCTTGTCGAATGAACTATGTGCCTCATCTAAATGTTATATAAATATTATGCAGGTCGTCAGCAGGGCAACATTGACGAAGAGATAGGGCAGGATATAGTTAGCAGGTCGATACAAGTAAATCCTTTTAGCATTGTGGCACTCACTAATACCTAAAGAGTATACTGACTTTTATACTACCGATCCAACAAGAATCAATAAATGCGCAGCATCATAGGAGCGCGATAGGATCGGGCTCACGCCCTATTATAGCGAAGGCGCACGTCAAGGACAGCTACTCTACAGGTTCAATTCTCATCCATCGCGGATTATCTAACACAAGCGTTTACACGCTTCCCTCAGTAACCTTCATTAAATTACACGAAGAACAAATCACCATCGAGACCACACTGCATCGTTAGAATACTCGTAAATACTAGTCGACTTAGATTAAAATCTAACACTGACTTGAAATCCTCGGAAAAAGAGGAACGTAATTCCGCCCGTCCGTCCAAAATCCAGTCGGGTCAATGCAACTTACCACCACTTGGACTTATACACTTTTGTAACGTCGTATCACCCTGTAGCGTGTAGTCAACGATTAAACAGAAAACCTATTGCATTAGCATCCATTGTGATAAACTCTGTTCATGCGATATTCGTCCGTTACCGATCACCGTCAAGCACCAAACGCCTGCAGCCGTATTGTTATTATGATGTTTTATTATGGTGCTAGCTATGTGAGGCAGCAGCTCTCGACACATTCGCCACCGCAATCATGGCGGAACTATAACTTCACCTACATATACGTACGCCTCTGACGTCGTTTTCCAATGCTCCGGGATACTAAACGTACGTATTGAAATTAAGAACTGTCCTTCGAATTCGATCAGGCGGCGGCTTTAACTAAGTTTATGCAGTAAGTAATATCACCCGATATCCGTTGCTTAACGACAAAGCAACTTTAAAGCGATGCGCAATAGTTTTCTGTTCCCAGATGTACGACTAGAATAGAACATCGTATTACTTCAGTTAACATAACATAGTATACTGAGAACGAATGGCTGCTGAGCTGGACTTCGTGGTACACTGGCGCTTGACAGTCAGACACCCAAAGACTTTTCACTAATTGTAGCGTTTCAAGGCAGACAGTTACTACGGCCGGTAACTCTACTCAGGAATAGCTAACATGGTCCAGCTGGAACAACGTACGCTTACGTGCAGACGTAGTGCGAAATTCGCTTATTCGGCCGTCATTAAGACAGCTTAAGTAGTTACCCTATAATAACATCGCATCAATATTAAAATCCAATACGAGATAGCAGGCAAACAGACTTTGTATTGTAGATGTACCTCGAGAAAAAACGTCCCTGCGTCAACTGACTCTGTGCTAACGACCATTACCGGACAAACATTGACGTATACGTATTGTCCTAATTCCTTGCTACCTATCTATTTGCTATATTTGATAGACAAAAGGAACACGTAGAAAGGACGTTTTTAGAACAAATTGGTCGTTTCACAAAAAGAAAAACAGTTGATGGGTGTAATCCAGAAACGCTGTCCCAGATTACCCATACATATATACACAATTTATGGTTATTGGAACAAACAAAAGCGTTCACTTTTCTGATATATCCGCTTCGAGAGCTCATAGTTCGGGTGGAACCCGTCTGGCCCGATTTATACTTAATGTTTCAGAGAGTTCCTTTATCCATTGATAATAATGGAACGATGAAGACTTCGCGATCATTTTAACCTTATGTTGTTTTATCAAGCAGCTGCGAAGCGATATTTGCCCGCCGTTAAATCCTCCGGTTTGCTGCACTGTTCTAACAAATCGTCCTGCAATGAATGCACGTAAACATGTATATCGAAGCCTAAGTGCAGCTGCCTCGTCACCCTGATTCTGCATTCAAGTATCTTGTAAAGTTCGTTGTCCACTTAATTTTCCTTTGCGCTGCAAAACATGTAGCACCATGTTTATAATTCATTCTGTTCGTCCTCAAAGCCGGGGGCAACAGTGGCTCTATGTGAGACAGAGTTACCCGACTGATGCAGCAGGGAATAATCATTAGTGTGATACGCCAGTATTGATATTGCTAGTAACGAGCCGAACCCAGGCACGGGTCACGAATAGGACAATGTGGCTAAATGAACGTATGCTAAATTTGAGGCAGATGTATGAACACACGATATAAGGACTACGTTGGTAGTTGTGTTGCTGGCAGGCTATAGGATATTTCGGATTACGTGATGAGCTTTGTTACACTTCTAATCAAAGGAAACATGCCAGTGGCTCATCAATGTCGTCTGTTAAGGATCCTTTTATTTCCAACTAGGCCACGAGTAGTCTGACGGCTGTCTTGCCGTTTCGGCAGAGGGTAAGGGTTTGGTCGAACTCGAGCGCTGGCCTACACGGAAGTGCAAATCTCCTGCCGTAAACTGACTAAATGAAACTGCGGTGCTGGACAGTTTTCACTGGAGTTTTTGCCGTACACGGCACGGAATTTAATCTCTATAAATATAGGTGTTGAGAATGCACTCTTTGTCATACTGATAGAAAAGACTTTTGAATGCATTGCGTCGAACGCACACGAAGATATTAAACAAATGTAGAAACATTCAAAAAAGCGCGCCAACACTTACCGTTCAACCCTGTAAAATATTCAGCGTCAATATTGGTAGCTATAAGCCTTAAAAGTTATTATAAACCGTTAAAAATTTCGGTTGAGAATAATTATGACTATTTTACTTATTTGGCAATTATTATTCCATTATTACTACAGTGTATACATTCGCTTTGTCCTGCTATCTTAGACTCCAGGGCAACTGTCATAATATTAGGTGTTTCGTCTTTTTCCAACAATCTACAAACCCACATTTTTGCGCTTCGAGACCACATATTTATTTTGAGCATCACAGCCGACAGAACCCGAATATATGAAATATCTCATGAAAACAAAGCATTTATTGGCGCACAGCTCTTCCTTCTTTCGCTATTTTTAGGCGGCATACTATAAGAAAGCATTAGATGCTTCCGAAGCTTTTACAGCGTCGAAGATCATCAGATGGCATGCCTATTCTCGATCATTGCTTTACCAGTTACTACTATGGTCGCGTATGGGAAAGCGAGATGTTCTCAAAGGCAACAGCGTTTTGGGTACCCCCAAAAGAGGCCTGTCTGCCTGCCTGCTGAGCCAGATTCAGCTGCCTTTGCCGCAATTAGTTGGCAGGGATCGTGCGAACGATCATTTTTGCTGCCTTTTTTTTGAGCGACCACCGAAAAGACGATGAGAAGGAATGGCAGAAAACGTGGTAACCAACACGTCTCGCACCACGCGCTCTTCACGTCTTTCACTCTATACCAGCTAAAACAGAGGCGGCAAGTGAAGCCGATGGAAATAGTTAAGAAAGAGAACTTTTTAATGTTTATCGGCGGAGCCCCTCACCCGAATGGTCCCTCGTCGACCAATTCTAAGGAAAATTTGCTTTGCTGAAAACGCTCTACAGATGTACAATACAATGTGCATGCGCTAGGTTTTAGCAGGCACAAATATTGATAGCAATGATAACTCGTTTCAACAGCGTACGCTATTTACTCACCGAGAGGAAAGAAACCACTGTTAGAAAAAAACATCTCAAGAACGGAGAATAAAAAAAAACAGCAACCCTTAATACTGTGTTCGTGAAGGATGGATGTGTCGGCGTCTATCAACATATTAGACTCTCAGGAACGATACGGTATCATCCTAACCATTCATGTCAGCTAGCGATTTAGGCTCTTGATATATATATGAAGTCTCGGCATAAGTGCAACGTGCGGTATATCAATAGACAACGTTACGGATCATGGAGCGTGCCGATTTTTTTTTACCTATCTGACATGCTAATGGGAATCTTTCAGTGTATTTTGACGCGAAAATGTTACTTTGCATTGCTACTTATGACATCATGTTGCTTGCTCCTGCCGTCAAAAGCGTGAGCGCGGTCCCGCTTATGATAAAATGTTGACGAATCCGAAACAAGAAAATTCTAAATCCAATACGTTTGGGTGCTCCGGCAGCTCGTTCAGATCCCCTGACTTACCCGCAGCTATATCGCTGATTTCCGTTCAATTTTCTATTCTCGAAGCAGATATTTAGCCTTAATATTTCGATGGCATCACCAATGCCACTGAAACAACAACCGTACCAGGGGCAATTCGAGGATTACATTTTTAAACTCAGCATTCGCCAACAAAGTGGAACGCAGAGCTAGACTTGTATTTGAACTTCCTCTAAACGTCATCCTGCACTTAACGTAAGCCTCCTGACTTAAGCTACTATTATTCGATAGATCTCGTTAAGGCACCGACAGATGACGTAGGGCCTCCCCACGTCGTGTCTAATGAAACAGTCGACGAAAACACTGACTGTTGATTTTCCATCTAGTCTTCACCGACGCATACATTACGTCTTTATGTTGATGTGGGCTTGCGTTCTACCCAAGTGGAACGCACGCTATTTGTAACTGTAGCACATAGACCACTCCTTTAGTCTATTGATAATATCGTCGCGACTAGATTTACCGGGGGGTCGAATGTCATTGGTAGTTGTAACTACGGTAGCAGATCACAATCTCTTCGAAACGGACGTTCTGCAATGGCAAGAGATAGTCCATAGGTTAGCACAAGAGTCATTTTGAATACTCCGTTAGTGCACGAAGAGGAAGAAAAAGGAAGATACTCGATGATGCTTCAAGCGAATTATCGACCCCACTCGTCAACGTAGAGCTGATTATAGCTGATTTGCCCCTTACAGAAGCTCCAATAGGGACCTCCTATTATACCTATAATGAAATAACTGGCTAGACGTTCATCGCAAGCCGAAAGAATACTGAGCGTTTGTCAAATATTCTCGAGGATCACGAAAACTTAACAATATTCGACACGGCTTGATCAGGCTAAACGCATTAAGAAAATAGTTTTTCTCATAATTCCTAAGTCTTCGGTATGCAGCACTGTGCTCAATAGTATACTGGCCCCCAATTCAAAATAAACTTCCAACGAATAAAAATATTAGGAGCACGCTACTACAAAAACAAAAGACTAACTCGAACGACGTGGTTTTCGTAATATATAGTTTTCGTCCACCCGTCAGTATATCGGTGGGAGTTTATCAATCAACGAAACGGTATCGCGTCGTACATCGGCTCATCATATTTGCCTTATCGAAAACGATGATGAATGTATAGGAAGCACGTGTCTCTGACTAATCAGTTTTTCAATAAACACCCTATTCTACACACAGCCATCGACAATAGCCTACGGTATTTCGCGTTTCCCTCGATACCTGTCCGGCATATTGCTAGAAAAATGTCGTCAAAGCTGTCATAAGCTTCCTGCGAACATCCGTCGTCACGGTTCGAAATCACCTGCTGGCATCTCATTCATGTTCAAAGCATAGGATTCCTTTGAAAAGGCTGTTCTTTCGTCCGACGCCAGTCCCGTGCAGACACGTCCAACAGCCTCTACCAAAACGGTCCTTTAGCGTCGTACTACAATAAACCAGTATGACCGTTTATCATACACTCGTTACGGGCAAATACCTACTACACAGGCAATTGCCTTTTATGCACAGCTACAGAACTCGCAATCGAGATAGACTATCATAAATAGAACGACGTTCGACTTTCAAGCTCAAACCAGTCTGCCGCTAAAACTGTCCAACAGAAAATATCAGTGGGGGTTAACCCAGCACCATTGGTCTACAGGCGTCACCTCGATCCGGGGAGAGGAACAGTTGCGCTGTGTATCTATCTGCTAAACCGAAAGGAAATCGGCGACAGCAGATTAAAAAAAAAAAGCTAAAAATAGAGAAACAGTGGATCTGGCTAACTGCTGGCCAAGAAATTTCTGTACACAAATGCTGCGCGAAGACGTGGCGTTATCGTGTAAGCGAGTACCGTTTCTCTAGCGGTAGAGTGACGGCTGCGGCAGGGCCTAAAAACTAAGCACACGGAAACGGGCCGAAATCGGGAACAATTGTAGATTAGGCAAGCATCCTTATATTGCCTAGAACTGGTAGGCACTACAATAGCACAAGCCCAACACGAAAACGTTTTTACGATCAGGCAAGATGACATCAACAACAATGACGATAACAACAACTTCGAAGGAGAAGAAGAAGAAGAAGAAGAAGAAGCAAAAAGAAATCAAGGATGAGGTAGTCTGTCGAGAGAAAAGCACATGACCCGGCGATCGACCCCCGACTAGTGCCATAATTGGATTGTAAATGAATGAGCTGAATCCTGGCTAATAAGAGAATATTATGGAAAGTACAAATGATATAAACGAAGTGACAGGTGTGGAAAAGTAAGGAAAAATTATGTTTGAGATAGCGCTAGTTACTAAAAAGAAAAGTTTCGTGTTATGTTTATCCGTGAAGCGTGCATTCAAAATGACCGCCATTTATAACCCCCAACATTTATGTAACGTGTTCCAATAAAGAAGCACGATGTATTGCTTTCTTTATTAAGGTTATTGTGCGCCGTGTCTTTACAGTTCGGATCGTCATTCGCCAAGTCACTAACTGAATTTGTAGCGACATGGCTTCGTACTCCGCTTTTTTAGTAATGATTTTTATTTTTTTTTTAAAGTCTTACGAATTTGTTTTACACCGCCCGTCCCCTCATGTCGTTTATGATTAAGCCGTTGTGCTAACACGGGTCCAGTCATAGGGTATTAAGCGTGTAGCGATGGCTTTGATAGCAACTTTTTTCGATGGTAAAGCAGCCTTCGCCGAAAGGAATACTTTGTTCTACCCTGTATTCTCTCCTTTTCGCAGGCCTTTCTGGGGTGGGTGAACACCCATTCTTGACATTGCACTGTGCTAGAACCATCAAGAATGAGATTACAGTATGGCGATGGGCTTCTCAGAAGCGATCTCACTTGCAACATATAAACGCAAAACCTACCAAACCTAAACAATGGTCTGGTCATTTTCATCGATCGCCTTCGGAACTCCTTGCAATACATTAAACGTAGCTCTCTCAAATGCATACCTCGTTAGTCAGCCCAGGCACGATTCACTAGAGGTTGAACGCCTATATATATATATATATATAAACTGAGCGACGAGTTATTTAAAGTTAAGTCCTTATCGATATCGCTATTATTGCTTCCTAAAGTTGTTCTCCCGAAGGTGTCATCATAAACAGAAGCTCGAAGTGTCAAATCTTTTTCGATAGTTGCATAGAAGTCCTCGAATTGGCCCCACACATTGTAGGCCGCTTCTGCTTCCACACACGAGTAAGCATGGACGAAAGAGAACGCTTCGTAGTTGACGGTAACATTCAAATTTCTTGTATTATATTTCGGCCGACTCATTTAACTGTACTTGTACCAAGCCCAACCATCACCGTTGAATTTTGTCTTTTTCTTCTGGCGTCGTCACGTTTTTGCCAAATGGTCTCTGCATATCAGGCTTTAACGGTCCTAATGGTCGATCCTTCACTATGGTTATAGGGGTGCCGGTGACTAGAGTTCGTTTGCTCTATTGCTATAGGGTTAACTAACTCTAGTGCAAAAGTCGACGAAATTTGTCTAAAGAATCACTTCGTCCACTGTGCAACCTCCGCACACCAAATGCAGCTAGAACCCGGCAATCCGCCGCGAACAATGGCAAAAAGACAAAACGCAAAAGAATTGAACCCCCTTTCGCCCCTTTTATGTTTCCTGCATCCGTTCGAAACAAAGCCCGCATTCAGCGTTGCTACCTCTGATCATGCTGTCTTCGATCTGGTTGAACTGCTCCAACAGTAACAGTATTAAGATCATAGAGACAACAGCCACAAAGACATGAGCGTCCAAACGACCAACCAATGTCCAACAACGTTATTGCTTTACCAACAAAGAATAAAACAAACGCACGTGATCCAAACAACAACCAGCTATGAAAGCAAAGTTGATTCCCACAACGACTAGGACCGCACAGCAGCGTACCACACTCATGTTGGCAGCAACAACGCGATCAGGTCACTGCTGATCGTTTTTACTGCGGAAGTACAACAGGAACAGCAACAAACGACCGCACAAACTCAGGCGCATTTAGCGAGGTACAGACGAAATTCTTCGCCAGTTACTAATAGCTAACACCAGGATCGTCTCGGCCCTCGATCACTGAAGGGCGAGGAAGAGGGGGGGGAGAGAGAATAGGCAACCTACCTCGCAAAGGCGACATCTTCCGTCTTCTTCTGTAGTACTTCAGTGCCTAGCTTTGCTTATTGTTGTTGTGCCGGCGTTTTGCACCCAATTCAAAGTTACGTTTTTCCATAGTCATATTTGCCGCTTGTTTATAGCTTCGGCAGTTTCTATTATTATTATTATTATTCAGCCTTTGGCAACATCGAATGGCAACGTCAAAAAGGTCGGCTGTTGTACACGCCCGCAGTGGACGGATTTACCGCTTAGCGTCGATCTGCTGTAGAAACCCATCCGTTGGCTATCATAAGGTGTGCGTACACACATGTTTATGGCTGTGTGTATGTGTGCGTGTGTGTTTATTGACAGCGAGCCAGAAGCCATCACCAGCTTTAACGTGCATTGCCACCCTGACAGAACGCGTAAGCCCCGTTAACGCCGAAGTCAATGACCTTATCCCGTTAAAAACTTCCTTTCCCGCCAGTAGCCGCAGCAATAGCAGCTGCACCGTAAACAAGAGTCGACACAACGGTAGCAAGAAGCACAAAAAATCTCGTTGCTTACCGCATCGCCGTATATCCGCTCCAACATTGACGATGCCGCTACTGCTTGCCCATGGTCTCTTCCAAACATGACGCTTGCGCGTGCATTTGATAAAATTCAGCTTCAATCTTCAGCGTCTTCTAGATACTCCTCTTCACGGCGACTTGGCAACAAATACGACACAATCCACTAACCCGTTTCGTAGTACCACTTATCCATAGAAGTTCGAAGGGCGATGAAAGCTGGCGAAAACGCCAACTATTGCTTCGATGCTTCCAGCATATATTTGCTACCAACTGGGTGACCCGGTGCACCCGTTAGTTCGACTTAGAGCTTAAACCAGGCTAAGGGACAAATTATCGTTAATTATGTGACTAAAGCAAATATTAAACACGGGTAAATTAGATGCAGATTCCATTAAAGCTATTAATCAGGCAAACAACAGACGCGTAGCGAGTCCTTTAAAAAAAAAAACGCTAGATTTGCTTATACACGGTCAGTTTGAGTTATTACAGCCGCTTCTGGACATCGGACAGGACGCATAGTCCATCATAGGACGTTCTCGTAGGATAGAAGGAAGAAAGTATTTGCTGTAATAACGCCATGATATATTACTGCTATTTATTTCAACGATCAGACTCAAATTATAAAAGCATACCTTCTTTAGTCTCTTTTTGTTAACGGGCTGCTACCAGCTTTTATCTTCTTTGACAAATATGATACTTTGTAACTTTCTGAGCGTTATCTTCTTTCCAGTTATTCGACATATGCAACAAACACACCTTGACGACGAACAGCGCAACGCCCGTTACAACGCTGTCCTATAGCGACATTCACGATAACGGCACCAACAAAAGCGCCATCAATGCGAATCTAAGAGGGCCAAGCTACCATAAATTGATCTTTTCGACCTAACCGCGGTTGAAGACATCACCTTTTCTCCCAAGGCCGTTCGCCAGTAACATAGTGACAACTGCAAAGTGGGAAGTATGTATTGCATTAATGATGGACCTGTTTAGCACTGCAGATGTTCAGAATCATTTCAACGAGCGATCGCACGGCGCCACTTAGGAATTATATGGCTCCTATTCGACCCAATAACGTAAATAGTCGAGTTCGCCATGAATAGGCTCCATAAATATCGGTACGGCCTAGGGCTCCGTGATGAATTTCTTCGTCCCGTTTACCCCGATTGTGATAAACGCTACGACGTTTCTTGAACTTTGGCAAAGAAGTAGAACCAATTCACGAGAACGACAGATAGCCCAAAGATCCGCATCCATTTTGAATAACGCTTTCATTCTTATCGACGCAAGCCCAGTATTACATTTTTTTTTTTATAAATATATATATGAGATTCTACTGCTTGGTATTTCGGCGACTGCCTTTGCATGGGTCGTATATATGCTAAGAAAATTATTGAAAAAACAGCCGTAGACTAACGTGCTTGTAATTTATTTAACTGTTCACGACCATTAAACGAGTAGCGTGGAAAGTTTATAATGATCTGTGGATACATAAGAAGCCATCATTAGTATCAGGGTTAATCTTGAAACGTATGTCGACGCAATGACAGCAACAATGTTGAGAAATATCAGCATTTAAATGCTGATATTCAAGCTAAAATTTTCAACCATGGCCGTGTGAAGTTTAGTTATTGTTTTCGATGAAGGAGCAACGGCAGACGATCCAAAGATAACAGTTAGGTCGCGTTGATTCAAGTACTTCCGCACACAGGCTGTACGCAAACAAAAAAAATATTGAAAAAATGTAAATTATCAAAAAGTACATTCAGGCAGGTACACACCAAAGAAAAAAACTGACCACTTTTAATAATCACGCATGGCCTAATTAAATCCCCAACGCTTTAAGGGCAGGGCGCATTAAATTTACGTACCTGCCACCTTAGTTCGACCCAGGTCGTCCGTACTCATTGAATCTAGGTTTAAAAAGTTTCGTGTACGGTTATGAAGTAGGCGCTGCTTGCTAGTGATAGGTCGTAGTTCATTCTATTAAAATTAAAACGAACTACGGTTTGTTTGACACTAGAAAAACGCCTAAGACACTAGGAATCGGCGCATGGCAGAATGCAGATGTTACATGATGGGTTACAAGCTTGTCTCCATTCTACCAGATCGGTCGAAAAGTCGAAAAAAACCTCACTACTGAATCTTTGCTAGGACAGGTTGGAGATGGTGCGTTCCCCGACAACTGCAAAACACTGATTCTGGATACGTCATTGCCGATCATTTGAATTATTTTCCTCTGTTTTAGGTATACCCGTTCATTAGTTAACATTTAACAGGGCCCTGTATAAATAGAAGCTCCTTTAAAGTTTCGTTTGTCCTTGGTCGTCCAAAGTTGAAGTTAGGAGCGTTCTACTGTCAGATAACGTTTCGATCCCGTTGCTTTTAAAGTTTAGATAACTGCATAAAGTTACTTACTGCGCTAAATATAATAAATAATACAAAATTCAATACAGTGTTACGGATAGATTTGATACATTATATTTGAATGTATTGTACCTATATAAACGCAGATTTTTTTAATGGTCCCCGGAAAGCATAAACGCGAGGGTATTTTGAGAAATAAGTTACTTGTAAGTTGCGTTATGCGAAGTTAACCCAATAAAATTCACTGGGCGTTCCGTTCCGACCAGGACAAATTTTACTCGAAGCAAACGTAAATAGTAAATAACTTACCACTAATACTTAGGTCATATTTATGAACGCGCATACACATACGCAAGGACTAATTGAAAAACAATGCCGAACCTTCTCCGATTATATTAAAAAGTAACTAGGTAATCCATATAATCCAAGCATAGCGAAATAAAGCTTACACTTGTTTTGAAGTTCTAACAAATCAATATTTCCAATCTGCTATCACTAACTGTTCTCTGCCAGAACACTGCACGAGTTGAGACGGCACCGCTTTGCTCAAAAATCAGCCATAATTTATCCTCCTTGAATCCAACAAACGCATAGCTCTCGGAAACTCACAAATTATAATACACAAAATTATAGCACGATGCCTCCCCTCCCGATTCGCACACAAGCGCTTACTTCGTTCACCTTTTTTCGTTTGTACTATTTCGTCTTCATTCTTTCCACTTCGTCCATTAGTCGTTTATTTATTGTTAGCTGTTATTTCCGCGTTCGTTGTATCCCGTTGGTCCCATCAGTATAGATCTCTTCCCACAATTAACTATTTTCAATTCCATTCGGTGTATCTTACCCTTGCTGTTTTTGCGGCATAGTGAGTTCCCACCATTTTTTTTTTTCACATTAGTAAAACATCTAAATCTCTGTTTTCCGATGCCGAACGTTAAGCCTTCAGGCACTTCAGGGCTTTGGAGAAGTCGTTCAGTATGAGACGACCTACAGACTCCAATTGAACCTATCCTCCTCCCACGATCAGCAGCAAGACGAAGATACAAAAACAAAAGAGGATCCGACGGCAAGCTAGATTACTTTCTTTAGTGATAACTCTGTCCGCCAACATTGTCTGCCAGAGGAAAAAAACTGTTCTGGTAGGGCGGACCGTCTGTCGGGGCAATCGCGGCGACAATGCGCGGAAAGATCGCAGAAGACAACACTCCTGAGCAGAAAATTCTAGTCGGAAATAAATCGGTGACGTTTTTCTGCTTTGACGACCGAAGGTACTGACGCTGTGCATAAGCGTTAGGATCATTTGCGGATCCTGTCAAGGCTCGAAAAACGGTAAAGCACTACGGTAGAAATTTGTTCATCCACGAACAAAAGTGGTCATTTCTATCCTCACTACTCTCAAAAAGAGACTTAGTCCACACTTTGAAGAATTCTATTAAAATTTGCGCTATCCTGTAATGGAGTGCTGATAATAACCATGTTTACTCAATGGAGAGGCATCTGAGCTATGCAAAATTCATATCACCTGCTATACACAAATGTAAGTCGCTAGCTAATTACGATACGGCCAGGGTAGCCTCGCCGCATAAAACGTATCCTGTTGGTGTCGGGCTTCGCCTGAACCCCATCGGACCCTGCGCCCCACCCCAGGCAAATGCCGATTCTCCCTGTGTTTCTTAGCTATGGTCGAACGGGTAGATTGAAAGGTCACTTGCTATCACTAACTGGCCATACGTTGAGAGTCCGACAACATTACAAAGCCCTCTAGTACTGAACAGATCTGTTGGCGAGCGGAAATGTTATATTAGGATATCCATTGGTACGTTACTTTACTGACCGACAATGTATACTCATCGTCTTCGAGCGGTTGCTACCGAAATCTCATGAGACAGAAGTAAAAAAAATGACAGAAAAAACAGCTTTGCCGACACATCCGGTCGAGCACGTAAATGGCAAAGTGATACTTAGGGACGAACGGTCAGTGACCTAACATTGCCGTCATCGTTGTTGTTGGTGTCGCCGCCGCGGCTTTTGTATATTCGAAGTTTGATTGACTGAATGCACCTTGTATTATGGGTGATATACAGTCAAAAAATAAAAACAATGGCGGTATTAATGATCGAGATTGGATAGGGGGGTACAGGAAAGAAGATACGATTGTAGGATCAGTGATAAATGTGAATGTTCTTTGAGGAACGGCAATTATTAATCTATTCGGGAAAACGTTACGAAGACGTTGACCGTTCTTGTCGTATAGGAAAGAGATGATCTTGTGTACAAATATCGTTGGCAACACCTTCCCAAATATTATAAAAGTTATCGGATGATGATGATATGCTCCAAATTCCGTCCGGGCTTTTTTTCAGCCTCCCAGTTCGCGTATTGCGGAGACATCAGTGTTCCAAATGTCAACAGCAGACGATCCGATTTCGTGTGCATGTTCGTGTTATTATTGCAGGTACAAAAGCTAAAGCGACTCTCAGAGGCATGACATCAGTTCCACGCGCACTTGTATTGATTTAAGTAACACGGCTTCTGGATCATTACTTATAGGTCGTTTGTGTCAGGGCCGACCGACCGTCCGTCCGTCTGATAGACTCGGATGCCGCCCGAAGCATAAGATGAGTCGTTGAAAAAAGAACGCTGACATAGACCATTTTAAGGTCATCGACACGGCGGTTTGTACGGGGTCCAATCATTGCAACTGAAGAGTGCTAAAGAATTCTAGGCATACTAATTAAATGGACAACATAACAAAAGCCCCCTTCAGATAACGGAACAGTAAAAATGTCACTAGATAAAGTTAAAACAAGGTAGACAAATGAGGAATAGCCGGCGAATCAGTCTCGTATGGATGACAAGGTAATTAGAAGCTAGCGCACATTTAAGAATACAAGCTTCTTTAAGGAACCGAAACGAACATCGCCGGTTTAGTGATACAACTTTGCGGGAAATCCAATAGTTGTATTTTTGTTAATCTTATATTAATATGAACCATTGATTGCAAACAACATTGAAAAAATTCGATAAACATCAAACCTATCACAATAATACGTTCCTGAGGCTTGGCTTCAAATCAGCATCCACGCGCATTGTTACCCCGTTCGCTTATGACCGCGTAGACAGACACCGGCTTTATCAAACACGCTTCAAGACCTTCTATATTTGAACATTTGTTAATAATCTAATTTCCGTGTGTTTTTTTTTCTTTATCCCTAATATATTGCTTATTTTTTATCTATTCAATTCCACAAAAAATAGAGAGGGTTTAGGTGGTTCAATTAGTAACTCAACACGACGCACAACGACCTCGAACAAGCATTAGCACTTCTATTAACATTACATCGTTCCCGCTGTGTTATTACCAGTGACACGATTCCTCTTATCTCACGACCCCATCTTTGACAAGCACAGGTTGACGCAGGCTTCAGAGGTCTGCGCTGGACACACAGGGTCTAAATAGAATAGCCCCGTACGCGGGAAATTGCTGGGTACCGTACATTCTGTTACTGTCCATTTTTGACTAGCAGACCTCAAAAGTCTTGTGGTCCTGCTAGAAGGCGCTCTCCAACGTACCACTCGTATAGCGGAGACAGGCTTGCTTGCGCTAACAGCCTCGTGCAGTTACGCGGCTATGACGCAATGTCTGCACTACACCCAGAACAGATGCCTGTTCAAGCATCTTATGTGGGCGCTTGTAACCGAAATCAAAACGAACGAAAGAGCGCGAAAGAATTGGAAAACATCGACGGCATAAAACCGAACGTGAGGGAACTGCAGTCGATACGACTCCTCCAAATTGATTCACCCCGATTCGATACAGTGACCCGCTCGGCTGCAAAATGCGCCCGTCGAATCGCTACCGGCTGAAAGCGACGGCGACATTGACCGAATATACATATATAGACAGACAGAAAGAGAATTTCAGAAGGGATAATGGTGCACGAATTTCAATTGTAGTGTTTGGTATACTGTAGCCGAGTATGTAGATTTCTCGTACGCGGTAGGACCGTTAAATCATGCATTAGGCTGTCATGGACAACAGTGAACTGTTTTGTTAGTAAATATTGAATGCACAAGATCGGGATACGGAGAGCGTCAGCTATAATATGGCAAAGCAAAAACGAACGTTTCATTGAAACAACATGATAGTTCGGCCAATGGAGGACTATCGATCAAACTGTTTATACCGCATTCACAAGCGGAAGCAGATAGAGGCACGCACTTACTAGCTGATAGGTTCACTGCCATTACGTTAAAGGCCAAACTGCACAGTGATGAGATCTATCGATTTTAACGGGGAATTCTGCCTCTACGGGCTAGCTGTACCTATGATTGGCAATAGCATCAGGACCGTACAATACGAAGCATGAAGAAGCACGAAAAAAAAACAGCCTTTAGGTTTGACCATAGTTTTACTGTAATGAAGGATATTCTAGGGATTTTCTATTCTAGGGACAACAACAACAATTAACTGACTCAATAGTCATATCTCAAACATCGACTTTCACCAGACTTTCAGTTACACGCAACTTCTCTGCCAAATTAATCGCTTGAGAATCAATACAACTTCAACTTGATCGTTTGCAATAAGATTACATGGCACTGTGGGCAGGCACCTCGACGAAGTCCACCGTAGAGATTGCACCGCTGTGAACCAAACAGTGTTAACGATCTAACACCGCTGATACCCAAATGATGCACAGGGCTACACAACAAAAACACGATGTGCTTTTTTCAGACTCATCGACTGAAACTCACTTTCGCAGTACCGCCACTACAAAGTAGGCTTACTTTCAATAAAGCCTAGTCAGAGTTTTAGCCCTTTCGAATATGAACGCTCTGTAGCTAACCCTTGGCTTCTACGAGTGTCCTATATATTGCTATTTAGCACTGCTTCAAGAACCTATTAGGGTACGGTGGATAGGGGGCTCACTATGCGCAACCTGGAAGAGTCGAGCTGGCGAAAGGATTACTACATTTACCGTCTTTCCCGTTGCCTAGAGACGAATAATACAGTTCTGCGCACAAATTTGCACGCTGTTAGAGTCCACTGAAACAGTTTAAATACGATCTCGTAAACATCTGAGAAGAGTGTACTTACTGTCGTCTGTAATTCCGTCCGTCGATTCACCAGCTAGCATATTACTTAGCAGAGAGAAATAAATGATCAAACGTAAATTGCTCTTCAACAATAGATCTATATTGACGTTCTGGTTCTACGCATAAACGTAGGTGTTGCTCAAGTGAAAGGCATCTACATTAAGATGGACCTGTTATGGTCTCCCTGTCGCTATATCGGGAAAGTAAGTTCCGAACTACATATTCGGACCAATCGAACGCTGTTAAAAGTAAGCTGTTCTCTGCAGTAAGACGAACGCTCAACCTGAAGGCATGAATGTACCTTTTCGAATTGTGCCAAGAACGCCGATAAGTAAGTTATACACAAGTTTGCGATGCACAGTTTCAGCTGCGTAGATATTTTCGCCGCTATAGATCACGTAAGACCTCAATTCACATCATGTATTTTCAGATTAACGGCTTGCTGCATTAAGTTCAAAACACGTACCGGGGTGCTAAGTGCATAACTTCATTCACGTATAGCTACTAAACATTGACCGATATACCTGATCATTCAGTATAAAACATGACAAACGATAATTTCATTTTTTATGATGGCCCTATCTTATAACGATACAACACTATGTCCGAGAAGGCTTTGTGCTCCTCAGAATCCGAGACCATTTACCCAAATACTATCACTCAGGCTGTTAGCCATAAGTTGTAGTTAGTTATGAAAAAGAGAAAAAATTCGAGTGATTCACGTATAGAAGTTTCATCTTGGCATCGCAGCGGCTGTAGCAGATCGCCATACGAACCTCGGGTACGGTGAAAATTCTATTGCCAAAAGCACTATGAGTCATTCGTTCAAGGGAACTTTAGAATGGAAATTTTGAATAAGAAAATAAATTGTGTGAAAGACAACGAAGGGTTAGGAGCTATGGGGGAAAAAGCCGACCCAGCTCAAAGTGCACGGGTTTCACGATGATAAAGACTTCACGTGTTGACATAGATCAAATAAGGTAAACAACTAGATAATTAAGTGCCGTATAATTTCAGCGAAAATCAAAAACCTAAGCGTAAAGACGCTTGTTTATCTTTGCCCTCATGCTGTAACACCCGAGTTGTGACTCATAACATTCTCTATGATGATCGCAGACGGTCGAGTTAGTGGGTGTATGTAACTGAACCATCTGGACCTCATACTACGACTACGAAAACTAATGATCTCTGTTTGGTTGTCTACAGCTTCATAAATCCTGGCTGATTGGAGGAGCTAGTAGAAAGATTCGGCATTAAATGCATGATTTTTACTGCACGACAACCCTTGCTATTAGCGACTAATGGTGCATCACCCCTATAGCTATACTTGACAAGCAAACTGCCAAGCTGGCTTAAATCTCGTCGTCGGTAGAAATTATTAGAAATGAAGGAAAATAAGATATTATTATTGTTATTAAATATGAATAGCTACTTGTTACGTTGTTATGTTGTCTGCTGAAAAACTCCAGGTAAGTTTAGCAAAACCCGTTTCGGTGGGGCTTTTGATACTATAATTAAAAACAGGTTATTCTGAGGAGTTGTTTACGTAGGACAAACGTGCTAAAAAAAAAAAAAGATAGTGCTAAAGGAAAAACCCTTTATAACTTATCGTAGAAATGCAGAACTCACACTTGGCGGCTCTCTGTCGTCGATCATACACGCCAGATATTGCTCGAAACCTCCACGGCTCCTTAAAATGTTTATGCACAGTTTTTCAAGCACCCTGCGCTCAATGCAGGCCCTTCAAGTAAACATATTCAAAATTACGGCATTCTATGATCAAGAGGAAAAGCATGATCCCTAGAATCTTCTGTGGAAAAGTCCGACAGTTGTTAAGAGTCCATTTCAATTTGTAAATGTTCCACGTGTTTTGGAAACGCTACGACAAAACACATGTCGCAAAACAGGATAAACGATTATACTAATACTACCATATTTCCTCAGGTTAATGGTTTAACCAGTTAATCCGCCTTTATTCCCTGATATGTACCGCTGTCCCATAAGTGCACAATGCCTCTTACCGCTCCACGATCAGCAACGCGTTATTTCCTACTGCAGCCAAATTGTTGCATAAAGGTATATAGTTTATCTATACATGACATTCTGTCTTGTCTACTGCCGCAGTCAGAACTTCAGTAGCATCGGCGACAGGGGCGAAGGAAGTGGTTCTTTAAACGTCTGAGCCATTACTTATAGTCGTCCCCATATACATCCAGGCAATCCACTAGCCAGTCCGCGTACTGATTCAAAACGGAGCTCGTTGACTGAGCACCGTGAGCACCAGCAATAGTGACGTCGTCCGATGATGCTCCAGCTTTAAGCGGATGTGTATATTCGTCCTCGCCAGCCGTCTGCCATGCTGCTGCGGCGACTGCTGTTGCTTCGGCCGTAGCCGCTAGTTCCGCTCTGCTCCGCTCACCGGCCGCTGCTGGCTTCGGAGCTGCCATTTCTGCCCACTCTGAGTTTCACCGTAGCATCGTCACCGCCATTACTATATCTACTAGAGCAGCAGTATTCTTGCTGCTTGTGGACGGACTGCGAGCCATTGGGGGTTCGTTGAGTTGAGTTCGCGCGTTGAAGAAAGAGTGAACGACGAGAAACGAAGAGGGAGGGAGGAGGCCCACCTGGCTCAAGAACGCCGCTGGCTGTGTTCGCTTCGTCTGTTCTCGACTCGCCGACATCATTCTTGTACAGCAGACATAGGCATAGCTTCGTTGTGTACGGGTAGATAGGCTTTAGTCGGTCCACATTGACCGGGTGGCTTGGCTGATGACTGCCTCCGTCGCTTTGTCCCGGGATCGGAGGCTGGGCTTGGCTGACTGGTCCAGTGAATCATCAGAATTCGCATCGGGCGTCAGACTAACGCGTTGTATGCCGCGCTCGGAGAGTAGCAGAGAAGAAAAAAAGTGCGCAAAGTGAGAACGAAGGATGGACAACGAGTGAGTGAAGGAGACAGACCAGACGCCTGGCTAGACACACCGCTCCCAGCTTCACAATATATATAAAACTCCATAGTCATCGTCACAAAAAGATTCATCTATACGGGCATATAACGTAGCGACATAATAGTAGCAGGCCGATGATATCGACAAGTTAGCAAGCCGAGACACAGCGGATTTGGTTGAACTGATCACTGGCCGGCACCTGGCCTCAGACTCCACGAGCACTCCTGCCGGTGGCGGTGTTAGCGCTGACTGCGAAGAGGATGACGGTGACACGAAAAAATTGACGAAAACGAAAACGCTGGCAGTATCCATACTGCTGTTGCTGATGGCGGTCAGGGCTCAAACAGAGCATGTTCGTAAAGACGAATAGTAATCACAATAACAAAAGGCAGAAAGCAGACAACCACGCAAGGACGACGACATGGGTAAAGCAAACGTGCCAGAGAACCTTCGAGTGAATAGTACAAGTAGCGGGATAGAGAGCCAGCAACCAAGGAAACCAAAGGGATAGATGCTCGAAAGCGAGCAGAAGGCGAAGAACCAACGTTGAAATTCAACCAAACAGAACGATACTACAATACACGTGGCCCATAGAGAACTCCCTTGGATTCCCTAAGCTCATTTGTGTCTACCCCCGACAGGAAGAAGTTGGCCTAAATGTGAGTGTAGGTCTGCGTCGCAAGTACTTCGCTTTGGAGAGAAAGCAGCAACGAGTTTCTGTTAGGTTGTGCTGCGATCAGCTGAATTCAGAATAAAACACAGACTTTCTCGAATCAGGCCAAGGTTCAAGGGAAGTTCAGGAACCTTGAAAAACAAAAAAAAAACTCAGGCGCGAAAATTAAAGTCTTTTAAAGCAGTTTTAGCATATCTGGCTATGTAGGGATAATTTAGTTAATTTCTTTAAATAAAAAATAAATTGTTCTCCATTTTCATTGTGCAAAAAATATCTTTACTAATTATTACTACTTGGTAGCACAAGTATTACTACACCTTTTTATTTGTAGACAAATACCCAAGGCGTTCACATTCACGAAAAATTTTATTACTTATTAGTTGCTTGGTATCACTCACGATGAATTTTTATACATTTTAAAATATGGCTTCTTGTATAATATAGTATAATACTGGTTGCTACTATAGAATCTAACCCAATACCTACATTGCTGTGATTCATTCACCCCGTCTATGACAACTCACAAAGTACCGAGTCACCGTCATCACCGAAGGAGGCAGAGATCCAAACAATGAGCGAGTACTTATGCGAACTACAATGACCCGCTGCAGATGCGACATTATCCAGGATGCTGTACTCACGTAGGAGTCTGTACACACTTTTTAAGTTGTGTCCTCAAGAGCTTGCAAACAGGCAGCAACTCAGGCACGACTCAGGCTCAATTCGTTCATACAGAGAATTTCGGCACAATGCAGCCCCAACTCAAGCTAGGCCGACCCGACCCGCACACGCTATTCGAACCCCGGTACCTTGTATACATCAGCCAACCAAAGCAATGTCAATCGTTTGTTATCGCGCGAAAAAGACTGTTTGAGACTAGAGAAACGTTGGTCCCGTAGGCGTTCCACATGAGCTTCTTCCAACTCTTGTAACCTGTTTATGAAATGAAGTTCACCCTCTTGAAAACACCCACAAAGAACGAGGAGTTGCAGACGACAAACGAGAGGAAGCAATTCACATACTGTAGCATAGAACCATAAATTCAACTTACGCAGTGAAACCAACGATTAGAGGATTCATTCGAAGCTGCAGTCTTGGACATCAAGTAATACTTCTGGAAATATAAATCTCTAATATTGGTATAAAAACTACATTCCTACGTCTCTGCAGGGACCCTGGTGCAATCGTATTGTTGCTATCCAAGTCATAACGTTAAACTACGACTGAGTTGTTTCAACAATGAACTCCTAGCTCATAAAATTCCCATTGTGCGCCCTTTTAATCCTGTAAAAGTTGCAAAATATGAGTGAGACGGTGATTCCTAATGGAGGCTTTATTGGCTGGTTTTAGAGCCTATGCGGCAAGGTAAAACGTTACAATGAAATGTAGCAGTAGTAACGCTAGCTAGTAGTCGCAGTTTATATTACCTTAGCGTGCGCGATGTATTTATACAGTGATGATGTCAAACTACGCCGTCCGCTTTTTTGTAGGTGATTGCCTGAACGCAGCGAAGGCAAAACATTTCATTATCAGGCTCTTCCTTTCCCGCTCTACTAGCTTAGTAACCTAATATTGAACTTGGTGTAACTGTGTATTCTAAAAACTACAATATTTCTAAGAAATCATCTTTGCAAAAATCTACTACCATCACAAGTTACTGAAAAAATAGTAATAAACGTGCTTTAAACGCCATTTTGTAGACATACATGAGATACATACGGGTATAGAATTTAATTGTCGTTCCGCTTTTCTACTTCTATATGCATCTCCCATTGATGACGTTATTGATACATTAAGACATTCTTCGCCTAGTAAAATAAAGGATACACAGAAAGATTACTTTTTATCCTATATTAGCGCCATGCATTTGTATTTACCTTTAGCTTTACAAAGAACTTGTACACACCGATATACAGGTGGACCATAGTATGGACACCGGCCAAGCTAAAAAGCGGGCCATTGACTTCATCGAACGGCATAAAATGGTTATTGATAGGGAAATTTTTAAGTATCAAAAGTTTCAATTTTTTCACCTGCTTCTCCACAAAGCTCGTACCATTTTAGCTGACCGACTCAAGAAGGTCACCTAGTCGGGACCCCGACGGTGCGAAGCGAAAGAATCAATGTTGCGACTCTCCATGCATAATAGAACTGCAGGTGCTGTTGGGCGTGTGATGCGCCCGTATGCCCTACTTCTAGGTCTCCGCAAGTTGCCCCTACCAACCCACGTGCTCGCCCCCGATTACAGCCAGCGTTTTTAGGCGGTTTTTGACAAAAACCTAAAGCAGTACGCGCCAGCTAGGTGTGCCAGTTCTGCTACGATAACTAGGACATTTCGTAACGATCGGCGTTAGAGTCTGTCTCTCTGCTGTACTGCAGATAGGCGTTCTCTGTCGAAGAAACAGATTGAACTAACTCCTTTGGGGGATTATCACATCAAAGAATGGTATAACCGAGTCTGGGTTAGGTCAGTCCTGGCAAGGAGCAGAGAGCTCTTAAAACTTGCATTGGCCGGAGCCATGGTACTCCTACTTGACTGTCATTTTCGCGAGTTTGGTCGCAGCGCAGCTTCTCCCTTGCATTCGCTTGCGCGTCTTCCTCACACGAATAAGCACCGTACTATACGATACCGCAGAGGCTAAGCCTGCTGAGGATTTTAAGGGAGCGAGCAGCAAGCCTGTCGCTGAACCCTGAGCGATCGACGAGTAGAAAGGGTCGTTCTGCGTCGTCCTAATGAATCAGCGACTTGTTTGACATTCAGAATCGGGTTGGTTCTACGAACGGTTCATTTGTCTTTTGGTGATTTAGGAGCTTATGAGGTCTGTTGAGCCTGATGGCTGTCGGGTTGCTCCGGTAGCATTTGTAAACGCCACATTTAAGTAGACAGAGACGCTATTCAGAAAGCAATTGGATCTAGCAGACGAATGTATGGTTCAATGGGTTGGATAGAGTAAAGGTCTCGTGCTTACCATCCAATGTCAGGGATCAGATATTGGATTAGGATGAGTTGGACTAAGATTTTTTGATTATGAGGATAATTCGACTAACTTTTTTGACCGTTAGTGTTGCTTCATGGCAACAGATACCTTCGATTAATACCGAATTTGCGCCAATCAATATATAGAAACGTAATGATCGATTAGAGATTTAATAATGAATTTCAAATTAACAGAACAAAAAAAAAATAAAAACGGAGTGTATCTGTCGTTCAAGCTATTACTTCGTCGATACATTAGTAGCCCTTTCGAATAATTAACATATCTGACTCATCAATATGCCCACATTACAACGGCTTGTTGATCACTTTCATTAGTGTCAAACTTCCAAGGCATTCACTCATCAACTGGCTTGCAAAAGGTCGCAGACCCAGCAATAGAAAAGTAAGCCATCATCACAGAAGCCAGTGCAATATATTTTAGGCAAGGCAGCTACAGCCGTGACAAAGGTTGCAGTCGGATGTCCCACGACCCAGAATCGTGTAAATCTTTTTTACACGAATAAAATCATTCGTCATAAAACACGGAAACCAATCGCGAACCGTCTCAAGTAAGTAACATTAGTGATCTCTGCGCGTCTAGATATGCAGAAAGCTGCAAGGGTAGCCTGCAAGTACGCTGTCGGCGACAATCAAGCTAATAAGAATGACACACTCGAAGAGCTGACTTATCTCATTGAACTATATTTCTTGTGACAGTATTCATTATATTGTAATGTACGCAGGTAAAAAGCTAGCACTTCCCTAAACCTGATATGTCGAACGAGAGTTCTGGTGGACAGATAGGCGTATTAATCTTTCCCCGCTGTTTGTAGTGCCACCTTGACTCGCATATCTACAGCCATTATTAGTACCAAAGTTCTGCTCCTATTTCTGTTTCGGGTTTTCGATCATGGTACGTTTTTAACCATGGAGAGACGCCAGCGAGATATCGCCCTTTACAGCTTCTTTTGCTTAACATTCGTGGAAAACGTAGTATTCCAATTTTAGCCTACTAGTTCCTCGGGGTTCCTCGGCCCGCTGTTCGGCACCATTAGAGCCGAAAAAACATTTGCCTGATCACAGCGTAGTCTCGTGTTGATGCTGCTGGTATTGCTTCTATGGGACTACGGTGACTGCACAGGGGGTCGAGGATCTTGTTTCTTACCTCGCCACAATGGACTCACTCGCACCAAGCGCAGGTCGGCCTGGACGATAAATTTCGTTGGCAGTAAGAAGGCAGAGAAATACGACGGGAGCCTGATTTGATCTGATTCAGCATCCTACTTTCGCTGGTCCTGTCACACTCTGGCAGGATGCTACAGTCTGAGTAGGCAGTTGTTCGCTTCGGCAGCAAATGAAAACGTCCTGAGGCGTGAATCATGTAAAAGTCGTACATAATGCGTAAACTTTAGAGAATGGACCGAACATCATACGATACTAGCGTTGATAATGACTGCTGCTAATCTCATCTATCTGTCTTTCTTTACTATCTTTAAAGAAGAGAGGCAAAATTAGATCTTATACAGATGACATTCCCATGATCTGAGCCAATTACGTCAACACAGTACGCAGTGCTCGATTTATTATCGGCATTCCTATACTATATTAAATGTATCAGATATATACAAAAAAAAAAGCAGCGAGGTCATGTAGGCATATAATAACACTAATTAATAACACGACATATAATACATATGCTACAACGAATTTCACCTTTCAAGCACCTTGAAATTTTCTCCTATATATTATGTTTCCCTTGGAAGTTTCACTTCCTTTTTTACAAAATACATATTTTTCAGTAAACAAACTATGTAGAAACATCTGCATTATCTTCCATTTCCACCGAATAGAAGTCCAATCGTCACGCAGCCTGGATGACACGTTCTACGTGCGGGCAAAAGCTTTGCTTAATAGCATGTAGCTGGCGACCATTGTAAAGGGTGTACGTTTATCATTTTAGTAGCGGCCTGGACGGCCTTGACCTCCTATAGGTTCGCTCCGACACCTGTTCCTTCCCCACAGCCGGTAGAACTCTTTTCCATAGCGGCTCTCACATTTATTCGTCGCTTACCGACATAGATGGCAGGATAAAACAATCAACTCACTCATACTGTCGTCTATCATAAAGTGTCTGTGTTTAAATCGAACAAACGCAGGGAATGATACTAGTAAACGAACTACAAGCTGTTCGTCATCGGCTTAACATTGTTCATGCATTTTACTAAAATCGACCTGAAACATCATTGAAGTACGATAGTGAGGATACTGGTAGAAACGTTAAAGCAAATTACGTAATCCTGTGTTAATGTCTCTAAGATTTCTATGGTAGGCCACATAATATAGCAGAAAAACAGGGAGGGGACGTATTTGACAATCCGTACTGCTGTCGATAACAAAATGCTGAGATGGTAACCAACAATGAATCTTCGGCGACTGCCTAGCATAGTTAGTAATGCGTTTCATTGAACAGCGTACATAAAGCAGCTGCTTCTTATTTCCACTATCTTTAAGCTACGATATTCTACAGAAATCCGGTTGGAGGGCCCTATGTCTACACGGCAAGCGATACCAGAAACTTCGTACTTAGTAACAGAAAATAGTTCAATCAAACAATCATTGACAACCGGGTTTTCACTTCAATTCCCAATTTGGCACTGAAGTGACGGAGGGCCTCTCACGACTGAAATGGATTCTGCCGGTGCGTTTTTTGCCCCCTTAGTTATAATGTTCAACAGTTCACAGAGTTCGATATGCAATAGGCGACCTACCTAACAAAACGTAAAACGAGTCTTAGAGTATAAAATATACCAATGAGGGATGCTTTATTTGATCTGTCCTGTCTGACCACAGGGGAATCTTCTGCGCAGAAATCTCGGCTTAACAAAGCGTCATCAAAAGCTACGATACTGCCTAGACGTTCGTTGTTCACTACATGTTGCTAAATCTTTTGTCAACCTTCGCTACCAAGACATTGATTCCTTCTAGTAGACTAAGCAAGAAGCAAGGACCGGTACAGCTAGCCAAAGAAGTTAAATTTTTTGAACCGGCAGTTCTCATCGAAGTTCACTTCATTTCATTGCATTCTGATCGTACACGGCCCTTTCTCTACTCGGCATTGTATTAGAATAAGCCAGGGAGATAAGTCAGAGCGATACTGTCGCCGAAAAGAGCGATAGGGGGTCCGTCACTTTCCCACCGTGTCCACTCTTCTTATCGGCTCAATAGTCTTCACGACATTCTTGAAAAACGCCATTCTCTGTTTAGAGGTTGTACTTTATCGTCTGTATCAAAGTATGCCTATGAGGCTCGTCTAGTATTTTTTTTCACTTTTCATATAATAGCTAGAAAATTAGACATTGCCCAGAAGCATAAGAAACTTCGTTTCAGGCCACGGATTCGGCCTCTGCCCAATCCCTCATAACCAAAGCGAGATATGAGATCAGAGAGGATCGGCACCGAGTGTAAGCAGCCATAGCTATTAAATCGTCTGCTTAGACAACAATAACTGGAATCGCCCTGACTATTGTGGCCTCTACCAGAAAGGCCTTTTTTCTCCTGTCCGTCGCGATGAACTGGCGAGGCAACTGAGAGAGAACACACATCTCTGAACACATTGCTCAGAAAATTGATCTTTGAGGTTGGACTGACCCAAAAATCTCTTCAGATGTAGTAATCGGTACTCGCCAAAATAAATGCGCGTTCCTCTGTAATTTAATCAAAAAATTTTTACAGTTAGCATAACGAAAGCCGAAGCATGAACGGAACTGTGTTGTTCTGTTCCTGTTAGTCTTTCTCCTTTTTAGCACAGCTGATGTAATGGAAAACGTCACGAAAAACCCAGAAAAAAATAGTAGTCATAAAATGCATGCTCTAGTTAACCCGATTTAAAAATGATCAAAACTAAGCGGACTTTCGTGTTTTTGACATGTCAGGTGTAGTCATGTTGTAAACGAAGGAGTTCCACAATAACGGGTTAGATGCTGACTGGCGTTAACAGCTGGCATCATTCGCCGATCCCACAACACTGTCCCTTAAGTCTGCAAGCGACTTGCAGCACTTGTCTCTAAAAACTGCCCCCACCTCACAGATCTGCCGTCATAGAAATAGTGGGAGCAAGATTAAAGTATATTTACACCCTCAGCGATCGGCACTCTTGGTATGCGCTTTCGGGTCCTGACTGCCCCCCGAATGTAGTTCGGAGGATGACAAAGTTTGTCCGCAAAAATGTATCGTTGTCTTCAGATAAAGAACTCATTTATTTGCACTACCAGCGTCTCACATCACTGCGCGTACCCGAGGCCATCGGAGCATATATCGGCTTACTATTTTTATTGTTACGGATAGCGCGTACGTAAACATTATGCATATAATGTAACTCGTATGCCGTGAAAAATGCTGATAGATATATATATATATATATAATAAGCCCAATCGGATTTTAGGTTCCACTTAATTGTTTCAGACTACAGCACCTTGTGAACTTGTACTTCACTGTGCTAAAAATCCGCTGTCCTAACCTAAGATACCTAGGTGATAAAGCTGTGCTGTGTCTAATAAAAGTTAAATTAATATGGAATTTCTATTGCTGTTTAAGAGATGTTACGTTGCGGAAAATTTATCGCGTTCACAGATTTGTACGAGTGAGACCGGTAAGCATTTAGGCCGTCGATGACTTACCCACCCTTCACTGTTATGTCAGAAAAAGCCGGAACCGGAAGTCTGTAATAAAACACATAATAGGAAAACAGGTTAGAATAGATCCGGGTTCAAATCGTTGGGCCATATTCCCTTCAAACGAGACTGCCTATACGAATCTTACAGAAAGGTAAATTCAAATGTTCATCACAATACGCTATAGGTAGTAAGCCGTTTCATTTCTAAGGCAGTACCTAACTAAGCTAGGTTAATCGTAATATCTTTGTCACATCCTGTGTTCCTTTTAATATTAAAAACCTTGTCCCTGCCCTGTTATAACTTCATGTCCATGTAAAATTAACCATAAGATCTGAACCAATCCGCATTTTGTTTAACCAAACCCACTAAAAATATATGCATCACAATATATCGTTCCGTAGCAACCGTACTCCCACCATGATCAATAGAGTTGAGAGTTATTAAACTTGTACATAGATATTTTCACGCAGCTCCTGCTACCACTAGGCGGTTCGTTCTAACTGCAGGTACCTAAGAATTTCCCGTAAATTACCATTCTAGATAACATTATGCCAGAATATATGAATGCGATCTACAAACCACGGCAAGATCTATGGTAAAGAGAAATTTCTCAGTAAAAATAATTCGATCAAAAAGAGTATCGAACGGTACGATTGGACGGTTATGCATAAATACGAAGTTCTCGGTCGCGCCGCAATAGGCTTACCTGGCGCTTCTATGGTATGTTCAGTAAGTAGGCCCCCTTACAAATCTACATTTACTTCGAGATCTTGAACGTTGCTTACGTGATCTGACCTGTTTTAGCGGTCCTTACTGGCGTAAATTAAACAATTCGTCTCTAGGCTATCGATTTCACCACAACGTTATTCGACGGTATCTCTTGATTTGTATTCTTTTGGACCCGTTAAGCAACCGCAGATCAGTGAAATGCTGTTTGAGATAACGTGCTCAGCACTAGCACAATGAAATGAACTATTCCACCATATTAGGAATGTACAAACGTCCCCTATGATGGTCTCGAAGTCTAGTTTCAACCTTGGCCCGACTCGAACCTGCCACGTTGTCAAGTATCAAGAATCCTTTATCAAGAATCGATGCGTGTTTCTTATAATCGCTACTTATCAGTCAAACATTTGGTTATTTGTCACACGCTAATGACTAACTATAGCGTCATGTTTCTCCTAATAATAATAAGATACCTGGACAGTCCTTCCCTGTCTGTAGTCAACCAGATTTCACTATGTCGAAAGGAGTGCGAGTTTTGTACTACCTACTATTCGCTTACAGTATCCCCATGGATCTTGCTTATTTAGGTTGAGTACCACATCTTTCCCACGCCGAGTCTTTGCAAGGACTCGTTCACGCGCGTCCGCGCGCGCGCGCGCGTCCACAAAATCGCATTGCTTCGAGCATACGAAGAAAGTACCCCTGAGTGGAGTTCGGATCTCCTTCTAATTACAAGCACCGGCACCTTAAAAAAACATTTCAACGTTTGATCGTCGAATTACACCTAGCACATGTTACCGCCTAATATATTGGACTATGAAATTTATCCAGTTGTTTTATTACAGCACAAGCGTAGCCTACATAATTTTATCGTTCAGCACCATTTGGTCAGAATGGGGTTTGACGCATCTAGGTAAAATAGCCCTTTATCTAGTTGGAACAAATGGATACCAGCGAGGTAGACCGCTAAAAATGATGATCATCCTCAAGAAGGTGATAGCTTGCTCCCCGTTGCCTGTTTACTTCCGTGTTAACTAATTATTATATAATGCGCAAAAGTGCTATATTCTAATGGAGATTTTACAAATGCCAATATTCTGAGAGCGAAGCGGTTAGACTTCGCCCTAAGCATCTTTCTTTTTCTGGCTTCAAGTTGGGACGCGGGCGCTGGGCGAACCGGCTGTTCACACAGGCTGCTCCCTCTCCCCCGGCTTGAGGCCTCTTAGGAGTATGAAATTGAGGAGCGAAAGGGAGACTCCGCGCATCGGGCGGCTCAGATCCTACCCCAACAGCACAGCTTGAGGCTAGGAAACAGACAGCTGTAACAGAAACTAACATTCGCAAACTGAAAACCTAGCAAAGGAACCAAGCCTCGAGTCCAGCTCAAAGAGGGAGCGTCGTCAGCTGCCTACTCCAGCTACTCAACCCGGCACCTCCAACAACCCAATCCCATCCTAGAACCTCTGCCGAGCTAAGAACGGCGTCGACGAACGCGCGTGGCCCCGCTCAACTCCGGGTTGCTCCCTCATATGTATGCGTCTCCTCTCTTCTAGCGGCCGGCAAGCGAGCGCTATACTCTGGTAGCCCCAGTATAGAATTCCCGTGCTAAAGAAGTCTAACGGAGCGCCATATGTTCTCGCACGCCTATGCGAGCTCGGCGGCGGCGGCGGCGGCGTTAGTGGCAATGGTAGTAGCACTACTGCCAGGGTGAGTGTCCTGGTAGTCCTGCAAGTTGTACCATAGCACAACAGCCATCTCCATCATAGAACTCTACCGCTTTATACCACCATACCTACAGGCATGTGTAGCTTAAGCCAACTGTAGCTTGTCGTGGCTAATGCTATTTATACGCCCTGGTTGATCGGGCGATCTGTCGGTCGGTTCGTCGATAAAGAGCGTGCTCCGCTGCCTGCTCCTGTTTGTCCATGAGCTTGCCTCGTTCATGAAGGATGAGGTGATCCCGAGCTCTGGGGATCTTCAACCCCCTGTTTAGTGTCCTGAATTGCTGTGGCAATAACCAATATTGCTACTACTACTCCTGGTTGTGTCCTGGCAGACTCCCTTGTCGATTTCCTAGTCTAACAATTCCCAATTCCCATTCCGGCCAAATTCGTTCCCAGCGACGGGCGCGTGTTACGCGTATAGTTCGACTTGGGGACACGCTAAGCTGCTAAAACTTCAAAGAAACATTTGTATCCCACAGGGACACGCGACCAACGTTAGCCAACAAGACCCTACATAGATAACTACCCGTTTCAGGCGACGCTTTTACTGTTGCTGGTGGTGATATTAGTTTACGGTTTCAAAGTTAATCAGGCTAAAAAACGCGCACCCCATAAAACACAGCAGGCCAAGGAGTCGTCGTGGTGCCGAGAACAGTTGCCTTTACTTGGCAACTGTCGCGGCTCCGGCAATTGCACATCTAACTATACCAATACATAGAGACATAATAAAAAAAAAAATAAAATCTGCTAACAAAGAGACATCTATGGGGATTACGTATGATGATCATCTATCCGTAACGCAAAGTAGAAAGACCTGGTAGAAAGCTGAACAAATCGTCAAGTCCTCATTTCCTCATTCGTTATCAGGTCTGACGCTAATATCTTTCAGTGTATGCTGAGTCTTCGGTTAGTCTTCATCGTTTGATACTGCGCCAAAACTAACCTATCTAATACGGCTTGTTTATAGTAATCAGACATTTTCCATAAAGAGTTTCGCTAGGCGGAAGTTTTTCTACCAGCTAATTACTTGTCCGTTTTAGAGCATGTTAACAGTTGCGAATATTATATGTTGTGGCCTTGTTGTTCACCTATCGGCTGGTTAACAAACCCTGCAGAATCGCTGTGGTTTTTTTTGTTGTTTTGGGTAAATTCAAACGTATTCTTCAAGTTTATCTGCAATACTGGTTCCTATTCCCCTTTTAACGGGTATAATCCGACCCGGCGGTAAGGGTTGTTCTGCTCAACTTCCACACCGATGAGCGAATGACGTACGATCGACAACACTGAAACAAAAACGCTAGACGCAACTGCTCAGTTATAATGAATGCCAACGACGACGACGACGACGATGATGACAACGACAAAATAACCCAATCGATTTCCGATGCGTACTCGATGAATAAACAAACAACAAAACAAACTAGTATGAAACGGAAGAAAAAACAGCGGGCAAAAAATACCCATTCTAATATATTGGGTACTCCAAAGAGGCTCGTTGGTGCCGGAAAGTAGTACGTTCATCTAACGTCTGGGCTGGCTGTCGCGTTCAATTGTGACACCCCATAGAGAACGGAATTTTTACAGGGATAACGATGCCTTGCCGCGGATGGGGGGCCTGATAAGCTACGTGCTTCTATCCACGCAAATGAAGCGAGTCGGAATTGCACCCTGATAATAAACATTTATTTGGTGTTCCCGATAGCTAATGTTGATATTTTTTGTAAGTGAAAATTGGTCTGCGTGGAACGTTTTTTGTCCGCATACGTGACCTCTATTTCTACTCGACAAGAACTAGATAGAAACAAGGAAAAAAAACAACTCATATTTATGAAATGGGGTTAATTCATCATCTAATTATTATCATTACTGTCAGCTGCTTTTTTGTGGCTTCGTTTGAACGATTACCTCCGTGAATGTTTGTTACATTACATTATAGTAACAACTATTAGATTACTGCCAATGAATATACAACACTCGAATACGAGTGTGTTTCCTGTTCACGTCATTTTTCTAAAGCGGTCTGCCCAGTTTAGAGCGACTAAAACCCACATGGGGATTTTTTTTGTAGACGTCGTTCATTTTCATATATTTTCGCTTTCCAAAACATTTGCACCGGATAATAATCTTCGACGCATCTAACCATATCCGTTTCGCTTTTGGCTCCCGATTCCACCACAAAAGAGCGCGCTTTTCAAAGTGATTAAGGAACGAACGGTGGTCCAGGTTCGAATCTTGGCGTAGACATATCATTTTCGCACTAAAAATCAACCGGTTTGTGTTGTATCGACGCATTTGCCTCACGCATCGTACAATGCCACACATACTTTATGATAACAAATAGTAAACAGATGGCTGTTTCCCTTTTGCTAAATTGTTGCCAATTTCTAGCAGTATATATATATATATGTAGTCACACCATGTCTGCACAAAGCCAGCCTTAATCAGCCAGAACAGAATACGCGCAGGCAATCACAAGCGGCCAGCATGCTTAGATAATCACACGCACAGTCAAAAAACACCAGGATGAAAGTCTCAGAAAGATCTATGTTTTTAAGTCGGAACAATTGCACAAATCTGATCCCGTAGAACCTGTTACCCGTCCTCGATATCCTAAGCACACTCTAATAGCCAACAGTGTGTAGTTAAGATCACAAACAACTAATTATCTCAACAACAATTTGTTACTACGCGGTCGTCTCCTATACAGATAACGTTATCGAGAGAACTTGCTCGTTCTAGAAGAACTTATTAGTTACAAAACACTGCAGGAGAGTAGCTGTCCAGCGCCGGATCAAAAAAAAATTATACTGTCATAGCGTAGCGGCCCGTCTGTGAATGTCGTAATTATTTAATTACAAAATATACGCATATCGATGTTCGTAACCATACCAATATATTATATACTGATAATGCTAATTACCATTGTGTTATTACAAGCCAGTCGTTTCACACAACACTAAAGAAGCCTCTCTATCTATTCGATGCCAGCCAAAAGCCCCCCAGAGATGCTTATGGTAAATACGTCACGGGTTTCTAACAATCGACTCGAATAAATCTAAATAGAAATTGCATTTTTATTCAGTCTACTGATTCTTTTCAGGCTTGTTGGGCGTGTTAACCTTGAATTTACCTCGATACGCGAGTTCGCCCTCGGTACCAGTGAACATGTGCTAACCTATCTCCGCATTTAAAACTGTTGCAGACAATAAAGCGTTGGGTCCATGCTTCTTGACAACTTCCGAGTGCACGCATTTCACCCTAACATTGGCCCTCTACACTGGATCGAAAGGTACCGACGACCAAGTGCAAGCGTAGTCCAGGGAAGGGCAAGGCGGCCGGCAGGAAGACAGACAGACATGCAACCAAAGCATTCGATGGTAACGAAGTGACGCCGCTTGTTGCCACCCAGAGGGTACGTAATAGAGGTCAATGACCAGCGTCAAAGTCTGTACTGTGGCTGCATCACTACCAGTCAAAACTACTCGACGCGTCCGGGTTACTGATATGCCGCTGCTGTCGTCGCCGTCGCCGCCACCGCTCATTCTATTCTGCATCTTTCCCGCGCTGCCGCTGGTGGCAGTATTCGTCGCGTAGCAATTTAAATGCAATTCTGCAGCCGTTGCTGTTAGAAGTCTCCGTCGGTTGAAATTCGGCGATGGTTGATGTTCGTACTTTCAAAGGATAGCGAAGCTTCAAACGCTGTGCAGATCGTCGTTCTGTGCACTGTGCTACGCCAATGCTGCACCACAGGCTGAGGCACAAGGTGAACGGTGAGGGCCTGCTCGGTCATGAGGCGTTTAGCGGCAGAGCTGCTGACGTCAACTAGAAAACTCGCCGAGGCAGTAGCTGATCAAGAGGTAGACGACGACGTCGTCGTCGTCGTCGCCGTGGCCGCCATCATTAGCATCAATGAAGCTAACACAAAGTCGGCATGGGGGCAATGATGTAGCGTCATCGACGTGAAGCAAAAAGAGACAAAAGCAATCGCGACAGACCGGCTACAATAGATTAACCGACGACCGAGCAAGCGTCTATGGTCTGGTTGATGATAATGTTGACACATAGGAGCATATGCAGTCTGTGATGGTGAAAGAACCGACGACGAACAAGAAGTTAAGATTATGTCTTTGTAGTCATCTTGAATTAATATTGGTAGCAGCGCCGGCTGCGGAACGGAAGGGGAGCTCGGCGGTACCATCTTGAAGTCCGTCTGTCTAGTTGAGTTCAACTAGCCATCATGAGGGTGTTGTTATTATGTAAAGGTGAGTCAGTAAGCGTTGATTCTTCGCCGTCCGCCTGTGGGTAGACACGCAACAGGCACTTGCGTAGTGATAACAAAGCAGCAGAAGCAAGTATGTAATATCAATGGAGAACGAACTTAGAATCATCTGTTATTACTACAAAATAGAGCAAGAAAGCTATACGCACTCAAGCAGCTCTATCAAGATGGTGGTCGACGATTTAAGAATCATAAACGATTGATCATGTAAAGATTTATCTGAATTTCTCAATTAAGAAACTGAAACTATAGACGGTTTGTGAACGAATCGAGATATCTGTAGCTGTGAAGCTGTAGGATTACTCAGACGTGTAGGCAACAGGAACTTTAATCTGAAGCATAATTTGGTACATTTAAGACAGACGACATTTTACTTTCGAACAGACGAAACGACACAAAGTTACGGGTATAAAAAATTGATCCGCTAAGCCAGTCCGTCTATATTATATAAACACAATAATTCAAATTATCAATTGCGACATTCGCCACGCTTCAAAACACACTTTTCACTTCCAATTCCCACTACAGACATAATCAATATTGTCACCGAGACCAGATTCGATAGCCGATTTAGACACTGACTTTCGGGATTCTCGTTCATGGTTACGATTTGTTGACCCATAAGGAGGCATATGTCGATCTACGTAATGATTTAAGTTTTTCCTATGTTTACAGTTTTACGTATTCTATTCCCTTTGGAATACAGTTTTAAAAACAGCGTCTAGCTCACTTCGGAACGAAAGCTATGGCTCCATCGTTGAGGAATATGTCTTTCGTCCTATTCCGCTGGCCAGCAAAAAAACAAGCCACGCATCCGACTTATTTGCCCACACCACCACCGCTATTGCAATTACTCAAAATTCGTACTTCTTGTTTATTGTCATTTTGAGCTAACAGGAGAGCGAATATCTGGCGCGTGCAACATATTGATGACAAACTAGGTTCCATGGACTCTTGTCGTAACAGGCATGCGATCGTTGAAAAAAGGGTCAGTTCTTGCTAAAACGGAAAGGTGAGAGAGCAGGTTTGTATGCATCAGAGGGGGAGAAACTGGCTTAGAGACCTCGCAAGTAACTGAAAATACGATTCCAGTGCTCCGACACAGTCTTAGCGGCGGGTAACGTGGAAATCAACACGATGGCTCCAACGATTCGCGAAGAACACAGGTCTTATGATGCCACGAACGTCAGGCAGAAGCTTTCAAGCTTAGACACTTCAGTAACGTCAATTTTCCCTGATTATCGAGTTGCAGTCCGCGTTCGACTCGTTCATTTAAATTTTGTATGCTATGGTGAAACATTGTAAAGCCAGGTAGCTGATCATGCAAGTATGTTCTGGAATATGGACTTACAAAAAAATCGTATCTAAACGAATGTTGTCATTTTGTCGTAACTAATAAACAGGCGATATGATTATGTTGCAACCTATACCACCCGCTCCGTATGCGTCATAACCGACCCCAGCGCGGTTGAGTTTTTATCCTCTGCCCTGCTATGCAACAAGTGACGGCAAGAAGTCCAAGGTGACGGTACGGAAAATGACAACTCGAAGTCCTGTTTGTGGGGAAGCTGACACTTGGCGGTCGTCTGCACTGGCTGAAAGAAAGCATTCATCGTAGTGGCAGGCCCTCGCCTTCGTGTCCATCAGGTGCGACGTACCTCACTGGTAGTTCGTGTCAGGACCGTTACCCATTGTTATTGCATTATTATACGCATTCCCTTTCTTTCGTCCCAGCTTCGTCGATCTTGCCGCAAACCTTTTATAGCTTTACACCATACGGCACACACCACATAACTCAAAAAGCTTCTCAAGCATTTCTGTTTTGAATCGTTCAGCAATGCATATTATTTTCGTTTCCTCCTTCTCTAATTTTAATCAAGTGAAAGCGTCGCCTTTGATCTTCTCCTCACCCACTCAACCCACCACCGCTGAATGGGGTACCGCCGTAGCCTTCGCTATGGCCGAACTGTTGTACTAGTTGTTCCGAGCATCTCCTATGCTCTGTCCAAAAATTTCGCCGTGATCAAGAGCAACCAAAGAATCTGGAACAGAAGCAGATATGCTGCAACGCACGGGCCTTTTTCACTGTATACGTCTCTGCCTCGTGTTCAATTTGCTGTTAGGCCAAAACATAGCTGAAATGTTTAGCGACACGGGACCTGTTCCGCTATACTGTTGTAAAACGACAGTCTTAAATCTTGTTGCTGTTGCTACTGCCGCTGCTGAATTTCGGCATAGATGGCCCGTTCCGTTATCATCGTAGCGCTGTATTCACCCTCGACGTAGTTGGCGCGCACGAGTTTATATCACCAGTGTTCAAAACATTCACTGCCGCCGCTGACGACGACCTTTTCTGCGTAAAAATAAGTGAACCACGCACTACGCTCCCTTCACCATCTGTTTTGTTTCTCGCTATCCCGCCTCTATTTCAAAAGCGCTATGGGAACGTCTAGGCTGGTAGAAGTCCTTCTACCGGCAGGCAAACAGGTAGGCATACAGCATGGGGCACTGCACGAAGCCCTCTCTCGCAAACTCCTGGCCGCCGAATGGACTCCGATCGATAGGAACGCAGTAGAAAGCAGTGGCCGTGTACGCAACACTCCCTTCGCGCACGCCGAGAACAGTATAATTTGGGGAGCAAGGGGCTTTCGGATTTCTCGGCTGTTGCCTTTTCCTTTAAAGGCAGCAGTGTTTTGTAGAGCAGTTTGGAGTTACTATTTCTTGAATTATGTTACCCGTATCGGCAGTTTCATCCTCCACTTGATGCGAATTTGTTGCCCCTTCCAAAGGCCAAATTTGCCGACTAAATTAATGTAATGTGACCCGTTAAAGTCGGTGAAAAGATGAATAGAACTTTCTATGCAGCTGGACTGGCAAAATATGGTGCTTATTCTGTTCGCAATGGACGTACCGATCGGATTTCATTCAGTTTTTAATTAATTTATTTCTAAACAAAGATACGATAGAGAGATAGAAGATGAACATATAGAAATGTGACTGCATGCGTAACTTTTCGTGACATGTAGGCCATTCCAGTATCTATAAAAGATAACTTCAAAGTTCAAGGTTGCATAAAAGCATACATCCTACATTTCTAGTACAAGACGAGTGACTTTCTTATACTAAGAAGCTGTCAAGCAGCCCTGATCGGTTGGTAACGTTTTGTCAGCTGCAGCCTTGTTGCAAAGTATGCTGTCTGCCTAAATGATCGTTTCGTCGGCCACGTGTTGTTATAGTTTGAAAAACATCTAGCAAATGTTTGAACAACATTTGCTAGATGTTACTCAAATAGTTGCTCCTACTGATGACAGGCCAAAACGAGAAATTTTACGCTAAGTCAAATAAAGTAAATCAACGCTTTAGGCTCAGCATCGTGGCCAACTAGGTGTTGAGCACAACAAAAACGTTTAAGAAATTAATAGCTTTTTGCACATATATTGAGCACACCAGAGCATTTCATGACCGTATCCACTCTGCACGTCTTGGGGGGTTATATGACATGTAACGTTTAGCGTAACGTTCCCAGCCAAACACATGAAAATCAACCATCAATCAGATCAACTTTGCCCCCAACAATATTCGACACCTTAAGTCCGCTAATGTTATAAAAACGATAGTTACTGACCAACGCAATTTCTAGTCCGAATAACCATTGCTATATTAAATGACTATCAGTTTGTGTTTGATTAGCGTCTCGTGCTGGTTCACTTTCGAGTAACTATGTAGCACCTACACGCACCTGCCCCCTAAACATGTTAGTCCCTTTATTAACCATTCGCACGCTAGTTTCCATCTACTTTTCACTACCTCTGGGCTGTACGCGTATCAGCTTCAAGTACTCGATTCATCTTTTGCCGCTATTATTGCTGCAATAACTGCATGTTCCTTTTATTTCCATTCTCATTGCGACCTAACTTCTTGTAGCTCACGCCATAGGAACTTCGCTAGCTAACAAACCAAATCTAGCATTTAGCTTCGACATTTATCGTCGATCCTCAGCTGCAGTTGAAACCGGTATAACATCAAAGCAACCGACCGCCTGACCATTTTCAACGACGGACATATCCGGTCCAACATCACGAGACAGTTAAACCAACAGGAAAGCATGTAGGGCTAAGTACTGATCGAGGCGGCATTGTGTGGTTTTCGTCCTGAGGCGCATTGTACGTAATAGAGCAATCATTTACCTTTTGCCAACTCAAATATTTCGGCTACTTGTGTTCGTGCGTGAATATATGTGTATGCGTGCGTTTGTGTGTGTGTATGAGTGCGGGTGCAGGCGTGTGTGTATATGTGAGTGTGGGTGTGAGTTTGTGTTAACGGTGCATGTGAGTGCGTGTGTGAGCATGTGTGTGTATGCGTTCGTGGGTGTGTAACTGTGACTGTGTGTGTTTGGGTGGGTATGTTTGGGTCTGTGTATGTACGTGCGTGTGTATGTGTGTTACTATGTGCATGTGTGAGTGAGTGCTTACATGTGTAAGTGTGTGCTAACATGTGTGAGTGTGTATATGCGTGTGTGTGTGCGTGCATGTGTGGGTGTGTGTGATCGGGCGTGCATGTGTGGGTGTGTGTGTGATCGCGGGTGCATGTATGTGTGTGTGTGTGTGTGATCATGCGTGCATGTGTGTGTTTGTGTTCGTGCGTGTGTGTGATCATGCGTGCATGTGTGTGTCTGTGTTCGTGCATGTGTGTGTATGTGTTCGTTCGTGTGTGTATGTGTGTGTGTGTGTGTGTGTGTTCGTTCGTGTGTGTGTGTGTGTGTGTGTGTGTGTGTGTGTGTGTGTGTGTGTGTGTGTGGTGTGTGTGTGTGTGTGTGTGTGTGTGTGTGTGTGTGTGTGTGTGTGTGTGTGTGTGTGTGTGTGTGTGTGTGTGTGTGTGTGTGTGTGTGTGTGTGTGTGTGTGTGTGTGTGTGTGTGTGTGTGTGTGTGTGTGTGTGTGTGTGTGTGTGTGGTGTGTGTGTGTGTGTGTGTGTGTGTGTGGTGTGTGTGTGTGTGTGTGTGCGTGTGTGTGTGTTGTGTGTGCGTGCGTGTGTGTGTGTGTGTGTGTGTGTGTGCGTGCATGCGTGTGTGCTTGTGCGTGTGTCTTCATTTGTGTGTGTGCGTGTGTGTACTAGTCTGTTACCGTGGGCATTGTGTTCTCTGTGTGGCGTAGAAGCAATGGCCGGCTAGCCTGCCGTTATCTCTAGCCAACCCATTCGCAAGGCCACATCTCCGTACTGCATAATATAATAGATATATATACACGCAGACAAACGTTCTTCTCTTTCGCTTTAGCCTAAACTAAATGTTGTATGGGATAGTTACGTCTATCAGCTTGGCAGCTGTTCATACATCTAACTAGTCAGCCAGTGGCAGTCGATTCTTGCAATGGTTACGCAGCGACGCCAAACAAGAGTGTCGACCAGTGCGATCATTTTGTCGATGTTCCATTGTTGACCATAGCGATAATATCACGGTGTAACAATCATAGTTACGCGCTGGTTCAAGCGGCGCTAGTAAGATCTCCATGTATGTACGTGTGAGCAAGGAAAGGTTTCCATATAACATTCGTACAAGATGGCGTACATATGAACTGGCTTGCTAAAGGAAAAAATACAAGACAGCTATACCAGGCATAGAATTCAACCATTTATACGGAAATTCAGTCATTCCGGTAGAACGTTAAAACTTCTGTACACAGATCTTCTGCCTCGACTTTTTATTTATTAGTCAAATAAATGAGATGTGTCTTTCCGCGCAGCGCCTGCGTAGCTCGAGTCTAGTGTGTGCCTCTTATTCGCTTGTTTAGACTGTAGCCATCATAAATATCAGCTAACGTCGACCAATCAGCATAGCGAACGTGTCCCTAAACGCACATCTGCAAAACGATATAGACTATTTGTGGTAATAATAGTTTTAGTAAGAATATACCATGATAGCAACAACGAATTTCATCAATTATTTAAAGTTAATTAGAATTAACGTCAACTCCACGTTCTCTATCAGGCGTCTCACCGCGTTGCTATGAGATGTCTTACTAAATCTTAGGCCGATATTTCCGTCGAGTATGATCGCCATTTGTGATGTGAGCGCGTAAAATTTTGGTGCGTCATGCCCTTGGGCAAGCTTTTGCCAACGACCTATCAATTCAACTACGCCTTTTCTGGTGCTACTTGCTATAATTAACATCACTAATGATGAGTAGCCAATAAAAGCAAACCCGACAAAGTGTAATTATGATTACTGATCAGCAAACAAATAGCTGAACGTAATGCTACCGTGTCGAAAGGATGGTCTTTGCGTGCAAATATTTTTTTCGAAATCTTCGTAACTTTTATTAAACGAAGAAAACCGCGTCCAACTCTACGGCTTTAGACAGAAGCGGGAGAAAACGGCTAATGGGACCTGTTTAGACTTAGCTAACCAATCACCTCTACCAATACCGTATCGGAATTTTCGTGCGTCTCGACACAGGGGTGACAATGTCACTTCTCGTTTATACGAACAGCTGCGCCTGAAACTGTAGCACAACCGCTGGACATATTGTGGAAATTTGTTTTTCACGAATTCAAAAGCACTTTCGAGTTGAGACCTAGCATCAACTCGAAGGCGATCAATCTCTTTAGCCGCAGTTTGCGTTACGAGTTTACGAAGCACTTCAAACATGCGTTCAAACGGTGACGTATTAAAGCTCTTGACATTGCGAGGCTACCCCTGATTGATGACAATTGCGAAATACCACCCGACAGTGATCTAGACAAGCAAAATAAGGCTCGTAAAAGCTCTAGTTCCTTATACAGGTTTTACAAAATAAAACACTAACCCTTCACGGCACGGGGACCGATGCTGCTCCGACCGTTGCCTCAAGGACTCCCGGTTTGTCAGCCTGTACTACCTACTCGAAGCATAGTACCCACGGGCTTGGCTTGCCCATAGGCTTCTTGCTGTAATTGAGAGAGACAGCAAAACGGGAGAAGACAGCGAAACGCAATTCGTTTGTCACCGATGCAGCTGTTGCCGTAGCAACCGGTGCATATAAGCAATTTAAAAATGGCGCGTGTACCAATTGGCCGAAATTAATAACAAATACAATCGCAAATAGAAATGAGGACGGCTCCGTAAAATGACATAAATAGCCGGCCATTAAAAAGTACAGAATGTCCTCAACCACAGTTCACCTTTTCGGCTCACACACAAAAACTCGCAAATACGTGAAGCCACCTAGACATAGAAGCAGGTCTATCGTTAAAAAGAAAAAAAAAAAACAGAAATAGTCAACTGAAATGTCAATCGTAAGCGGCCATCAGCAGATGGCGGCAAAAGCTTTCGTTTGTTCAAATGATAAATCAGTCAGCTGGCAGTATCCGACGGGAAAAGATGTCCCTCAGGCAGCTAGCCTGTACCGAAATCAAATAGATAGATACCAAATATTCCAAGATATCGTATCGCTAAACACAGCAAAGCCTCAACACAGACCCTTGCGGAGGATTCGCCTGCAATATTGAGTCTGCGAGAGTCAGTTGGGACCGTCTTTTATCCAGGCACATTGATCTTCTACGCATAAAGGTATTGCAAGCAATGACCACCGGTTTTCATTGGCTGCACTGATAATGTCGTCGTCGTCGTCGTCGTCGTCGTCGTCGTCGTGTTATTTGGAACGACTTTTAAACAAATTTACGCCTAGAGCAGTGGCTCGAATTTGACATTCCAAATCGTCGCTAGGCCAAAAATTCATTGAGTTACTAGGTTAGTTTATGTCATAACGTATAATGTCAGAGTAGAAGTTGTAGGCGTTGCTCGCGATCTGCAATTAAGCGAAGAAGGACGCGCGCCATTTCTTAAACTTAACACGTGTATACTGCTTTCGTCTCAGACATTTTTGGGCTGATAATAGTATATTTACCCTATTATCAACCCAACAATGTAAAACTGATAAATAAAATAAACAATGATAAACTGATAATAACGGAATCCAAATATTCATAGTTGTATTATGGCAATAAACATTATATAAATCAGGTAAGAAAAAAAGGTAACGACTTTTGAGACTCCATGGAATTCTGTGACGCGCAACAGATAGTTCTACAAAACCACATACGACATATTGCCAACATATACAATATATACAATGCGAATTCTACTCATTTAAGTGAACTTGGTAGTACGTGGTCGACATCGAGTGACTGTGGGACAGATTGTGCATGACGTCTAAAAATTTGTCCCCCTAGTCGTAAGAAAAGCTGAGCTGAGAAGAGTCTCCCCAATTACTTCTTCCTCTGATTGGACTAGGACTTACTAGCGCTGCTCGTAACCAGGAAAACGGGCTCCAGTGTCCTATTTGGTAAGAGACAGTTTATCAGGCCGTTTCCCGCCAAGATAAACAAGTACAGAAAATCATAACAGAAAAAACAAAGAGCCTACACACCAACAGATTTACGAATGGATTTAGATTGGTGTCGCGTCGAAATGAATCAGAATAAATAAAAGTTAAACAGTAGTAGCAGATTTTACGCGTGCGGCGAAGTTTATACCAGCAGCAGTTTCGGCTATATATATATATATATATACGCGTTACGGGTTGCGTTTTCGGAATGTCTGTTTCTTTACAAATTGCAAACAAATCTCGTTTGTAGCAACAATTACATTTTAGCTGAATCAGGGTCAGCGTCACACGCTTGTATCGACAGTAGTAACTGTTCAATAGAAGCAACGTCATACAAAAAAAGCCTTTGTGGGAATTTTTTTTGTTTCAAATGCGTCTCAATAATTCATTATGTGCGTACATTTACATTCTGCTATTTAGGGGTTTAGCTCATTCTCATTGTAGAGGCCGCAATAAAGCCCCGAATCACGGGCGCGAACTCGCAACGACTTCTGAAATTGAGCGGTCTACCTTATACATCTATGGTGATTATTCTACCGTAGGTGCGCGCCTAATCCATGGAAGCGCAAAACATATGCGAATCAATTGTATTTGTCAACTATGACCAAAACTGAGCTTTTTTGTTTTTAATAATTAGTATAATAATAATAATAGCTTTGTACAACTCCAGCAATACTGGGCAGTTAAATTATCTTTATATTGCAAGAAACACGGTTGAGATTATTGTGTGTATGCATGCATTTTCTTATAGTGTTTCTATACAACACAATTGCCCATAGTATATATGACACATAGGCACTGTACAGCGCAACCTAAACGTTCATCTAGTTTTTCTTTTATAGTATATAACGTACCTAACGTTGGTCAAATGCTTCACATGAGAAAATATGTGAGATTTTCTCTAAAAGTACACTTTTTCTTTCAGTCGAATGGCCTTTCTTTTCAGACAGCTCTAAACCATGGCCGAAAACAACAAAAACGAACTACATACTCATCTTCAACAGTTTCCACATTAAATCACATGTCAACAGAGGCGCGGGTCCGCTAGGACTGACGTATTAACAACAATCGCGTCTTTACTACACTTGAAAAATATCGACATCTTTTATTCTTGGACAATACTGAAATCAACTTTTCTTTGTATCATCATGCACGTCCCTCCTGTGTCTATGCCATCTCAGTTGCTACTTTCTTTCTGCTAAAAAGCATACCACTTTGGGCCCATTAGAAAAGGCCTCCTTCTGCTGTTATATCGAGCTATCTATCCTATTTGCAAGTATGCCCACCTTCGTAACGTTTATATCCGTCCTACCATTTGGGTGGCTTTGCCACCAAAATAATAATGTATACCTATGTCATATATATAGTAGTATTGCCTATGTTTGTTGGCTCGATCCGTGCAGCAGCGCTGGTGTCTCTGTACTATAAGGCACCCTTCTCTCTATTTTCTCCTACCATTATTATCACTAATACCAGCTACAGCATCAGGCTTTCGCCAGTTTTGCCAGTCAGTGGTTGTCTTCATTAACAACGACGACAACGAGAACAACAGTGACGCTAATCGGGATAATAACATTCATTAGGAAACCAGAGGGTATCAGAATCGGTGGCAGGCGTCACAAGAGAACGGCAGTGGTGATGGCTTGTACAGCGGCGCTGGCAGATTCGTCGCGGTCCCTTCGGTAACCTCTATTCACCACCTATAAATAGCCCCCGTAGGAGAAATCAAAAGACACCCAACCCAGCAGTAACGAAGAACATCAGCGCGACTCTAGAGTTGGACTCACTGAAATTCCTTCTCGCTTTATCCATTCCCTGAGGCTCGCTCGCCTACAATCTCTCGTTCGGCCCAGCTTTTCTTTGCTTTTTTCTCAATCCGAAAAGGAAAGCACTTTAAACTTTTGCAATACTGAGTCCGAGCTGTAGGAGGTTGCCAGGTACACTGGTCGAGTAGACGGTGAATAAGACGGCGACCAGTGTAACGGCTAGGGGAGCAGGCTAGCAAGCAATGAGCGGAGATGAGCCTAATAAGACATCGAGGACGAAAAGCAGCGCCTATTCTTCGTGCTCTTTCGCCTGATCTCTCATAGGGTTTTTCAACATGGCCCAGCACAAAGCAGTGCCTGCCTAAACCCGTTCAAATAGTACCTGCCGCTTGGTCAGAGCTATTACAATTACTACAGAATGACATCGTGTCCTGCTGTGTGCCCAGATTAACAAGAGCAGGTCACCCCGCCTTAAACCAGCTGGAGAGGACCAGGTGCCTGTTTGTTCGCTGACCGTAGAGGAACAACCTTATGAAGTATACGATACGCTGAACGAACATGCGGCGCTATCGTAGGATAACGCGACAATAGGAAAAAAATCCTAACCTTGTCTTTCTTGATTTTACGAGAACAACTAGATGATGCGCGCTACTATAATAATAATAAAAAAAATTCATAACATTTTTATGTCTCAATTTTCAGTAAATAATAACAAGCAATACGATCTTCATCTGTATGCAAGGTTATTTGACGTCGCCGGACATCATATACTGAACAAGGAACGTTAATTGATTGATTCAAATCCGAAAAACAACCCCTACTTCGTAGTTTTCGGTTGTTTTTGTTTGTATTCAGCCATGAAATTTAGTGTTTGTTAGTTTGGTAAACGATCCGCAAACGCCATCTGATCTCACGATAAACTCATCTCCAAAATCATCTCTTACTAGCTATGAATTACTGTATATCAAGGTATTTTCTACTAGCGGAGCACATAAGACGATACGAGGCTACTCAGCAAGCGTCTCGTGGCCCTATAATGTCAATAAGCTACGGGATAGAAGGATATATTTGTTTATTTATCCTAGGCTTATTGTATTTAATGTCGTATGAACGCGAAAGCGTCGTAGACCCTCCGTTCTATTTCAATATAATTGCAGTACAACTCATTGACGTACTATTTGTATTCTACCTCCATAAACAAGGAAGCATTTCCTTCGAAAATCCTTCAGTTTCCTTTAAACATTTAAAACTTAGCTGCCATTAAATCAGACTCTCGATTATACATTTTACTTGTCTCTGCCGTTTCTTTGGTCCATCAGTAGCTCAGATGGTTCCGTCGAATAATTTCCAGTCATTCTTGACACTTGATCAATCGATCTCAATGCCAACTAACGACACACTTTTTTTTTCTAAAAAAACTATCGTCACCATACTTCACAAATTCGCCGTTCATGCAGACAGCGCTAGCAGGTTTTCGCCTGCTCTTGAAATTATTATTTCTCTGCGCTACACATCAATCCTTTGGCTCGGTAAGACTTCTTCCGTTAAACAACGAACCTGTTGTTTCCGACAGACCAATCCGCCGGCGAGTCTCGTGACACCTTTCATCAACTCCTGTCGTTGTCTTCGTCATAACCATCAGATATCTATGGCCAACATTGGCGCCAGCGAATTGTCGATGAATGCAGCAGATTGAAAGCCATTATTATTCTTTTTTGCTTCCTACCCTTCTAGCTGGGGAACTGCTAAAGCAGCTACGGCTCCCGATCAAAGTAAGGCAAAGCCAATTCTAGACATCCGTGTTTCCTCGTTTTCGAACGTCCAGTAAGGGACTACGAGCTAGTAAAAAAAAGTTATTTTAATAACAATGATGAGCTGCAAAAGTGAAAATAGATAACGATGGTTATTACTTCTCTCTCTCTCTCTCTCTCTCTCTCTCTCTCTCTCTCTGCGTTGCAATGTGTGCCAAGCAAACTGTGAAATGAGTTCTAATAAGAACTAATACATATATATATATATATATATATAGTTAAAAGTTGGAAAGTACCAAAGCTAAACATCCGTTCTCGCATTGTTGCCCTAGCTACAATTAAACGAAACTGTTATTTGAATCAATACGTTTCCGTCTCTCCTTGCAGCATATAGGTTATCCATATGAAGCTGACCAGACATCGATCCAGCGGCTCCCTTGAACTCTTAGGTGTTCCTTCTTAATGCAATGTTATATAAAATGTTTAGAATCGACGCTTGCGCGAACGCTGATAAGTGATAAAACAAATCGATCACCCGTTTGTATGAAAAGCGTTTTTTTTTCTTCCTTGCGCTTCGCTACAAACTTAGATACCTCAAACCAGCGTTTCAAAGTTGGCTCGAGGCTAAATATAAACTCTATTGAAGCTGGCGCCGATAGACACGTAGGACATAACTAGCTCACCTATTTAGTAAGTCGAGTAGATAGCCTCTAAATTCACTTGATAAAACATAATAGTGCACAGAATAGCTACAAACCGCTTAAGGGCAGGCAGGCAGGCAATAGCAAGGGCCTAGACTGTAACAATTTTTAAAACCTTTTAGCAACTATCTCAATTCTACTCTAAATCCCAGTGACAGATTATCAAACGTCGTGGGAGCTGTTGCTGTGAGGAGAAGGCTCGCTGGTGATCGATTGATGCGGTGGGCTTATGGTTGAGTCCGCAAACTTGGCTTTGACAACTCACCGATCGTGGACTAGGTTCGGCTACTCTGCCCAACAACAATCGTTAATACTTGCATTAGCGATTTGAGTTGCCAACTGTGACAAACAATGCGCTACGAGTAAGTTAATAACTTTTAGATTATAAACGTAATTACACTAACTCTTAGCTGGCTTTGGATACTATCGATACGTGAGTCGTCGCTAATGCTTGCCCTACACTAGGTAGCGAAACAGGCCTAACAACAGGCCCTCGAACTGACGAAAAATTGCCAACCACACAGTCGACCGTAGAGCAAAATTCAGATTCACTCTCAACGACTAAGCAATTTTGTCCGGTTGACGAAAACGCGCACGTATTGTGCCTATAGTTGATGCGGATCATTTAAACTGATGGCAGCATCAGACTGGAACAAAACACCAGTAAGCCAATAAAAGCGTTTATTGAAATTTTTTTCTATTCCGATAACATCATACCGAACACCTGGTAACAAACATACTACCGCTATAGTAATAAAAAAAAAGAACTATAACACTACTAATTACTCTAGATTTTTTATAGGATTTCTGTAGATTCATTTTATAGAATTGCAAAGCCAGATCTTACTTTTTCCTTACAACAATACGTTCAGATGGCACAAATTGACAACCACTATCGACAAGGTTCAATGGCTGTTAATGTATTAGCCATTGTTTGGCTAATATCACACAAACATCGAGCTCTCGTGATCGCCCTCGTATCTCATCGACGTCTCTCATCTAGCCATGCTGTTTCGACAACGCCGTCTCATCGCAGCTGGGCTTTAATCATAGCCACCGAATCAAATCAAGCCGCGGGAGATTGCTATTGGCTTCCCAGTCAACTTGCTTATGGGTAAGATGGCCAGAGTTGCCCACTCGGCCTCAATTAAAACAGCCATATAGAGTGGTTTCGGATAGACGCCGTCTCGAAGATGTCTCATCATCAGTTTCGTATCAGCATACGGTTTAAATTGATGGATTTAAATGGCCACCGCAGACATCTGGAACGCCGCAAACGTCGCCGTGCTGACATCAGCCTGAAGTGTAGCGACCAAAATATGTGTATTTCCTATCAAAAAATTAAAAACTAATACCAGCGAAACATGTGATGTCGTCGACTAAAAACCTACTACGAACCTAAAAAAGTATTTTTATCGCTGCTGATGACTCTTGGTGGAATCAACGATCGGATCGTACTAAGCCCGCATTACTCCCAGTCTAAGCCGGTCTAATAAAAAGAATCAAGAAAACATGTAGAACTGTGAAATTTCTACAAGAACACTATAATTCGATCTCTAGTTCATACTGTAATTATTTTCTATTAACACTGCTTACGAGCTCATTTTCATGGTGACTGTTTTGCGTTCAAACATAATTTTGGGCAATATTTCAATAACAAACAGTTGAAACGTCCCAAATAGCTAAGTCAGATCGGCCTCCACCACCGATAGTCTTCTCCATCGGCCAAAAAAATCCAAAGTTCTATTATACTACAATCTCGCTTGCCTATAGACATGTGACAAACATCGGTGACGGTGCCAAGGTAAACTTTCTATGGCATTCCACATCGCTGCAGCCGCTACGATGACGTTCACGTCAACCCAATCTGCTAAAGCCAGCTGCTGCTGCTGCTGTGGCTGTTCACCACACGTAATGCTGAGTCGATCTGGCCAACATTCTTAGATACGAACAGTTGGCCCTTTCCGACACGACCTCGCATGGCTCTGTCTGACGCTGTCTAGATAGACTACAATACAGGCGAGATCCAGCCAGGAGTAATCATTGCGCGAACAGTTGAATGCACAACGAAAGGAAGATTTCAGCGCTAAATTTCATTGCAATCCTGCCTGGATCGCTCGCCGACGGCCATCGCAATACACATGGTCCTGAAGTAAACAGCTGTGTCCACAGCAAACATATCACAGGTTGGTCGGACCCCAAACGAAGCGAGCAGAAGAAATTTGACGTGAGTGAAGCAAACACCAGCCATGGAGCGGCGATTGCAGAAAAAAAAACGTCCCTTCATTTCGGCGCTTAAAAATGCCGTCTAGATCTATTATCTTAATGACAGCGATGTGTAGCCAGACCGTAGAAGTGGTTAAGCACAATTACGTGCGGGATGTGGTGACAGCATACGTCATGGTGTGGAACGTTACATTATAGACTCGAACAAAACTATAAACAAAAAATCAATGTTTCAAATAGTCTTGTAAACGTGGAGAACGACAGGGCTAACGTGTAATGAGTACTTAGCGTAGACACTTCACATATATATAGGCGGACCTCTTCCCTATGCTTGGACAGGGGAGAAAAATTTGCACTGGAAACTTTGGAACTAAGAAAGCGCATTGTTAAATTAAAAAATTCATAAATTTATCCCGATCACCTATAACACGGGAGTGATGCCCTTTACATCCCATAAAAGTGTAATATAAAATGAATGCATCATACAAAATTTCTCAGCATCATAAACAGCAGTGCCGCACTTCGTTATCATATAACAGGTTGGATTTCAACAATCACCCGGTCTGTTCATTTCTATTTTTGTAATGATGTATAGGCCCCAAAAGCATGAAACGTTTTCTTAACTTGATATACTGGTATTATGCAGCCATTTAAGAATAAACCGCAACAACAAATCGACGACATCGATCAATCACATCGTCAGACTTAGACGTTAGCAATGCTAAGCTGGTAATAATAATAACGTCGCCGTTAACATGGCGACATTCGTATTCATGGCGACTTATTTCTACTGTACTCTCTGCAACATCAACGAGACTAGTCATCACAAGAGCAATCAATATGGATCTGTTTCTCTTCTCAACTCATTATCACTACTGGTGCCGTCCTGTTTCCTCTGCAGTCACAATGCGTTCCTGCCCCTGGGTCGAGACAATTGCATGAACGACCTATACAAGAAAAGCCGGTGACGAAGTCGATGTCAACACGTGACGTAACGGGAGCGCCGTCAATGTCAGCTGCTGCTGTTATGGCACAGTACAGGACAATACATTGGCGCTGGTGAGCCACGGGGCCTGCCCGACGTCAGGAGCCGGCTCCGCTTAACGGCAACGCTGCTCCGTCAACGGCAAAGGCAGACGTAACTGGCGCACTCGACTCTTCCGCTTTCGTCGTGGCTCCTGGCGGCGTCGATGTGGCTGACTCCGTACGCGGCTGCCGGGAGAAGTTCCTGAGTAGAAAGTCAATGCACTCGTCCATGCTTCGCTATGCCACCATAGGCAGCCCGGCTACACAACGGGTGCCCCCGCTACAGTTGGAAATACTGTCGCGGTCGTTTTTGAGTACGCTGATGATGATTATGATGATGCTGGTGGCGGTGACTCGTGATACAGGAGCTGATATCCATTAGTTCACGCAACTGACGGGTCCTCTGCTTTTACTGCTTCCTTGGGGCACGCATCGAATAAAACACTGCTCTTGCATCTGTCAAGTGATCAGTTCGCATGCTGATGTGTTTACCTATATATATTTACATTTGTTATATTGTTATACATATACACATATCTGTACATACATTTGTTAATTGTAGACCGTAAAGCTTGGTCAGGTCGGCCGAAGCAACGGTTTCCGCCAAAGCAAAAAGTCCTAAGACTTACAATTCAAGCAAATTTTATAGGTGCATCAGAGGCAGCAAAGGTGACAGGGTTACAAACGTGATACAGTGACAAATGTGCAGTATAGCTCTGCGAGCTATACTGTAATAAAGCGAGTGATACTATAATAAACTACAAATAAACCAGTTCAAATGGATGACCGCTCGCTAATTCATTGCTTAACAGATCAATTGCCAATGCCGTCTTTGCCGGTATTCTGAACACAAGCGGTCCGGCTTAAAGCAATGAATAGTAATGCTACAACGAAAGGCAACGAAGAATCAATCGAAAAGAGGTCGAATTTTTAGATGGCCAAAGGTCCAGTAAATGGTATCCATGACGAGTAAATAATGTTTATTTACTGTGACCAAATTTAGTAGTGACATCCATCAGGTATCAGTTGCGAACCCAGCGACAACTTAGTTGAGCACTGTCTAATTTTCGGGTACTCTTTGCCAGAACTGTGAAAGCAGACATCAACCTAAATCATACTAGAAATAGCATTGTTTCTCCTCCGCTGTTATTTCTTGGCTAATTAATATGCGCATTTCTCCTACATTCTCCATTTACCCCCATATAGTTCTGTCTCGGCTAATATCTGCCCAACTTAGGTACGAGACAATTTTCGTACGTCGCACCTACAACTATGTATACAGTATATCTATGTCGTATTTGATGCATTAATACCATCGCATCTCGGCCATAACCGGCATGAACGCGTGTCTATCCGCTCATGATATCTCTTGCTTGCCGGATGCTTTGCTTAGAGCTATGGTTGTGTAGCTTCCGTTGACCATGTGGTCGTTTTGCTGGCGTTTTCACGCTGCACAACAGGAAGGCGGGTAGAGCAAGCAAGCAAGTAGCACGCCATCTGCTGAAAGCTGCTAGAGAAAAGCCAGGGAGGAAACGATCGAGCAAGCTAGCCTTTTAGGGGCCTCATTCATTATGATGCAGCCAACGGGAACAACGACAACGACGAGATCGACTGACGACGTGGACGCAGGCATCCATTGCTTCTTCCCGCTTCTTAAGCGGCCACCATCAGCAGGCTACTTATATATATATATATATAGCCCACTGGCCTGTTCTATAGTAACTGCGAAATGCCGGCAGTCGATAGCAACTGGAGACCATGCCAGCGTTTCTGTAACTCAAGGCCACCATGCCTACACGACATAAAAGTTGAACGATTTTAATCTGATATAGGTTCTGATCTTATTAGAAACTTACATAGAAATAGAATCTTGTATCGGCACACAGTTTGGCGTTGTTAGAGCTTTTTATGATCGATGATGTTTGTGGTAGATGACACCATAATAAGGGAAGCCGGTCATTGTACACAAAAACTCCTTTACCTTCCCGCAGCATTTAGCTAGTCCATGGAATACTGACCTGAGGGTCCGCTGCATGATCGACGAAGGATTTGCACATATCCTCTAGGCGTTGTACACGTGGCAAATATTTATTTTTGTGACGACGACGACAACAACAACAACACCACCACCACCACAAACTCGTGACACAAGCACAGGGCACAAATAACACACCTTTTTTTTCTTTTCAATTTAACGTGATTTCCCTTTCTCCGCTTTTCCGCTATCACCCTATCTAAATCGGCTGACAGCTCGCACACAATCATACACTATATTGAAGCCTTGGCAGTGTAATCAAGAACTGCATTGATCCCACAGCAATGTGCTACCGCTGTCAGCTCCTAGACAAGCCTACGAGTGACAACGCTTCGACAGAGTATTTGTCCCCTGTAACGAACTATCACTAATGTCCCACTAGGCACGATTAAAGGTGTATACAGAAACTCGAATGAAATCGGCAAACAGCATGAAGACGCACTTTTTCGTCTTGAGCTTGTTTCTTTGCAAGTAATTGACTCTATTTCCGAGCGAGCAGATGACAGCAGCGACAACAACAATGACGACAGCGTCATCAGTAAACAAAGACGATCTTGCAGCTGTTCAAGTAAGCGGCTCCCACTATCTACAAATGGGCGAATCTATAGAATGTCGAGCTTGTCAAAACGGTAACTGTGGGATATACCCTTTTGCCAAGAATGGCAATTAACGTCTGGTTGAATTCCTGTTTCCTTTTCGGTGTCCTCCCTCCCAGCGGTGGAAACGCGGGTGTAACAAATACGAGGCGGTGCTAGCCTCACTGAATGCGGTGTAATTCGATGGAGGTCGAAGAACAATGACGGACGGCCGAAAAGCGTTTCCTCTGCTACTGAACGATACGTTCAACGGATCATAGTCACAACAACCCTGGTTAGTTCTTGGCTAAAGCTGCAACGGTGCCTGGCTGATAGCACCGATTAATCCTAAATAGTTGTCGTAATGGCAGCGAAACCAGCCTGGTAGCTGAGACGAATCTATCTGGCAACGGTAGGCGACTTCGATTTTGTTCAGCCCTTTGAGGGAGCCGTGTAGGACGACTGTAACAGTAACAGCAGGACCATTACAGACTGACCTGTCCTGCGCGTTACTGCAACTGTGGCACAGTTTTCTAGGCTGCTGCCGATGTTAGCAACAAGCCGCTGGTCGATAGGCAGTAACAATAACAACTTTCGAGGGCAGAGATTGTATAAATCCAACGAAGTGACTAGCTGCTTCATTAAACTAGCTCTCAGTTAAAGCCGCTGAGGTCCAACTATCCATATGGGTCGTCCGCATTCGACGTTCGTTCGTTAGTGTCTACGAGGACAGCAGGTGCAGTTGATGTGGAGATCAAAGACTGTTTTGAGCTACTCGTAGTAGTTGTAACGGTACAATTATAATGAATCGCCTAACTCAAACAAATAGCCCTTCCCGGCCGAGAGTACGCTCAATGGCTACAGTGTCGTTGTATGCAGGTCGAGCGCGATTTGGGAAACGGTCTCCAGCGCCAGCGGCAACGATTGTTGTCGAATAGCGATGCTTTCGACCAACTATTATTGACGAAAAAAAAATAAGGTTCGTTACGCAGTCTCAAACCGACAGCAAGCGTAAAATAGGGTGGAGGTCGATTCGAAAGTTCGTACACTCGAATATATCGAGGTGATAGGTGAGGAGTTTATCTTGCATTGCATAACGGTCTTTCGCGCGCGCGTGTGTGAGTTCGCAAATGTACGGCTACTTTCAGTTTGTTGAGTTATTTGTTGTTCGCTTTGAGCTTCTGCGATTTTCTTCTGCCTTCCTCCGCGTAGTTCGTTTGTCCTCCGACAATATTTGCGCGTGTTCAACTTAGTGAGCGTGTCAGACACGCAGCCACACACGCGGGCACTCTTGATGGCTCAAAGAGAGTAGCTCACGTACTCACGTGGGCTCCAGTACAGCAAGCTATCACATACATGCAGAACTTCATGTGACAGTAGAAAAATCCCATTTGATCGACTTTACCACGCGCCAGTAGCGATCGCGCTCGCTGCTGCTACTGCTACGAGAGGGAGTGAATGTGTCGCTGATTATATGTTTTTACTCGATTATGATTAACTTGTCGAATATCCCTTCACTCGTGGCGCTAAGAACACAAAAGAGCGTGAAAGCTGTCTCCCTTTAGGGGCATTTAAAGACACGGCAATAGCAGCTAATCCAGTGTGGTACAGGGGGCTATTGTGCTGTAGTATTGATCACTTTTGTCACATGATCAGAGACTCCATACATCCGTTCAGTCGGTGAGGCAGGCAACGAAATTTTGCAAGCACACAACATATAAATACGGAAAGATATTCCCGCCGATTCTTCTTGCACATGGACACAGCCACACGGAGAAATACATCCACTGGAATAAACACAGACACTCCTTCCTGCGATTTTCTACAAAGGGCTTGCAAGCGAGAGAGGGAGGGAGGGAGCGAGCGAGCAAGGAGAGAGGAAGACGAGAGAGAGAGAGCGAGGGAGAATGAGCAAAGTACAGCAACAGATTCTTGAAATCCAACTCGGTAATCTTCTCTATGCTTTTGTGCTCCAGAAATGCAAACGCCTCTCTTCGCGCAAGTGAGTCCAAGAAATACGGCGTCCTAAGGAACGATCGCTTTTTCACTCTTATAGAGAGAAGCTAACACAGGCATCCGTCGACGTTGCGTTTGACCTTAAACGGAAGCGGTCGACAACACAATGGCAGTGAAGGATTCCCACCAACAAGCGCAAAAGTGATAAAGGCAATGAGGATAATCGGCTGTGGTGCTCTCCTGCTGCACTTGGCCTAGACAGCCGTGAAACGGACATTGAGAGAACACGGACAGGCAACGAGCGGCTGCACTCCGTCGCCAATGGTGGCTGTGGCGGCACGGCGACCACAGACGCAAGCTGCCGAAGCCAGCAGCTAAACTGGGACACCACTCACGCACAGATACGCGTCAACGGGTAGAAATGGGTGCAGTGAGCGAAGCCAATGACGGCAGGAGCATTCACAATAGCGGCAGGACTATTAGTGACAATAGCACAATACACCACCGCCCCAGCACAGACCCACACCCTCTCACAACGACGACACTCAGCACACTGAAGGGGCAGTGCATTGGCCACAGCAGCGGGGATGGCGGCGAGGGGAGAGAAGGTTGCTCCGACGGGAAGGACTGTGTGGGGCGCGGGCACTTTTAAAATGTCTGGTAACATATCAACATCAAAGCGAAGCGGACGATATGGCAACAAACATCGCCAAGCCGCATCGCCTAATGATGACAATAACGATGCGCTGATACGCCAGCAAATTGCAGAGAAAACCAACGAGGGTTTCATTGAGAGGGCGCTAGTTTTCTAGGGCAATCAGAAGCTAGCGGAGGAGAACGCTTGGCAAATGTGAAAGAAAATAGCGGCAAAATAACCAGGATTGGAAATATCAAGTAAACCGAACTCGTCTGGATGTAATGACAGCTGAACAGATGTCGGACGAACATGAACACAGTACTAAAAAGTGCGCACGTCGGATTAAGGATTATAGTAACTTGTCTTGCAGCTGCAGTGTATTATTAAATTTTAGCGACGACCTCGATTTGTATGTGTCTTGAAACAAGAGTTAACTGCCCAGTTATAGCGCAGCCCAACCCAATTGTCACACACTTGTCTCAATTATGTGAACGCAGGCACCAAGAGTAACGATTTACTGCGACAATGTTTGACACCTGAGAATCACACTGAATTGTTTTTTGGTCTTCAAGGCCAACATGAACAAGTTGAAGGATTCACTCAAACTTTTTTGGAAGCAATTGCGGCATGTTTCGTAAATAATGAAACAGAAGATAGGTGTTCAAAACGACAACAGTTCATAGAATTTAAAGTTAACTTAAATTCGAGTATATATCAAACTATGTTTTGCCTACATTTGCACTTGATAGCTGTTGGTGTATTATTACTAATATAAGAAGTTTTTTTGCAGCGGAAGTTTACATGACAATAATCGAAAAATACACTCGATACCAATATCTACCAAAAAAATCGTATCGAATCTAGAAAAAGTTGAAAATCATCGATGATTAGTTCGATCAAAGAACGAATCGAAGAAAACAATATAGTCGCACCACGCTTTTTATGTTCTTTGAAGTTATTCATTTCACTTTGAATATATATATATATATATATATATATATATAAGTAGTCCACTACTAAAACGGCTTAAATAAACTAATGTTGCGATTCTGCGCCAATTGTTATGTAGAATTGTCAATCATGCTCTTCGAAAAATTAGTACGGCATCAGAAACTCCCTTTCCATTTTGTCGGCTCTCGCCGTTAGTTGGGCCTGACTTCTCTGCGACGCCTTCGCTCCACGGCAGCTCAGTTGATATTTAGCGGAGTCCCTCACATTGATACGTGTCTCTATGGCCGTCCCGCGGGACTCTTGTTTGTTGTGTCTACACACGACTAGAGCAGACATCCACTCGCCAAATGAATCTCGCCCAGACGACGGACAACAAGAAGCCGACCAAAAACATCACTCACCGAGAAAGAAGTCGGGCGCCATCGATGGAAACTCAAATTCGCTAGTGAAAATCGTTGTTTGGATGCTCTGCGCGCCTTTGCCCACAGGTTTCAGTTCACCCCTGGGATAGCTCTGTTTTTGGTGCGTGTGGTGGCTACTGTTGGATTTGTGGGAAAGCTTTTGGTGGGGTCTGTTTCGCCGGTTACGCGACGGTCGGTGCTCGATAATATAAACGCATCTGGCGCCAGATTTAGGTAAACCCCGGCCTATACCAAGGACTGCAACATGACGACTACGTCAGAATCTTTGACTGAAGAACTGCTGTTCTTCGACACGTTCTCCCATTGCGCCAGTGAGGTGAGTTACGAGGCTAATTACCAAAAAGAACAATGGCCAATCTAGGAGACGAACGTGACATAGAACGCTGCCTAGAAATAGGTTGTTAGCGGTGAACATTTTTGAAGGCACATATGAATCATTTGACTTTAACTTAACATTGAGTTTTATTTGCTGATAGCAATCCAAACAGCGTCAGCTTTTTAAGAGTTTTGGCTAGAATAATCGTACTAGATAAGAGCTAGTTTCAAAAAAAAAGTTGTCTACAGAACCTACCCAGTTATTACAAAAACCAATCACTGTATTGGCATTTTAATAACAGCCTTTCCGATAGCATTATCAACTACGCTGAGCTAATACATCGAATCTCATTGAATAGTTATGCAAGAAGTCATATCGAAAACTACCCATCTAAATAGTAAATGCTGCATGATTATGATTCGTTTTCACCAAAGAGGGCATATCGAACGATTGGTAATTCAGTGAAGGGGATGACTGTGATTTTTATCAAAATTTTTTTCTGGAAATGTCAAATGTTTTTCGAAGAAAACATGAAGCGACGCTTTTCAATATGCGTGTACATTACCGCTGATTACATTAGCAAAATTTTCTTTGTTATTTTCATCCCAATCTTTTATTTACAGTTCAATAGGCATAGGTACATTTTATAATAACATACTTACAGTGGTCAAATAATGGTAATTTTTATTCAAACGTTTGTCTAATTTAACTGCTAGCATTCAGTCCATTTGTGAATTCGTCTTTTTGTTTGCACAAAGAATTACTATAACACCTGCTTTCATATTTATCAATTAACAGAATGATTTATTAAAACCTTATATATAATTTCTTTAAAATAATTGATTAATATTATTTATTTACAAAATAATGCCTATAAAATGTTGCACAATGCTTAATGTAGGATACCGAATCAAATATTCTGTAGAAGTTGTTCTGAAAATACCTAGGTACCATCCTACCATTTTAATCTAAAAGAACCGGAAAAATTATATAAATGTAAGCCCTCACATCATACATTCTAGCAGTAGTAGTGTAGTATCTTTTAGGTAAAATCTGCATTTGTTGTCTGTAGCGTATTTAATGGATAAGTTTAAAACTTTCCAGCCAAGCAATGCTTACTTTGTTTGCTCGCTAGGTAAAACTAATGTTTATAAAAATCTCTTTGACCTTGTATCATGTATATCAATAAACATAGACGATTTCAATTAAAACTGTGGCGAAATGTCGAGGTGACAAAAAACTGGAAAAAAAATATTTTCTCATATTTGACTCTAACTAATCTAATTCAGTCAATGCTTTGAAACAATTCAGATGACATTTTCTTTTTTTTCTATATATATATATATATATATACGATATAGTTTGAGACACAATATATAATGACATAATATACAACACTGCTCTCTCTCTATAGCCAGTGAAATAGTGCTAACCGAAATTGAAGGATCAAATATGCAATCAATTTCGGTTAGCACTATTTCACTGGCTATAGAGAGAGAGCAGTGTTGTATATTATGTCATTATATATTGTGTCTCAAACTATATCGTTGTGTGATTTTATGATGTACCTGTTATTTCCAACTTCTGATTAGCTACGCTTGTCTGTATATTCTTACTTTACAAAGCGTCCGTTTTTGTTTCGTCCGTTCAGGAATCGGGGAACATGGATCTCGTGCAGTTCCCTCAGCCCGTCGAGGTGTCGGAGGTAAGGGTAATTCCGCTCGGCTGTCGAGTTCAGGCAGACTTCCCCGGTGGACACCCGCGTCTCGGGGCTACAAATCCCTCAGCATTTCAGGTATTCTATTTTGCCAGACGATTTTTGCCATCGAAAAGTTCAATTAGGGCTTTTGTTCGACCCCGTATTCATAATACGTTAGGCAGTATGTGACCGTAAGTACGAGCTACGCATTTTCTCATTCTACCTATATACCTCACTCGATTCCGTTTACAGTTGGAGCTCTTCGTGAACGATTTATCACGACGAAACTCGTCAACATTCGTTCAGCTCGGTGAATTGGGATTCACACGGGATGAGATCCGATTCGTTCCACGTCGGGTACCAACAGACGGTCTACTTATCAAAGGCGGATACACTACAATCACTTTGGCCGTGTACGGGAATCTCACTAGGCTTGAGCAGGAGAACACCCCGCCACAACAGCCGCAGCCAGTTCATCATCATCATCAGCAACTGCAACAGCAGCAGCAGCAACAGCAGCAGCAGCAGCAACAACAACAGCAGCAACAGCAGCAACAACAACAACAGCAACATATAGTTGCACAGCAGCAAGTCCATATACAGTCCCAACAACACCAACACGTCGTTCCTGCTCAACCGGAACAACCTCCTATTAGCGGACATAAAGTCGGCATGTATCATATTTTATCATGTTTGGACCATGACCAATATCATAATTCACTGGTTACGGCTGTACCACGTATAATTACTTCCCCAAAAAGGGTAAATGCACTTTATTAGAATGAAATTTTAGTAGAACAAAGAAAAATATATTTAAATATTAAATATATAAATATCTCCACCTAAAAGCATAACGTGGCCTGGTCATTGATGACGTTGCTAGTTCGTCAGAAAATAAGTCCGTAAATCATTGGTGCTGCGTCGCTTTTACATCGTTCTCGTATTTAACAAGGTCATATTATCAACGGATTATATTTCGTAATATTTATCATTACTATCGTTACGATTATTCGCAGCTGATTGTTAGAATATATATATATCTGAACTAATTAGCACTGTGCCATGTTGTGTAGCAGACGATAAGAAGGTGCAATGCTCACCAACAGTTCCCGCGAAATTTTAAAAACGAATTATTCATTTACTTCATGTTTCTCTCGATCTTGACACTTTCTTGTAGAGCATGCAATTGGCCACACGCACGTACATCACTTGAAACAGCAGCAAACTCCAGCCGAACAGAAACATACACCTGTGGAGGTACCTCTCGAGTGGAAATCCGAAACGGAGCCACAACAGGATGTACGACAGACACACGCCCATTATAAAGATGGTGAAGCGCGGCATCTGCGAGAGGTCAAAGAGCAGTCCGCCCATTCAACGTCTATCGTTAAAGAGTACAGAAACTCAGCCAGCTCTCCGCGGGACGACAAACGAATTTCACAGTTGGCAGGACACATAAAAGATGAGCCTTTTGTGAAAGAACAACATTCAAACGATGACGGCAGGTAACTGAACAGGAAATGAGATTTTCTAAACAACAGTTTTCCTATTCATCTGCGTATCAAAGCTAATATCATATTTCTAGAAATTGATAGATTTATGTCAATAGAAACGATTCCTAGATGTGCCGTCAGCAAAGAGCTTATTTGCGTCCCATTCATGGAAAGGTAGCCGTCATTAGATACAAAGAACGGGTTGTCGCTTACCGTATGCTTTGGCGATCATTGAGTTTAGAAAATGTTTATTTACAACCTGTTCTCTACGGACGTTTCTCTTATTTTCACAGATTTACTCCACCTAGCGGCGGTCTTTCTGCTAAAAAGCGGAAACGACCCCGAACTCCACCGATTCCATGTGAAATCCCGGCGGAGGCAACGTCATCACCACCCCTTCTAGTAGGTCGTCTGCTAAAGGAGGAAATTGACGATCGATCAGATAGTGGCGGTGAACGGCGAGATCGAAGCCGTCGAGAGGAACGGCACGGCCGCGACAAGGACATCCGAGAGATCAGGGACCAACATGACAGACATGAGTCGCGTCATTCAAAACGACAAAGGAGCGGCAGCAGTGGTGGGGACCGAGACCGCGCAGACAGCGGGCGAGAGGAATCCAGATCCGAATCTGCTAGAGTGGATTCTGGCACAAGAGACAGCGGAAGGTCACGAGAAGAACGTGAGCGAGACCGGAGCGATCGGGAGAAAGGTGAAGCAAAGGATCGGGATTCGAAGGATGGTGGGAAAGACCGAGAAAGGGGAGAGCATCGAGAACGGGACAAAGATCGCGACAGGGATAGGAGCAGGGAGGAGTCAAGGCGGGAGCGTCAGAGAGATAGCCGAAATACAGATGGAGCTTCGCGAACCGAACGCGGAAATGAGCGAAAGAGAAGCGAATCGTCTGATTCAAAGGATGAATTTTCTGATGACCTCGAAGAGATCTCGTCGGACGATGAGCCTTTCGATCCAGCTACAGCTATGATTGAAGATTCACCTAATGCTAGGGGATCGGGACCCAGCCAGGATGTCCTTGAGTTTATTGTTGACCTGAAGCAACAACTTGATGAAGAAGTGGGTTCAGCCAGTTTTCTTAGAGAAGGGAGACATCTGTCACCAGGTCTGGACAGTGTTAGGCTTGATGAACTAGTTCAAAGAGTAGAAGCTGAAGCCGTCGAAAGTCGAGGAGGTGAAAAATTTGTGTTGGCGATGGAGGATGTCGCTAGTCTTTTCGGGCCAAACTCAAGGATGGACCGCGTGCCGACTGTGGTTCGTCGTACGTTAATACAATGGTGTCGCGATGGGTTGGACTTTGACCTTGCACTCGAGCAGAGCCAGCCAGCGTTCAAGGTACGTCACCTCAAAGCAGGTCTGCGGCTTGTGGCTGCTGTGATGACGGCCTCTGATGAGGAAACTATGGCAGAACTGCTGAGAACTGATGTAGCCGGAGGACACTTCCTACGTCTTTACCTAAAGCCACATATGTATCTTCCTTTGAAGCTGCAGTTGGTTAGGTGTCTCGACATGTTAAGCCGTTTCCAGTGCGGACTACGATATTTGATGTATCATCGTTTTACATTGACGTTTGGTGATTCCGTCGAAGAAGAGTACACCTGCTACCAAGCCTTGGTTAAAGTGCTTTTGGAAAATCCTTCCAGTCGACTCAGTGTGGCGTTGTCATCCTTGCTAAGCAAATTGCACTTATGCGACCTGTGTGCAACGCTAAAAAACGTTGCTGTCGACCTGATGAACAGCGAGCCCGATATGGAGCCATCATTAGACGAAGCTGCGAGCATTCTCAAGCAGATTTTTGACACTCATTTAGAGGCGGGCACCACGATGGGGCAGTACCCGAGATCGCTGCCAGCCAAGGCAAAATTCGAGTCGCCAACATCTGTGGTTGATCCATACACTGGTCTATACTCGATGTATCGTTACAACGATCTGTTGGTAACGTGCTGTGTTTTGGCTGCTAGAAGCAAAGCGTTCCGCTCGACGTTAGGGAGCTTCCTCGATGAGATCATGTCAACTATGCCGGGATGTCTTTACTTGCTCGAGAAACCAATTCTGGTGCCCCTGTTAGAGCGACTGGTTCCAGATGTTTCGGCGACACTGAGATCGGTAGCGTTGATAAGTACAGTATTTGAACAGACCTCGAAAGAAATGACAGAAGATTTGCATGAAGATCTCGATCAGAATGAAATTTTGGTTGGGGCACTACATCGATTGGCTTCGTTAACATTAGAAAAGGCTAATCCACGTCGAGTAGAGGGCCTCGTAAAAGCGTTTCTTCTCGAGAATAACATTGAATCAATTCTGCAGTTCGTGCAGAGACGCAACGGTGAACCGATTATAAAGACAACAGTTTGTTCAGGCTATGCCGTTGTGCTTATCAAAACCGTCGTACAACTTGGGACGCATGTGGACTTCTATGACAAGTATCTCACCAAATTAATTGAGGTAAGTTTGGTAATCGGTATTCTTTAATCTTCTGGCAGATACAACAATAATGAACGTAGTACATGTTTACACCTACAATAGCCTAGTACATCTTGTGTGACAGTCTATGCTAGACATTCACGTTACCGAACAATTTGCACATATTTAAAAACATGGTGGAAACTGTAGGTCCGTTCCATTCTTTGTGAATTAAATGAAATGGGAACAATCATTATCAATGGCAATTGTGGTTGTGCGCTTATGCTGTATGGCTTTAGCTTTCAGAAACCAGTAGTCGACTTGACTCACTGTCGCCGTGGCTGGAGCCCTTGGCCAAACTCCAGTTTCCCTTAGAGCATACCTGTGTAGCCCTGCTGGTGACAGGGATCAAGGCATATATGCAGGAAAACGCCTTGCTTTGCCCCCAGATGATCGCTTCGGTTCGAACACTGCGAGGTATCTCGGCACCGGGAGACATTCTGCGGCCTGATGAACCGTTCCTTAAACATCGATATAATCTGGCTGAACTTTTCTCGCAGGATGGTCTTACGGTATTGTCACAGCTCATCGAAAAGCTTTGCGAGTATTACGCCGCGCCACTCGCAGTCAAGCTAGAACTCAGTTCAAAGGCCAAGGTACTTCGTGTGCTTCAGGTTCTCACTCCAGCGGTCGAAATGGTATCACAAATGCTGAAGATGGTTATCTGTTGCCGGGGTGCTGCATTCAAAGATCTAACACCTATACCAGTGCTGCTAAATGCTTACCAGCTATTCTGGATGTTAGGCGAGGAAAGGCTGAGCTACATCACAGTGACAACGTTGCTAGCGTATACACAACCGACGCAAGATGGCACAGAGACGGAGCAAACATTAAACAAAAGCCTTTGGACGATGATGCTCAAGAAGGTTCTCGTGAACCTCCGAAGTGGACCAAAGGCATTCGGAACAACGCTACAAGTTCTCTGCGAGCTGCTCCCACTCCCGCTGCCGATGAAGGTAGATCGGCCACTCGAAAGCGAAGAGGACGCAAAGATTCTGATTACAAATCGCAAGCTCTGGTCCGTGCATCTCGATCAGTGTCGGTCCGAGCTACTCGAGTTATATCAGACGTTGAGTTCGTCAACGGATCTTAACGTAATTCGTATGCTGGAACTATTCACAATACAAATATGTGACTTAAGTGCGCCATCCTGTCAGATGATCCTGGATATCCTGTCCGAGACGATTTCCACTTTTCCTAAAGAAGGTATCGATCAGCGCTATCTTCATGGTCCCCTGAGCTTACTTTCAAAGCTCTGCGAAAACCACCTTCCAGCGTCTGTTGGTGTCCTATTGCTATACGGCAATTCAGAGTCAGAAACCAATCCTTTACAATCCGCATTGAAGCTCCTGAACGAGTCGACACAGGATGTTCCGGTTGTGTCAAGCATACACTTAGTGCGAAGTGTGTTACTTAAGGCTCACAGGTATTCGACAAAGGAGATGACATCAGGCCTGATCAGGGCGCTTCTGGCGCACGCCGCTAGTGAAAGAAGCAAGCCCTCGACCATCCTCGAAGTGCTCCGCAGTCTTATCAGCATGAAAACCGAGGACGTACCACACACAGGTGAAATTCTGGGAGAGTGTATTCCTTTAATATATCAAGGTGAGTTTTAAAACTGCTGTATTTGTCATTAAATTTTGAAAGTACAACCGAAGAGTGCCTCTAACAAATGGATGGACGGACACAGTAACAAAAAGAGTCAATCGCAACTAGAAAATCCTCGTTAACCAGAAATCTTGTTTTCACAACGTTTTCGTCGCTCCAGCTGCTGACCAGCTTGGTAACAAATTCGCCGCCGAGTGCCAAGACAGTTTAAGTGGTTTACTAAGCTTAGTAGAACTCATAAAGAAACTTGAGGAGAAGGCGTTACGAGACCTGATGTTGTTGAAACCTACGGAAACTACAGCAGATAAGCCGCATCCTCTAGCTACGCTTAAGGACAAACTTAAGCAGGAATCAATTGAGGGACTGGAGACAACTTACAATGAGCTACAAATTGTTATTGATGAGCACCAGGTATTTTTCTTTTTTATTTACAATTTAATCTAAAATAAAGAGCAATTTGAAGCAGGTTTCTTTTTTTTGTAGTACTTTTTTTTATCCTTAAGGGTGTTTGATATAAAAAAAATATTCTAGCAAAAATCTTACACTTTTCTTGAAGAATATTTTTTATTTTGCTGAAAAGTCTAATATGTAAATCACCTATACGCTTAAAAACTGTTGGCTCGTGGCCATATAGAATAATGGTAATATAGAATATTTCGTTTGTTATTTTTTTCTACTTATATTGCATGTCGAACCCACTTAGGATGTGCAGTTCAGCGATATGGAGTCAACAACCTCAAGACCCGATACGCCTGCTCCCGAGAGCATAACGGCTCAGAAGAGCCTTGGCGAAATCTTTGAAGCTGAAAGGGTGGTATACATCATCGATGACATACCCGACGTCGATCTCGACGCTACCAGGTATGTTTTTATGTTTTAAGCATATGTTTGGTTTAAGACATCAAAGTGACGATAAGCTTTATAGACCAGTCGAGAACATGGAGAGAATAATGGAGCCATTCCGTTGTTAACGTAGAAAATTTTTTTCATTTGGTGATGGACGACATCCTATTCTAGACTCCTACGTGTAACATCCGACCTAGATGAATACCAGCGCGAATGTTCACTGCAACGTGATACGCTACTTATCGAAACCGATCTTGTCGCCATCTCCGAGACGTGCACAATGTCCGAACTAAGTTTGCGGGCCGAACTCGAAAAAATGCTCGCTCGAACCATTAAGCAGGAGCCGCTTTTCGCTCTGCCGAAACATCATCGAAGCACAGGTCATGGGTCGGGTTCGGAAGAAGCGAAAAAGCAACAACCCTTTGTGGCTCCTATGCGCGCTAATGTGGCCCCATTGATGATGGCGAGACAGTCTCGTGCCAATGACCCCTTCCGGTCACGTCCGCCAAATACTTCCCGTCCGCCATCAATGCATGTCGATGACTTCGTCGCCATGGAAAGCAGTGGCTCGTCAAGAAATTCGATGCTGTCGATCCATCGACCAAATGAACGATCTCGCCCTATGGAACGATCCAGAGGACCACCTCGCAACTTGAATTGGCAGTCAAGTGGACCAGCTCAACGATACTTCTAGCCTTTCTCGTACCCTACTTTAAGTACTAACGAAGTGCGGTAATTCGACACGACGGCTCCGTTCGTCAGCAAAGGAGATTACAGAAATCGGCGACTATCCACTGCCAGTTTAACCACAATGCGAAGTGCGTTTTCTCCTTTGAATGGGTAGATTTGCAATAAATGTTTGTGTGAACCCTCAGCGTCATGAACAAGCAAACGGCATATGTCGCTCGTCCAGATAAATACTATTATGTGTGTAGTAGGAAAAAGAACAAAAAAATTTGAAGGAAGTTACGTAATTCGTGCCGACAAATAGGTGACGCTTAGAAGGGTTATTTCAGCGCCGGTGATTAGTCGGCTATAGTGTTGGCAGATCATTAAGGAAGGTTTAGTGAGCGAACGATAGGGCTTCGCCAGTAAAGAGGCCGGTATTCTAAACATGCAAGGTTGATATTCCAGATGCAAATCGTCACCTGTCAATCAGTTACATTTTGTAACAAAATCTATTACAAACAAGTACGATTGCAGATGTTGTAACAGGCGACTGATGGTTCTAATCGAATTAGGTTAATGTTCTCGAACAGTTAGCTATTCAACAAATGTGGAAATATGACAGAAGGAAATGTGGAAATATGACAGAAGGGTAACCCGAAGCGGGTAAAACGAACTTGGTTTCCTATTTTTCTAGGACGGAAAATAGGAAGCCAGCCTAGTAAAGAAGCTTGTGAATTCAGTAATAATAGGGTTGTAGTATAGCAGCAGTCGTATTGGCGATTAATGTACTTCACCCCTATTGTTATGCGTATATCCTTGTGAGAACGTGGAATGAGACGAATTCGTAGAACGAAATAGATCAAAAATAGATAGATACAGGTGTCACAGTAAAAGTTTTATGTAAAATGTGTAAATACACAGTAAAAATAAATGAGGATGGGCTGTGGGGTGCGAGAAAGGCAGTAAAATGGACAAATATTAAGTAAATAAGGAAATAAAAGATTATTTTATAATATTGGAGGTGAATGTTTCGTCTACCAGTATTTCGGTTCCGCGTCGGGCGGTGACAATTGTAGAATGAGAAGAGATTTCTTTTAGGTAAATTAGAATCTATATTTTGTAATGTAATTTATTTCGTGTTTAACTTTTAATCATACTTTTTTAGCGTATTTTTGTCAATAAATTGTAAACATGTTTCCGAACATGTTTTACGATTGTGCGTTATTTAATAGATTCTATCTAGACTTAGAACAGTCGGTATACATGGACACATATTTATGTAATTTAAGGTAATATTGATAATATTGTAAAATGTTTCAAAGGGTACTAGATCAGTACGTTTGGATCACATTGTTTGTCCTATAACTATATCAAGGCAGCGCTATGGAACTACTTTTGAAATGTATATTGTCGGTATGTAAGCGTAAGTGAATCAAATTGTTCTCGTATGACAAAGTTAATTGTTGCTCATTCAATATACATAATGTTATTTTACTAGTCAGTAAACGGGATCGTATCCCGTATCGTGCAGACACATTATATTAATGTTTTAATTTTTATGCATGATATCGCTTTAGTGAAGCACCACATCTAACGGTTCGCACTTTTCAGCATTAAACGGAGTGTACCTATTGCGCGGTTTCGACTTAAAATGTTTTGGGTTACAAACACGCAGGTCCCGCAGTTTGGTAGACAAATGCGTTAGCTCTGCACTATCACACGGACGACGCAAATACATTTCAAAACCAAGCGGGTTCAATTCATGGAGTGACTTATTATTTAGAAACGATAAAAAAAAAGTTATTCAGATTTGTGCTAAGTATTTTGGGCTCAAGTTCCGAAGAATAGAATACTATCGCAATGGTATGGGTCACTTGGATTTATTTGCATAAATTTAAATCTATACGAGCTTTTTTGAATATCTATCAGAATCTGCCAGCTTAGACCTAATACCTGTACCCTAGAGATTGTGTTAGTTACTGCGTGGTTTCAACATACATGACGTAATTAACTAACAATATATGTGACAGGCTGACGGGGCACACGACATACAAAAAGCCATCAATAATCCATTTTGAAATCCGTAGACTCCTTATTTATTAAGCAACTTTTTCTCATTTTTAAGTAGAACTGTGATTGATGTTCACGTTACGCTGCATTGCAACGTCATTAGCAACCAATATCAGCAAACTGATTTGATATAAAAGTCAACTTGTTATTGCTCATTTATTTAGCTCTGTGTATACGGTAGAAAACTACAGCTCAGTCAGACGCAGGTTCTACGTTCGTGGCTACTATGCTTCTGTATCTCACGTATGCCGTATGTATATATACAGGTGCTGGTCGGGACGCTTCTTGTTGAAATCTTGTTAGGCCCTGTCAAGGTAATAAATACACCACTTTTCGAAACATACGATGATATTCTGTTCTGAAGCATTTGATACTGTTAAAATATGATCTGATCTATGCGATTGTGTATGCGTTAGTCGAGAACAAAGCTAGCTAAATTGTGTGATTACAGTTTGAATGGGGTACCGGAAAATTAATTGACTGTGGTACCATTCGATACGTGTCGTTACTGCGCCAGCGTTATAATTTAGAACGAGGAAACCGTAACAGCATAGCGCAAATTTTCAACCAAGAACTGAACATCGTAATGAGATTCGTTGGAACCAGTCTATAAGGTAATGATGATGACGGAAAAATTGATTCAAAGTGTTAAAATTGTAACTTGTAATCTGATAAATGTTTGCTGCCACTGATGAGATTCTTTCTTGTCTCATTTCGACGAAAAACTATTGCGCTTGTTATCGGAACGCAGCTTAATAATAATAATAATAATAATCGAAGCTAGAAGAAGTGTCAACGAACGATGACATTGTATAAATGTAAAGCGAAGGTAATTTTGATGGTAGACGAGGCTTTCTGGTCGAATCCGTCCGAATAACGACGAACCTTTGGGTGTGCTTTCCATGTTTGAGAAGAACTCGTAAGGTTGCTCAAATTCGTGCCGGGCGATGATGTCCTGTAACAAGTATGCAATAATAATTACTATGGAAAAACGCGTTTAATTCTACATTATACCTAATATGTAAGTATCTCGGTAACAAGCCGGATAGGGCGTGAGTACGGAACTGCGTTCCACGTTTGATCAACAGCAGAGAGCAGATAATTTCAACCCTAATATCAGCTCACTTTGGGAGTTACGTACGACCAGTGCGAATTATAGGCGAACTTGCTACACGTAGTGTTCTCGAAAGTAGGTTCGATCACACTAATAGAGAATATTGCTAGTTTCGAAAATATTAATGCCGAAGATTGTTAGCCTTTACAAGACAAATAAGTGCATATGAATAATCGGGTATGAATATCACAACAACGTGAGTATAAACAAAATACATCGTATCCCCTTCATCATTCTCATTTCAAAGATCTCTGTGCCCTCTGATAGAGAACAAAGAGATTCGAAAAGCCTGATACCCTTACCATCTGGGGCTCTTGACAGTCGGTGAGGAGCACATTTACCAAACGCTAGCTTCCATCCAATAGTTCATACCGGAAACTCGACCTGTGTGCCGGCCATGTTCATCAATGAACCTATAATATCTATTCCTCATACAGAATCTGTTTTAAATATATAGAAACCAGGCACAGTTAACAACATCGTGTAACATTTTTGGCCGAATTTAGCCTAACACACGTTTCTGAAACACAGAAGTCTCATTACCTTGTTGCACTATTTTGACCATTTATATTTGTTTTTCTAATACACTGTGTCGTTGTTTCAGCAATTCATAAAGTACCGCATCGTTCGAGTCACGTTACTGCTCTATCACATTTTAGGATTTCGGCCGGACTGCTTCAGTAGTTCCATCCGATCACCCTGTTTGGGTCAAACCAAGTTATATATTCGATTTTGCTTACAATTGAAACGGTATGAGGACTGCGTCATTATTATTACTTCAAAGCTTTTTTTTTTTTTATAAGTAAATATTACATGAAAATCGGGGTTTCACCTGTATCTTTGTTTGCTTTGATTTGAAGTTGTGCTTTAACCATCAATATAATGACGAGGATTGCTGTGGCTTTTTCCATGCGTGTGCCCTTTGATAACCGCGGAGTCGAGGCACAGCGGCCGCAGTAAGACAACTATCAGCGTTGGTCGCTGCCGACTCTCCACAGGCCATGGTCCCAAATTAGGAAATACCCGTCGAAGTTCGAAAGGTCCGAGGTTTGGAAGTAAAAATCTCGTTGATTGTTTGCTGCTGCTGCTGTTATTGTATCGAGAATCTTCCGAGTTGCTGGTACGGCTTCCGTCACTGTAGTTAATTGTAAGACCGGAAATGAAGAGAATTATAATTCAAGGTGTTATAAAACAATGAGCAAAGTTTTTTTTCTACTAGTCTTGAAATTTCAACACTTTAATGTACACAGTATATCTAAGCAGGTTACGAAGGTGCTAAATCTGCAGGTAAAACATTTGGGAATTCGGCATGACAAAATGAGGCAAATAGTAATATTTAAACGTTTATTGATTAACATTTTGCCCCTTTTTGTCTGCACAGGATTGAAATCATTCACCATTAATGGTCCTCTTCTGTTTAAAAGTTCTTTCATGAAAAAAAAACTTGGGTTTTTGTTTCTGTCCGAAGCTAAAAAGGTGCATAAAATTAGTTTACTCTTTGCCTATATAATTACGTACTAAACTAAATTTGAGAATCCAAAAACGGAAAATTACCCTTTAACTTACTTATCATGATAGGCATTCTTGTTGTTAGAATTCCGTTGATGGTAATTGCTGCCGCTTGTTGAATCCCCCTTGTCGCTGAATTTTGATGGCCACCAACAACCGAGTTCGTACCCGAGATCTAATTGGCGCTTCGTGCACGATATCCGCGCTGCTCATTGAAGTCGGTATCGTTTTAACGATGAAACGTGCCTGAATAGTGATTTACAGTGGAGCATAAGCGATTAAAGGATGTCTATAAAGGTGCACAAAATGGAAACATTTAATGTAACGGGATAACAGATCACTTGACGAGCGTATGCACTGGAAACAAACAAACGGCTGTTAAAACTACTACGTTTTCGTTTCATATAAAACTTTATGTACCGATATGCACTGAAGCTGCTTTAAAATATTTTATGATAATAATAGCCGTGTCTTGGCTTACAGCGTAAGTACTGAAAGAAGGAAAATAAGCGTTTAAAGTGACAAGTACTTCAGACAAACCGCCTTCGAAATACTTGAATACAAAGTATTCACTCATTGCCACTTCTCGCGAATAGAATTAGTAGTTTGCTGTAACGTGACTTTCTTAATTTAGTCCTCACAAAAATAAGAATACATGTGTCCTCGCTGTCCTGCTAGAACCGAATCTTTGTCCTAATCATCAGAAGCCTTTTTAGATGATGCAACGTTCAAGCGAATAAGCAGCTCGGAATAGTAAGAATCGCTTATTGTTTTTCTACCAATAGTAAAACAATCGATGTAATTCATTTCGTACACATCTAAAAAAGTGTTACAATTTTTCGAATCAGCTTTCCCATTTGATCCACGTAGCCGTTCGTGTGTATAACTTTTGATTATGTAGGAAGTTAAAAGTTACTGGCCTTTGTTAGCCCTTGGTAATTTCATTGGTTCATTTGGTTGGCTGACTATGAACATTTTTTCTGTTATCTGGGATGAGATCTGCTTTGGTTACCTTGGAGATACCGCTGCTTCCCAAACGTTTTACTAATTGTACTAATGATTATATTAATTATTGTATAAAATAGATAGAAAAAAATAAGATAAACATTTTTATTCACAAAGAATATAATGTCAACGACAAAGAAAACGCATCTACAGGCTGAAGCCTGTAGATGCGTTTTCTTTCAGTTGCCTTCATCCGAGCACGTTGTATATTCGAATGTAAATTCATGGCGAGAAGCTGAACTTACCATTAAGTTGCAGTCGCAGTCTATATTTGATATCTTCGTATCCCTACCGACTTACGAACCGGAAATAACGCTTATTTCCAGTATACCTGTGTCGCATGCTCATTTGCGTCTATGGTACTACAGAATGATCCTTTTTGAACAAAAAATTGATGGCAGCAAATTTTTTCGATGAACTTCGGATACAAATCGAATGACGCGCCACGCGAGATCTACATGTAGAGGGTATGGGATCCACTCAACGCTTGTCAGTCAAAACCGCGAGAATATTTTGATCTAAGGTAGGTCTTTGTCGCCTAAACGCACCTCATTCAACCTAAACTTACAATGGTATGGGAAGCTTAATGGAAGTTAATTATTATGCATTCAGCTCTTCAATATACTTCCAATTGTGCCTGAAAGTGAACTTCTGTCGTAAGTTACCGCTGTTATATAGCATTTTACGTTAAGCTCATCTTATTATATAATCCTGACACCTTCCCCGAAGGCTAGGTAGGCGCGGCCATTTCCGGAACGGGATGAATCTGGGCCCGTTGTAGCCAACGGACGGCCAGCTTCCGAGTACTGTGGGTACATAAGTGCTAAATATGACACCTGTAACGAACGCTTACCTCATAACGAGACTGATGAAAAACCATTGGCTATACCTCTGCGTGACGTCGTTAAATTCAAATATATTTGGGACGTCTGAATAATGTCAAACTGATACCATTCCCGTACAGACTTGAACCTTGCCCTTGACACCACGTTATCTCTTTATAGGACGGTGCGACGTCTTATGAAGAGATATATAACGTTCGCATTAACTTTTATCGACATTGATAGAAGACGTAATAAATGTCTGCAATGTTATTAATAATGTCTGCAACATCAAGGTAACACGCGAGGTGCAATTAATAAGTATAAGCGGAAGTCCAACGCTCAATGGAGCACGGTGGGGATAGTTTTTATGATGCGAGTGTTAGTAATATGAACCCTATAGAGCTACAGCGCAAACCGAGTCGCGTCGATGTAGCTTGATGTTAGTTCCAACTTACGCCACAAGACTATGGTTTTAATTCGACATTTGATATAACTAACAAATATTGAAGCACCACATTTCGATTGCACATCAGCTATCACTGCATTCAATTTGTGATTTTTGCTACACCGAATTCGCATTTTATTTGGACGTGCTTCATATCGTTGATAAATATTATTTCGTTTGAATCTTGTTGTAAATGTACGATCGCTCGAAGAAGCATGATTCCCTTGTAAATATTCATTATAATTGGTAATTGGGTTACTTTTTCAGCCATAGAACAGACATTATGCGCTATAAAGTGTATGCTGTCTTGGATCCTCTCAAATAAAATTAATATCATATAGAAAAGTCAGTCTTGCCTAATAGACAGATATCTAAAAGAATTCCGTTATTCTATCTTTGCTCAGCCATTTTAACTGTTCTACACATGGATCTGTTGTTTTGACATCAGGCGAAAATTCTTTGCACGATGAACTGAGGAAGGATTCTCCCATAGGAGAAAGGTACTTGTATAGAAGATGAATAAGTGTCTTCGAAATGATAGTCACTGATAAATTACATGATTATTCCTACCTGTTCCATTTCCCACTATAACGTGAGAACTGGTGATAGGCCTCACTGGGTAAACTTATAAAGATTAACGAAGTGAGGATACCAAGAAGGGCCGCACACATACACAGTCCTTACGACCGGCATCGTAATTGTTACTCGATAGACCGACGTTTGCTGATGTCTTCGACTTGTTAACCACTTCCTAGTTAACAAGAGATTGCGCCCAATAGCCCAAATCTAGAAGGGTGTAAAGAACCGCGCACTAGGAGACGTCTGCAGGAGTCTATCGTAAATAGGAGGTAGAAACGCAGGAAATCCACGCTTCATCGAAAAACCACAGTAGGCGTCACGGATTTCGTTGTTCTTGTTGCCAATTGGTGTGCAACTGATTGAGTTGTTATTACAATAGATAGTCAACCAGTTCTTTATTCCAACGTGCCTGTTCTGCATATGTAAAGAGTGTGTAGTATCTCCAAGCAAATACTCTGGATGGACGCAATCAAAATGCAAAAAAAAAATTAAATTGAAGAACGTAATGAGCCAATAACAAATGTAACGCAAACGGCGTGTTTCGATAGTGCTTGTGTTATGGTCTTGCGTTCGGCATTGAAGGCGGTAGTTATCAGTAGTTTATGCTGGAAAAGCGATACTGAGTCACAGTTACAGCTGCTTAAAGAAACACGAGCCCCGGCTTCAAAGGACTCGTATAAATAGAGATACATCCTTTACCACATCAATTAGATCGCTGTCGCTCTGTTTGACAGATTGGACGGTATCGGAACTGCTATGGACGCTGGCGAAAGCTTGTTGAAGAAAATTTTGCTTCGTATATCGTTGCGATTTTATGCATTGAAAGGTTTATAGGGTGGTAATCTTATGAGAGTTCTGGCATTTATATCATATAGGGAATTTCACCGATTGGACGATCGATCTTGGTGCGTGATGTATCTGAGGCACTAGCAAGCATGATACTACTTACTAAGGTAACGCAAGTTCTAAAAATCATTCTTATTAGAAGCTGCAATGGTTAGACTTTGAAAGGGTTGCAACAGGTCTACAGTGGAAAACCTGGGCAACCTGGGCATGCGACCGAATTACGAGAGACTGGATAAACACTGGCATTGAAATAACTCAGCAATGTATGAGCTACGTTGCTTTTCGTGCTTTTTTTTTTGAAAGCCACTAGTACCGAAATACTTCACGTACACTTCGCTTAAGCCAGCCAGGCAGTGCGAGACTTATCAAAAAGAGGCTAAAGCCGTGGTTTCGCATAATAGCCTAATTTTGTTGCCCACTCCACAGTTTCCCTCCAGATATGTTGTGTTTATGAGTAAAGAGAAAAAGGGAAAGATCTTGCACGTATCAGTTTAGCATATCTTAGAAAAGGAAAAATAGAAAGAAAAGGAGTCGAAGAGAAAACAGACGCTTACCTTGCCACAGTTCCTGTTTCTACAGGACTTCTAGTTTTGTTTTCCTACTGCTACGGTCTACGAATTTGCCCATTTCGATCGATTTGTTTCTGTACTATAATATTGTTGGAACCCACTTTTCCATGTCGGAGAAACCACCCAGCGCCTCTCCGTAGCCCCTTTGCGCGCTCCAAAAGCCTCACGCCTCCAGAAGGTGTGCTTCTTGGTAGACCGTGTCTGTCACAAAAACTACATATATTGCTAAAGGATCATTCGGAGCTGATACTCACCAAAAAAAACCGTGGTCGCCAAATATCCGAATCAGCCTGAACGTCCGCCGCCCATGCTTTCTTGACTGTCATTTAAGTACACCCGTAATGAGTCTCCTCGTAAATAAGAAACGGAGAGTAATAAACGACAATTGTGCCCGTTGTGCTATTAAACGCATTTCTGTGTCATTTTGGTGTTTTAACTGTATGTAATATGTATTGCCTTTGTGACTCCTACTCGAGCTAAAAGCTTTCACAAAATTATATCCATGATATAGTTAACTAGTCTCTTCATGTTGTTAGTTTTTAACTTGGTCACAATTGAACTTCTTAATTTTTTTAAATTCCAGTTTCCTCTTCCCACGTAATTATACGCCTTTGTTTCTATTTTGAATTTAAATTTATGAAAAATCAATAAAAATATATACACTAATTCAGAATATCAGTTGCTTAACGAAAGAGCTTTTATTTTATGGGATTAATTTCCAAATGCCTATGAGTACATATTTCTCCAACAATCTGATTGATTAACGTTACAGATAAACTATTGTTTAGAAAAAAATATTGCATACAACTAAGTAAATCATGTATATTCTGATTTGCTTTAAACATTAAAGAAAGCCTTAGACCCTGCTATTGTAATGGTAGTGGCAACAAAATAGAATTAATTAGGGTCATCTTCTAGGAGTGGCCGTCATGGAAAAACAGCGAACCGGAAAAGAAAATGAGGCAATGTAAAATCTTCGGCGCCCAACCGAATTTGGCTGTAACGACATGATTTGTTCGGAAGTCTATCTCCGCTGACGACTCTACCTACAACGTGTTTGTTATCACATACTTTCCTTCAGTGTGTGTGTTTTTTGGCAAACTGAAGTCAATTTGTGAGTTGAATAGGAAATTCCATGCGTGTGTTCCGTGATGAAGTGATTTGTGAGGTACGAAGGCACGTAGCGATTCACGTAGCAATAACCCTAGCTGGAAAATGGCCTAAGTGCTAGTAAGTACTTACAGTAACACAGAACGCGCGGGTACCCTTTTGAAAAATAAATGATTAATAATAAATTAAAAATCTAAGTTCTGTCGATATACGCGAGATAAAATCAACTGAAAACCAATCATTCACAACACAACAACAACAATGCCCTTCAGTTTCCTACGCTATTCAACGAATCGAGCTCGTTTGTCCTTTTTCGAATATCTCAACTTGTCTAAGTTATTCGTTTGTAATCTTTTCGAAATCTTTTGCATTGTTTAACTGGTAGGGTCCTGCAGGTACGGATGAATGGTCTCTTCTCTGTTGGGATTCAGTTTAAATGCAATTAGGCTCCATTTGCAATAGACTGTAATGAAAAATGTATGACTTGTTTGCCTCTAAGGTCTTTTTTAGCTGGAGTGCATGATATTCGTTATTACAACTAGAATAAATTTATGGTAAAATTATATAAAGTAAGTATTTTTCCTATGTGCCATTTTGTAACAACGCGAATAGATCGATATGTATGGGCCCGTTAGCCTTCATATCGAGCGAATTTTGTGTAACGACAAATATGCCGACGTGTTCTCTCAAAGAAAGCTCAAGTTGCTGCATTAAGTGTTTAACACCCTTTCATAGAAGATACTGTTGTACACGAGTAAAAGACAACGCTGCGGTTTGGGGTTACGATTCAGAGAGATCGTTTTGTAATAGCTTTAGTTTTCGACAAATTTGAGCAAAAGTCTGGTAGACTTTGAAGCTTTAAGGATGAATCGAATTCAGTATCATGGCGGTGGAAGACCTGATGGCAGAGCTAGACGGGAGCATTGGATTCACCGCCGTCTGCAGGAGATAATTTCTCGACAACAAGAGCAAAGCAGATTGGGCGATTATCTGCCCTTTGAGGCCCAGTTAAATCCGAAAAACTCGCAGCTGATTCGGAAACTTATCTACACAGACAAATCAACAGGTAAATCTAGTCCTGCCATTCAGTAGCTTGCAGTCATTCTTCGTCTACTCTCCATTCATACATTCCATTAGAATTTAACATTTCGATCATTCTACGACTTCGTACGGTTGGTGCCAAAGTACTTGCAAAGCTTATAAAATACATATTAAAAACGTTCTTTGTGTTGCACAGAGAAGGGCAGCTTTGTCTGTTTAAGTTTTACCTATAATCTGGAACTATATTTTACTTGTTGTCTATTGTTACACTGTACAAGTTCATAAATATTTTTTTCTATTGAGTTGGAATCATTTGTTGGATCTCATTTACTTGATCTTTGTACAAACGTTCAATGAAGCCAGGTAACAAAAATCTATCGTTATGTATCATCCTCATCAGTGGAATATATATAGGCAATTTATGGGTGAACATCGCCAGAGCATATCTGATGCGCAACCTTGCAATCTTGACTTAATTCAAAAACTTTTCAAGGACTTTTTGTAATATTTGCCTCGCAATATAGGCTTGCCGTGCAAATAGGCCCACCGTGCAATTCTTGCTTCATTTGCATCGAAAGAAAACGTTTTGCCTGGCTGCGGAGGAACATTGTGAAGGGTGAACTACAAGAAAAGCTACGGGTTTGAGAAACTGGTCATACTTGTTTATTACCTAAATATGTTAAAACATGAATTTGAAAACAGGTGGTACCCGGTGGAAGGAGTTCGACGCACCGGATAATATTTCCGACGAAGAAGCTTCGACTATCGAGACATCTCCTTTTAGCCTGATGAACACTGAGACAATGATTCTAGGCGGGGCCTTCCAGTCGCAGTGGAATTTCCAAACAAGATCTGTACCCCTCACGCGTATCGTGGAGGGTGATGTCTCTATAGGAAGTAACCTACAAACCGTCGGTCCCAATCGACAGGACAACGGTAACAAATACATGATTGACGACAATTTCCCTTTAAAATTAAATGCTCCCATCATGAATTATTTAAACATAAATAATATTTGGCTAAGTGACAATTTAGATACATATAAGGTAAAATATAAGTAACAACCTTAACTGTTTCTATAAAGCCCAACCGCTAGAATCGATATCAATATTGCACGCCGATTATGGGACTCCGCATTTTATTTTGTTTCTGGGCTGGCATTTCCACCGCTATACTTTTTATCTTTTAAAAACTCCGTGTCAAACTTCAAAGTAGCTTACCTTACCAAGAATACAGTTCGCATTTTAATGCACAGGCGAAACGTGCGGCAATTCAAGGCCAAGCTTTGCTTCGTTGGATGAAAGATCTTACTCACCGACCTTCCCGGGTTCGAATACTCTTGACCATGAGCTTGATCAGTCGAACGCCACTTGGCTAGAAGGTGATCCGTGTGAGAGGGCTGGCATTTCAGTGGATTTATCGACACACTGTCCATTGAGTTCACCACCTGTCAGCGCATTCAACATTGATCGAGCAGATATCTTCAACACATGGCCCCAGCAGGTGTTGAACAAAGAAAGCAATCAAGGAAACCATGTGTTTCTTTCACTTCCGACTACATCTACATAGAGTTCGTATTGATCTATATCGGAGCCAAGATAACTGATGTGCCACAACAGAGAATTTGTTACTTACTCATATGGAATTAGGAATAAGCTCGAATTCAAGAGAAATTTCATGTAGATGGTTATCTAAGAAGAACGTTCTGAAATTAAAATATACCTCAGCGAAATAGAAATGTAACGCAGGGTGGTCACTTAGCTTCGATGAGGCCCCAGCCAGAGATGTCAGAGAGATACGTATACATGAATATCAAGGTCTGCAGGTCAAACAGGTTGTACTCCGGAAGGGAAGATGCTAAAGCTAAAAGAATGCATCAGTGATGATTCTATATCAATTTAAATTACGTAATTAATATTCTGCTATATATTCCTGGTACATTTTGAATCACTTTCTCAGATTTTCTTGTCTTTTTTAATGCTGCATTAAAGCTGAACCCGTTGTATTAGTAATAGGATGTTGCATAGCAATTTTGAACTGATAAGTTATAACATACGTTATGGTCAGATTCTTAACCTGAAGTAAAACGACAGACATAGCATCAATTACTAGAATTTTCGCGCTGAGGTGACGTAAGAAGATAAATTACATTCATAGGTCGGCCTTTGCGTAATCCTCAAGCGACAACTTTCTCTGCTGATTTGTAGAAACAATGTAAAACAAGTTTATATTTGTATGTGAAATACAATGCCGCTGATCGTTAGTTACAGACATTAAATGAGGTGCTTTACGGTGGTTGCGTCAACTGCGTTCACTTTAACTTCCCCTGCTGTAGTCACATTATTATAGAATAAAGCGATGCTTTTCAAAAGAGTGCTTCAGGTAATGAAATTAGGGTTTAAGAGAAATACATAATGAAAAATACATTAAGGAATAACTTGGTTCGACGTCTTGCTCGCTCGCCCTTTGATTGCCTACAAGTAGACAAGCATAGGCCCGCACACATATTATCCATATTCAGGTTTTGCCGGTTACGGACAAGATTAGGTGCTTGTTTGTTTTGGAATAAGCAAGTGCCTGCCTCTCATTTCTATAGGTGCGGCTTCGGAACTGTAAGAACGGCGTATTTACGAAACGGGAAGCCGAAATATCAATAGCCTACTTGTCGTTTGTGGGAGATGAGGCGAAATTGAATAAAACTCTGCATATGAGCGACTCGTTTGGGTTTATATGTCGTCATTTCGTATGAGAGCCTAACGAGATGTGATAAAGAAGGCAATCGTTTTTTCCATGTAACCCAGGTGATTGCGAAATCCTTTATGAAGCTCGTATATGTAATAGTAAAGTGTGATGAGTTAGTGATGATGGATAATTGTCCAGCGATTCACAAATGACAAACAGACTATAACTATAAAGAATAATTATAATAATGAAAAAAGGTTTTAGATAACTTTTGGGCATAGTACGATGGCAGTGTGGCAGGCCGATGCTAAGGTGAAAGAGATTCAAAAACGTATATAGTTAAATAAATGGAAATATTTACTTATAATCGAGCTGTTTATATCCAACTTAATTAAATTGCAAAAAATAGGTTCAAAAGGTACTGTTCTTAGATTGCCCGAACTTCATACACGTAAAAAAGAACGTAGAAGAAAATTCCTAGGTATATTTACTAATAAATCTGCAATAATAATAGAAGCAGGATAACATGATCTAATATTTGAAACTGTACAATTAGAACTGGTTGAAACCGAACTGCGTGTTCACATTGAATGCACCAGATTACAACGATCCCTATTACAAAGGCCGAGATTTATGGGCATTCACGCCTGCTGTGAATTTCAGCACCTCAGCATTACGCACATGGCAGAGTTATGGCTGTCGTCGGGTAAATGTCGACAGTGTACCGAACCAGCTGACCTTTACAATATATTAATTATCAGCTGAAGCCGTACATCCCGACTGCGTTCTCGAGTTGCAAAATAACATGAAACTAAATACCGCTAATCCTCTATTCGCACCAAAGAGAGCGTATACCACTATACATAATACGCATGTTAAAGTGACACTGTGAGAAGTATCGATAAATAATAGGTAATCATGTGAAATTTAAATTAAGCAACTGACCTTTCCGCCCTATATTTCAAATGAGAAAATTTCCTGTTCTACATCTAGGAGAAAAACATAATATGATATATGAATTATAGTTGTTCCAAAGAACAAACCAGTTTCTTTAGCTTACATCGAAAAGGTCACACGACAGCTTCCTGAATCAGTTCTAAAACTGATGCGAAGTGTCGGTATGATCATGTAGAATGTATTCTACATATAGCAGAATGCTTCATACATTGATGCGGGTATAATCAACAAATCGTGATGTAGTAAGGCGCGGAATTATGGAATCATGCAAAAGCGATTTGCAACAAAAGCTTTATGGCAATTGTGAAGACACTGGGGCAAAGGCATGCAGAACAGCCACTAGTTTATAATGATTCTTTAAAGTAGACATCGACTTAAACGCGGTCTTTTCAAATGATATAAAAAAAATAACAGATACATTATCCGCTGGTAATCGGCTATCTTATCCTAGATAAATAAGAGTAATGTCTTTATCAGGAAGACCTGAAGAACCTGGGTAGATTGGGTCGTTCGTGTAGAATACTGTGATATTAGGCAATCATTCTAATCGAAGCCATAAAGTAATCTGAAATCTCTCGCAAAAAGATCGATGCAGATATCTCGCGGAGGTATCGCGTATACCTTACTATTTCACAGCAACACGAAGGGTGCGACTCTTTAGTATCGTCTACGAAAGCAAACTTTGTCTTTGACAATTTTCGGCACGACATAACTCCTACAGGGTTTTGTATCAGTTCACTAAACGTAAACACATATATCAAATCGAAGCAGTACACAAAAGACAACATGGTTTTCTTTTAATGTAACATCGTTCGTTTGGATTTAAGTTTGTATAGATAAGGTATCTCATCACTGGATCTAGATAGGTGTCGATTTTCGCAATTAATATCGAGCTGTTTTCTACTGATCGGGTCACAAGCAATTTTGCATATTTTACTGGATAGGGAGTGCAGTAAAAGCAAGCCGTACTATATTCATATATCAGCAATGTAAATTGAACCTTTTTTTTTAATCTCAAAGGATCTGCATTCGTTTGTAATTTTGAATTTAACTTTGAAAAAAAATAAGCATTTAATTGACTTAACTTGAATGCGAATCGGCTATGTTTAAGCCTTAGCGTCATCAGTTACTGTCCGTACAGCTCCACTGATATAGCCTTGTATTGAATGTCACAAGCAAAACGGGTTCGCTGGACTAGCGTAGAACCCTCGTCGCGAGAACTACATATTACCTATTATTGTTTTGGTTGAGATATAATTTATTTTAAAAATTTCGGCTTATGATTCGTGCTACAACAGGGAAATTTACCTCATCTATAGAAAAAAAAAAAACCATAAAGCAAAAAATCTTCGAGCGTGTACATATCTATCGCGGTCTAACCCCCTTTGACCACCCCCTCTAACAAGGAGCCGCGACCTTTTCAGCCATTCGAATCCACTCGTTATCGAAACATGTGAAACAATTTTACGGTGGAGCAGCTGATAGGTAGAAAAAAACTGACTACAAATATGGCGCAAACTGATAACAGCATGGCCCCACGACATCTGTGGTATGCGTTTTATACGTGTGAATAATGTTTCAGTGAACGATTTGACTAGGTAGATCACTAAAGCCGGCAGTCGTCCTTAACATGTGGTAAGGATTGGACTTACAAGATAGAATAAGCTATTAGCGTATTATTTTAAACTCTACATACGCATGTAGAATAAATAATTTGTTAAAATGAGTTTTTGTCAAACTAGCCTTAACGATTGCTTTTTTTAAGCTAAAGAAAACATCAATCTTTAAATTACCCTGAGGATTGAAAAAGAAATTTCTGTCAGAGAACGTTTCAGAAAAAAATCCAAGAAATAGGCTTAGTCCTTCATCGAGCTCCATTGAAACACATTTTGTGTTCTGAGCAAGGTGAAAATTGGCCAACAAATGTGGAAATCACAGCGAAAGATAGGATGCGTTCGAGTACATTTTTTGTCGCCAATTATCATAGGCGTGGCACAATGACTGTTGCAATTACTACTTGTATATTCTATCAATGAGACGATTGTTTAAACGGGCTAGAAAATGTCATGAGTTATGTTTATTTCGTATGGCTGAATCTACTATTTCCAAGGGAAACTGTTTAAGTGTATGTTTACCGAAGTTGAGGATACACGAACAGGGGTCTGGCTTCGAAACCGGTTGTAATCAAACAAGGGGCCGTTTGAAGTAATGCCCAACGGCAGAACCGGTCTAAAAGCTCGAAATATTGATAATACCTACCAGTATTTAAATCGTCCTCTCAGACACTTGTCGTCAAGGGCGCTAGGTTACTTAAACCCAAAGCCCAGCTTGTCTGGCAAGGCTCAAGGCAAAAACTGGTTACAAACACACGAACCACATTGGGCTCTCCTGGTATACCGATATCATTATTTAGTAGAACAGCTTGAACAACCTAAAAGCAGAATCCACCAAGCAATTTCTGACCTTGACGCAACTATTTCCTTACGACTTCGCACAGTGTACAGTGGAAAAGACACAGGTAGACAGAGGTCAGTTGCGTACTTTGCAAACAGCTGGTAACAGTAATCGACGCCGCATTCCCTAATGATGATCCGCGCAGTGAGCGCTTCTGCTGTCCTTCAATGGCATCGCAATTCGATGCGTAAAACGAGCCGTCTTCGGTGAATGATTATTTAAATAATTGACCAGCGATCGTTGTCCACCTATACGCCACAGGCTCAAACTCGAAATAGATTCAACAGACAAATCGAATTTCGCGGGAAAATATCGTTTTCGCTTTAAAACCTGTTTCTACAAAACGTATCACTTCTGTTACCTGTGCCGCTCTCCGTTTCTGACTGTCACCTTATATATACACAACAATATAATTAAAATCAAACATTCATTATTAACGTTAAACGCGAAAGCAACGTTCAGCGGAGTAGAAAATGCGGTGGCATAAAAACATCGATGACACTGGTAACCTAAATTTTTATTATATTACTATTATTATATCACACGGGTACTGTGCAGAACAATGATAAACATGTAATGTTTGCTCTTATATACATGCGCAACCATAGCAGCTGCACAAAACAGAATTCCTCATCCTGGCTTAATTCTCCATCGTTTTGTACGCGTCCTATATGAACACGCATCTAAGCAATGCATTTGTGGGTACGTCCAATGATTGCATTATGACAAATGCTAAGTTTAGCCAAGAAGCGATAAAGTTTATTCTAAACTTGGAATAAATTTAAAAAACGAATGCTCTATAAAAATGTCACCCTCTAATAATTGGCAATGCAGCTACACATAGTATATTACGATCGTATTCCTGTTTTCTGCATTTCTGGCGAAGGATTACCAAAGCTAGCTGCTCAGAGATATGAACATTATAGATATTTAACGGATAGCATCTGTACGAGCGTACGTTGTATCTAATCGAACAAAACACTTACAGTTAAAGTGACATTTGAACTATTTCGAAATATGCCGGTTTAAGCAAGCAATTATTGGTTCTCAAAGCTGTTTCAGAACCCGTAGCCGTTTTCTTGATTGACGTTAAGAAGCATTAAAAAGTCCAAGAAATGTGGATTTTAGTATGAAACAAACAGACAACGGCGACTCTGCGATATGTATTCCCTACACTGGTGGGAATCTCGAGCTCGAATTGAGGTACGCAATACGTCCAAATTTTGGCCACAAGATGGACTACAATTGTACAAGCTGGCCGCAGCAGCACTTTCGCCCCGGGGAAGTCGACAATTGTATAACAACTCAGGTGCTCTATATCAGCTGTAAAACGAAAGATTCTAAGTTATTATGTATCTAAGAGCGGCATGTGGAAAATCCCGGCTTAGCACCCCCTCACGTAAACCTGCTCATTTTGTAATAGATCGTGAGCTTCTTCCTCTATTAAAAGATGTTGCACGTTTATATGAAAGTAAGGAATCGCGTTCGACCTGCCTGAGTTTATTCGCTGTACCAACGCGGTGACTTATTAGTTTGTCTGATGCCCCCACCTTCACAAATGTCCAAGATGCAGTCATTTACGTCAGACAGAACCCCCAATGACGCAGTAACATATAACGTGAAAAAAACTTGCGGCGATTCTAAGAAAGAGAATAATAAGGACAACTTTTTAAAAAGACGTTTAAGCTCTATTTAAAGTTGAACGGGTGCCAGTAACGACAATATGGTTGAATACATTTAATAGAAACGGTGACAAATATCTGCCTGTTTGAGTAATTCTAATGCGAGAAATAGTGTTTACTTCATCAGAAAAGCATTTAAGGCATCTCGGCAAGGTTATTGCTGGCTAAATATTAAAGCTTGCACCACTTGAGCTTGAGACATTGAACTACGTACAGGCTGTATGAATCAATATCGTTTCTGCTGTTCTGCGGGTTCAGACTTATTCAAAGCGTACCTTCATTGGACCAAAAAAAAGAGCTATAACTAGTCGTCTTTATTTTCAGTGATTTTCAATTAATAAGCGTCTAATATATAGGTCGCTGCAAGTTGCAATGTTTGTAAAACTCTTCATTGATGCAATTCCGCGCATAGTCTACTTGCCCTAGAAGTAACCTGTCGACAACTTGGTCGGTGAAGTTCTTTTTCTAATAGCGTTTTTACAATATACAGTAGCCTAGCGGTAAGCCATTGTAGGCAGCGAAAAGTTTCAGACTTGGTTAAATTACTATAACCAGCTAGAGAAATTTGTAGAACAATCTTCTCCTCGTATCAGTATTACATTTCGGTAAGAAATTACAGAACATTTTGGCTGAAGACTTTGGCAGCTTGAGGGTCCATCTATATAAATAGTCGAAGATTCAACTATTCAAGCTTTGCTTCGTTAAGTTATACCTATAAAACCTTTGCCGAAAGTAAGCCAAGTTTGACATGACCGAATGTCCACAGATTAAAAGAAATCAAGTCTACATAAGCCCATTTAGGAGTTCATCCCAGACACACAAAGATACCGGGCACGTTCGTTCGGTTTGTGCATCCACGTAATCAGGTCAGATGATGTGACACACTGATGTCCAAAAAGGCGCTCAAGCATACCTTTCCATTACACTGGCAAACGAAAATTCATCGATCCTATAGGAAATTGATATGAAATTGTCGTATAAATATGTCGGTTGGCATAAATTCTATGGCATAAATTGAAGCAGGGTCCACCTTGGTGTTGACCAAAAGCTGGCGAAACCAATGGTCTCAATCAAGAACACAAAAATCCGGTAAAGTAGTGAAACCGACAAGAGGGAGCCGGTATTCGGTACTTCAAGGTTAGTTGCGACAATTGATAGCAAAGATACCCCTATTGGAAGAGGAACTTAAATGAGGTGCTTTACCAGTCCGTCGATATGTTGTACTTTCCAACAGAAGTCGTAATCTTTTTTCGCCCCCTTAAATATAATGACACTTGATCATTCGAACCTTTGTGAGATAATAGGAGGCCTATGTGATTCACATTTAATTGCTAAACGATTTCTAGATTAGATATTATCTCGAAATGTACGTAGAAAGGCAGCGGTATTGAGCTCCACCTAGAATGCTGTAGGCGTATATAGCTTTACAGTAATTGATCACTTTTTGCTAATCAGTGCTAACTATGATTTAAATAAGCAATCTGATATTCATGTAAGTAATTCTATTACAGCACATTATGGCATTTCCGGGGAAGAGCAAACATATATTTCAGTGCATTCTTTCGTGTATCTGTCACTTTCGAAGCGGGTTGGACACCCGATCAGAATTTAGTTTCGGCCGCCACCCAAGTCTCAGCGATTAGTCATTTCGTATCTACAAAGTAACTACTCGCCGTGACTTTAAATTATAAATACGCTTTTTTCAATACTCGCAATACTCATGATAGACTGAAAGTTGGTAACACATACTGCAGTGCCAATTACGGGCGTACCGGCATTCACAAAAGGATTTTTTTTTGTTTTTAATTATCGTGGAACGATGCACTTTTTAAACCCTTATTTGTTATACGGCCGTAAAGGAACGTTGTTTTTCTCTTCTTGGCCAACGTGAAGAACCTCTGAGCTAATAGTAGCAACTGATTTCCTTACATACATCAATGAGGAGAGATCCATAGTTTTAATAGTCTGCTAGAAGAGCTATGACCTCATCCCAAAGGCCAATACAATGAAGCCAAATAAATGCGAGTCTGTATAGAAACCACCGTAAACTGGCACAGAGGATCACGAATTGCATCACCAGTCGGTGTATAAACGGCTTCTAAATGCTTATTGTGAAAAACTGCATTGTGACAACAAAGAATCATGACGAAGCAGTTGTTTCAATGAAGTTCACTGCGCCTAACAATTTTTAATGACCATCGATTGGACGGCGACGTAAATACGAATTACCTTGGACAGGTACAAGTAACGAAGCTTTTTCCCTATATTCCTGTTTAATGAAGACCGCGTTTACTTGGCATTAAAGTGATTAAACTAAGTAATTTTGATTCGGTTTCAAGCATTATTGTTGATATCCGAATGATGCTGCATAAATCACAGACCCATTTTTCGGATGCGTTCGTAGGCTTAGAGTCTACTCTTGAGGGCAGCAGGTTAGTTCAGATTACAATGGCGGGTATACGAGTGTATAATTTCTGCATATCTTCCAAATCTTACTTAAAGTGTTTCGACGCAGCTGCCGTTAACTGGGCATGCAGATGCATCTGTTCTAGGGGGCTGCTTCTTCCTAAGTAGTCGCCTAGAATACAGTTCTAGTTACTTCTCGACAGACATAAGTTTACCTTGTATAAAACAGGTTAGCAGGCCTGCATAATCCCGATGGTTTGTATGGATTAGTTGGTTAAAGGCGTTGCGCGATAGCATGTCACAGATAAGTTGAAGAACTCTAGCGATCACAAGAATCTAATTTATGAAACGAAGGTCGCGCTCCGAAAAAGCTCTCATTAAGCTGGAAGCCAAATTAAGTCCCGGGTGAGACCCAAAACAATCAAATAAAAAGAGTTGGAAAATGCAATCAGTAGAAACTGCCGTACGCTCCAACATACTGCATACAGAGACACGATGGGGATACTGGCGATTAGCTACAGGCCAGCGTAAACTTCAGCACGTCTTATGATAAACTGCAGGCTTAAATAGAGGTAGAAGTTGTTGATAAACATACCGCTCGTCAGTCTGAATCTCTCCCAAGACCTTATTACTTTGTTGTAACTGCAATTGATACTTTTAGTTTTACCACCATTGTGTTCCTGGTGCCCCACAGACACCAGAGATGCCCTAGCATTAAAAGTAGGTTTAAGGGGTCAAAATATCTTTATAAGTGACGTACTCTTTAACCAAAACTGCTTGAAAAAACTGTGAGAAAACCGCCCCGTTTACACTGCAGCCTAAAGCATTTCTGGTTCTTTTTCGGAATGGAAAAACAATAGATTCATTGACATCGGAACTGTGGGCTCGGCACAAGATCAAAAGCCATACATCCACAATAAAGAGAACTCATTAACTGTTGTCTGGCGCAGCTTTAATTGAGCCAGATAGAGCTGTAGTTAAATAAACTGTTTGCTGTGAGACATATACCGTCACATTTTAAGCCATATGACTTGAAATTTTCGGAACTCACTGAAATCAGTTGAATTTTTAGTTATCTCTCTTTGATACATAATGGTCTTATATAAATATAGAATAGATTAATAAAAATAAAATGAGACGCTTACTAAAAACGTGTAGATATCTTGAATATTATTACTGTGAAGAGTACCTGACATGATGAATCTTACGTAAGCCGACGAAATAGCCCGTAAAAGAGCCGCAAACCTGTAGTCTAAAACGAAGACACGGCCTACTGTCAGATCCTCAGTCGCAACAGTCGCATATCTAGCCAAAATGTATGTGTGTGTATTTAGAATCAAGGACATCTTTTTGCATTTACCTACACGTACATACATATTATATACTTACATGAAAATAAATATCAAGAACCTAAAACAATTCACATTATAGAATCGTAAAAATGTGATCTTGAACCACTTATTTTAAATATAATAAAACCAACTACCGTGAAAATTCTACGGTAATAAAATGTGGAACGCTTCACGATTTTGCGTGTCATCCTTGCGCAGGGGCCATGCTAATCTTCTCTGTATCGTTCCAATTTTAGTATATGTATCCGAGGATACATCAACGGACAGGAAGCTCGGAGCCTTTATGTACCAATCTCGGGTGTCATGCAAAGAGCTCAGTTTCAAATACACAGCCTCTGCAAATAGCGCTTCTACTTTTGCGATCTAGAAGTAACTAGACCACTCACAAACTGAAGCCACATAAGAACTACGACTTTATAACAACCACAGTACTCAGACATACCTGTTGCATTGAGGATATCAAGTTTATACCTTTTTTTGAAACTCTCTTCTTAAATTGTGGTTTTACCAGCGTAGCGCTTCGACATAACGTGGGATTTTCGCCTAGGAAAGGCCTCATAGTTGAGAGCGTCGCATTGTTCTAAAAGTCAAAGGTCTATTAAGTGTATCTAATCGAGATATATATATATATATATAATGTAAAGTTTGTAAATATTTTACAACCACATCCAACCACAGTTGTTTAGATAAGAAAACTGGTTTAAACGCAAGATTATTCGAATTCTAATCCATACATACTATGCATAATATGACAGATGTCGAATGTGTTTGACCGAAGCCAGAGACGTTTAAGGTAAAACTAATTTTAACTGTTCAAAGGTCTGATTTTGTATCGCATATTATAGTTTCAAAGTCCACTGCGGTGTATGACACTGTGGGCGGAATAACTTCAACACAGTTGAAAAAAACAACCCGAAAAATGCCTTTTCATTTCGGTCATCAGAGGTGGCGACAACCTAAATTGTAAATCTATATTTTTTTGGTATAGGGCCTGCCGTACACATGAATAAGAACATCTCCGCTTGCATAATATCACCCCGTGCATTATGTCTTCTGTATTAGAATTGCCCCAATATCGACTTTACTAGCTATGCAGTAGGCTTAATTTGATCGAAGTAAACCCTATAGTTCGGTATTCTAGAACCAAGCGCCCGGTTTCTTATTTGAAACTGTATCTGAGTTTTGTTGTTATCAACTCTCTGCGTTATAAGCGTGGCCTCTTTATTTACCCAAGTATGTTCATGCTCATGATAATGTTGCAAAAAGATGTATTCCATTACATTTCGAGGCAATACGTCGTTGTACCCCATAATACAATTAAACTACTGTATGCAAAAAAATTCGGTTGATCTCTCTATCAAATTATTTGACTAAATGAGCATTCATATTGAATTGTATGTGTTCGTCGAACTGCTATACTATACATTGAAACAAGAAGTAAATTTGAATTGTAAAATAACTCCTCGGTTTTATTATCTATTACTACTTTTCTATGTTGAAAGCTTGCTTCTTTTTAGTGGATCACCATTTTATTAGTTAATATAGCACAAATGTTAAAATAAATGTTAAAGCAGCGCCTATCACACATTTCACCGTCTAATCATGGATTTAGTATTGATACCAAATATTTAGCTGTGAAAAGTAAGCTTTTTTTAGGCGATCGCGCAGGAAGTCAAAGACTGCCAGGATCTGGCGGATATTGTTATGTATTTCAAATTTGCGCGCTACCTTTGTGGCGCTAGCCGACAACCGATCAAATTTTTGCGCCAAAACGCTGCCACACTAATCAGCCGGTCAAGTAAAAAGTGTAGTAATTTACAATCTTGATCTAGTCCGTTTACTCAAAAAGTGCGAAGCCCATTTGCAAAATGCGTCTCACTGGCAAATACTTCAAAGACCATCTTAAGAAGAGAGTGTCAATTATTGGAAAAGTGATACAGGTGCGATGATTTTTTTGGCCTTTATTGTTTATTAAGAAGAGGATCAATTTATTCCTGAGACTTTTCCTATTATAATTTAGCATATCGAGTTTTTTTTGCAAGGCTAAATGCGGATTGTGGCTTGCATTGAAGAAACGACGATGAAAAATATATAACCATATGTTAATTATTAAAAAAGAAAGTTTTGTTAATCGTGCTGTTCCGCTTGAGTCTCGAAACGCTAGTTGGTTCCCACGCGGCAAGCGAAAACATCATACTTTATTTTATTTATTAGGTTCGGCCATATAATATATTCCATGTATGGGAAATAAAACAAGAATATTAACGACAACGCTTCTAAATGAGAAATACATGTTTGTTGTATGCATTTTTATTGTCCAAGCATTTTGTAAGGCGGTGAGCTGCATATTAATACATTAAGCGCTGTCGCTACATAGCAAATCTACTTTGCATTCGCACTTAAATTTCTCAGTTATTTTCCTGAGCGCGTTGGGGTTTGCTTACAGCTACAAACCAATTCACCGAATCGGATCTAGGTGGCTTTATGATAATAATGCGAAACTTTAACTGAAAAGTCCTAACAGTTAAAAGACGCCAACGTCAGCTAACAGGTATCTCGAAATGAAAAGCCTAAATTACCCGCATTTATCACCAGAATTGATGTCAGGAACAGTAAACGTTAGATGCATCATTAAAAAATAACGATAAAATGAAATCTTATATTAGTGTTCTCTCTCTCTCTCTCTCTCTCTCTCTCTCTCTCTCTATATATATATATATATATATATATATATATATATATATATATATATTTGTGTTCTTTCGTTGTTTACCATGAATTTTTTGCAGGAGGATGGATCTGTGTGCAAACTCGAATCAGCTTGCGGTATGACAGTCACAGTTATGTGTCCGAACAAACCTGATCGGCTTCTCAATCAGGTACGTTGTAGAATCTTACGAGCAAAAGATCGACAAGCACTTGAGAAACTGTTAGCTACATTTACAAGCATCTAAATGTAGTTATAAGGTACATCTACTTTACCGCAATTTCGAATTGCTTGTATCATATATTACTAAGTTTCGAATTTCGAATATATACCAGATATCGTGCTACGTCTATGACTATATATTTCAACGATATAGAGGTCCTTTTTACAATGTGTGTTTGTCAAAAAGCCTGTAGCAATAGTAGGAATACTAACAGTGGTACGGAAACTGACTTTTAGGTTTAATATTCCAGAGATCATTTCCACTAGTTATGTATTAACCTAATTTATATGCATATATTTTGCAGCTGGTTGAGATCATTGGCACAGTCCAGTCCGCGGATGCCATCCTTGCAGAAGAGCACGTGGTCTTCCCGCCTGAATTCTGCCTTGATTATGGTAATGTACTCATCAATGACTCCCTCACGATACATTTTCCCGTGTGAATATGTTTTTGTTTTTTATGTGATGTTTGTGATCGTAATACTTGATTCAATATTTTGAATAGGAAGCACATATTCGTAGGATGTAATCTTAATAAGGATGTAAGTAGTTTGTCAAATACAAAAAAATTGTCGGTTGGTATCGTGCTTGTTGGAGTGAACTCACTTATGTCGTATCGTGTAAGACGCTTCAGTCGGAGTCACATCTCGTAAGTTCAGACATCCAAGAGAGGCTGGAGTCTTAATGCAAATACGGATCATTCACTATTCACTTTCACTATTAAATACTGGTCTGCTGAAAAACGCTCCATTAAGATTAATAGCAAAACCTAACTATATTAATTAAACTCATTATCGTTGACTTTATCTGGCACGGAGCGGTTGTTTTTAGCTAATTCTAATATGGAAATGACATTTTGAATCATAGATACACGCTACGCCCAAATATATTTTGTGGCGCATAAAGTGTAATTGTAAAGGGAATTTGTAACGCGGTAGACTGTTTTTGAAAGTCATTGTTTATAGAACAGCATACCAACCTAACAAAGTGCGTAAGTCATGGGTCTGATAGAGGGAACTGAGATAAGCATAAGCATTGAACTAGAACTTTTGAACTTTCAAATCTCTATTTAAGTGCCTTTTAAGTATACGATATTTCTTGACATGAAGGACAACGGGGATTGACAGGGACGTGTGGCCCGCTGCGGCATTCCAACCAGAATTTAAGATCAATATATGAGCGTCAATGGAGAAAAGGCAAGCGTTCGCATTCGATTACCATATGCTTATCAACCAAATTTCATAGTCGCAATAACCTACGCTGAAGATAAAATATTATTGCATGTCTGGGAAAGCGCCGGTTCATGTTAGTAAATCTTTCTATATATATATATATATATATATATATATATATATATATATATATATATATGTATATATAGAAGGAATTTAAGTGAGTACCGAAATTTCGTTACTACATACGTCAAGTGGCGACAGCCACTCCGTTTCAGTATTATGGCAATAATAGTAACAGTCGTGCTTAATGTTTTTTCTCTGTAGACCCTTCAGTGCACGCGGAGGCTATCGCAGCCGAGCAGTTATACGGAGGAAAACACTGGAGAGAGGTTGCTTTCTCAGAAGCGGAGTTGAGTACTAGGCAATAGATCTTCGCTTTATCTCCGAACTTTTCCGCAATACATACAGAGTGACACACGCATAGAGGTTCATAGCTCAATTGTGCTGTTGTTGGTTGGTATTCTATTTAATCACGAGATTGAGCGGATCAGCAGACCGCTCACATTTCGACGACGATTCGTTGATGTGAACATTTTAAGCTGATTTTTCATGTTGCATTGTCACTAGGACTAGACGGACAAGTGATCAACGGCATAAGTTTCCTGTCGAGTCATACGTGATAGAAGTGTCATGCATTAAAGAATAAAAAACGACATAGTTTTATAATAATCATACTAAATAAGCTCAATGGAATCGTAGATTTATAACGAAATGCTTTGGTTGCGTATAAATCAAACAGAACGAGCAGGTGTCAGTTTAGCCTCTAGAACAAGATAACGTAAATACAGAAGTTTAGTTTTTGTTCAGCTAATAACATGGAAAACTCAATGTAGTGTTACAGTTGCTTTTAGACTCATATTATTGAATATTATACTAAAGCATTTTTCTTTAAAAGAAATATCGACAATTATATTGTCTAATACAATCTAAAACAAACTCATAAATTAATCTTATAATTAGTAGAAAATTCTGGGTAATTTTCATGGATGAGACACTAGTTATAAAGCGTCCGGTCATCTTCGTGAACGAACATGTGTTGTACGGAACTCTATACATAAGCGCGGCTAGTACTTGAAATACAAAATGAATTTAATAACAGACATTCAGAATTTTGACTTTAGTTAAGAAAATCTATATTTACACGAAGGTGGGGAGTCTTTTTCAAGAAATGAGCACCTCTGTGCCATACAATAAATCAGGAATGCTCATGAGTCCAGGTGCACATCTTTAACGCGTCGTTCTTATTAATTATTTCATACGAGGAAAATATTTAGGAAAGATTTACGACAAAGACGATTAGATCTAAACATAAATTAATCTCTGCTGCTAAAGATTTAGCTTGTACAATTGAAAGGAAGAGTAATCAATTGGGTACCAACATAATCTTTTTGGGAGTTGACTTCGCACATCTTCTGACAAGGACGTGTATTTCCCAATATACCGTTTCCCTATCGTCGAGCAGTGTTAAGATTTGGATAGAACAATGACTTTGTATAAGCGATAATAGATCACGATTCGTTACAACGAAATTCTCTTTGTATTTCTAGTTGCAAGTCATTTCTGGTTGTAAATAAAAAAGGAAGAAATATGTCACTTCTATATTCAAGATTAAAAGTACCATCTTTGGGCATGCCTCATTTTTCATCCGAACGGTGCGTGTTCGAAATACAATACAAATAAGGCTGCACCTTGAAGTGTGTCATAATTTAGAGTGCAATAGATTTTCAAAATATTGCTATATTCTTAGTCTCCGACTTCAGGTGGAATGCATTTGTATCAATAACAAACGCAACGTTTAACAGGGGGCGCTATATAACTTTTTCGAGGGACTCCGGAGAAGGCAGGTAGAAAAGGACTCAAACCATGGTCGCCCTTGTAGTCGCCAATTGGCATATCAAAACGACCAACGAGACTACCTGAAACCAAGGTGCAATTTTGTACATCATCCTAAGCCTCAAAGAGCTCTTATTAACTTGGTGAAATAGAGCAGTGGCAAAATTTTTGTAAGTAGCGCCGGAATCTGGTCTATTAAACATAGATAACAGTCAACAGATATTTTCTAGATTCCATTTACATGTCAAATGATTAGAACATCTTATTCGTACCTGTATTGTGTATACAAGATATATTGCAAATAATCGTCATGCAATACTTCTTAAGCGGCCGGACAGGAATCGACAAAGTCAATACACTCAGAAAATCGTAATTTTCTAAGCATTCCGTTTTTTTAGTTTGAATCCACGTGAAATAATTTAGATATCTCGCAAGTTACAAAGACAATGTCAGTATAGTGTGGGTATGGAAGTACAGAAGATGCAGCTTATTATCAACAAAATTTGCGCTTCGTTCATTTTTTTATCTCTTCAAAGATGTATGTTGGGGTAGAATTTTATATTTAACAAATAGTTTAACATCGATAACATTAGATTTTGGCGTAGAATTGGCAATCATTACGTTATGAACGAGTGTTTCAGCATATTTGCCCAAATGTAATCTAATTTTTCGTGTAACAATTAAAACCTCTGTACACCCATACGCTCGAGCGCTGTTACATTCCAGTTCCCCATAGCCCTGTGCTAACCGTAGTAAATTATGAGTAAACTGTGTAATGACATTCACCGAAGCTAGCCGAGCTTCAACGATATATATATATATATATATATATATATATATATATATATATATATATATATGGAGGGAACCGATATTTTTAATTACATATTTATCAGCACTAAAGAATTACTTTATTACTATTTATTTTTCGTTTTATCAATAGAGTCAGAATTGGAATACGTGAATATGTACCCTCCAATTCTATGCAACTCTTTCGACACTTATTCCACTGTGCCGACCGCGGATGCTGTATAATCCGCCGGATTGGTCGGACTGTTTGTCAGAAATATCTTTCTTTCTACTTGGAGACAACGACGTTTGTTCCAAGACAATATTCCGATTAATACATAGGACAAATGTCGGGGCCAATCGTTCCGCCAATGATTCGCCCGACGCAGCTGTCCAAGCAGCAGGTGTTCTACTGGACATGCATAGACAATGCCAATCTTAGTACCAGCGAAAGGTGACGATACAGAGACGAAGAGGACGTGACTTATGAAAGGCGCGGTAGTCACCGGTCTTGGACCTGCAACGGCCTACCTTAACCCGGACACACTTAATCCTGCAACGCCGCCGGGGATAGGCAATGCACATTTTGCGGTGGTTTCGTCGTACGAGCGTATTCTCGAATCTGATTTTTGTTGACACGATCATGCACATTGTTTGCGCACTCTTTGGCATGTTTGAGCTGTTAGAGCGGACCAAAGAATCACTTCGTCAGATTACGTTTAACGATTTAAGATATGTCCTCGTAGCCTTGTGTTTTCAGCTACACATTATTGTATTGTCAACCGTTTTCGGTGTACGCCATCAGCAGCCTTCAGGGTTAAACGCGCCGTGGTGGGATCGTGTCTACCATGTTGGGTCCCTGTCATACTATTTTGTAATGACGGTGTTCCATGGAATGATAAGCATCTATGAATGGCAGGTTTGTTTGCTATACTCACTGCAGACTAGTTCTTGCTGCAGCTGCGCTTTTTACCACTAGTGCTGTTGGCCACGCGTCTATTTAAAATAGTGTACATAAACTGTTTAAGCCTATTGCGGCCTTCATTTTAGGACACTTGCGCCCTTTCTAACACCTTCAGACTAACAGAATATTTTTTAATACGATTATCAAGATTTTAAAAAGAGAGCAGAGTCTGGTTATTATTACAAATTACACCTGATTAGTGTAGGCGTCGAGTCCCACTTTCACGTCGTTGATTTAGAAAAGAAAAGCCTGTTCTCGAAAAAAAAACGGGGTTGCTATTAAGAAAAACATCAATATTTTTCATTTGAAATAAAAGAACAATTTGGTAAAATTATAAAGAGACAATCTCAAAAAAATTAAGGTTGGTTATTACTTATTATAGGCTCCTTAAGGATCCACTAATGTTTCATCTTTGATCGATGGTGTTCGCATGTTTCATCTGTTATTCGATGCAGTCTGCTTTAGACGAGCTTCCAGGCGCACCCGCTTGATCGGACGAAGTCTGTTATTAACGAGATAAATTGGGAATGGTTGCGAACAATTCAACTACGAGTGTAACAAATAATATAGGTTAAATACAGTTGGAAAACTCGGTTCATTAAGCTTTTTTTATTTCAAAAAGCTCAATTTGACCTCTCGTGTTGTGGTTATCGTTGTTGCCGATTTTGTGAAGGTAGAGCAATACGCATCCTGCTTTCAGCACCTGTGGAAGTGTGTCTGCAGTTGTATAATTGGCTATGTGCACGAGCTAGTCGTAACGTCGCTAATACTCCGAACGGAGCTCGATATGTACGGGGTCAGCGTCAGTGATATCCCACGAAGCACCGTAACAAACAAAGTGGAAACGACGACGTATCAGCTAGCGCTCACTACAGAACAGTCCGTCACTAGAGAGGCCACCACTTGGGGCTCGCAAACTACTTCGAGACAGTTGCCTGTCGTGACTTCAGCAGAAAATTCAGAGAATCTTCGGAGTGTTCAAACCGAGAGCTTTTTAGAGACGCCCCACAAGAAAGCAACAGTAAAATGATGTTTATTGAAAAAAGTTGTTTCTTCATTTCCAAGGTAGTTAATTTTAAGGAAAGAGACTAACCAACCGATACGACCTCGATATCTATCAGTTGATGTCCGTTAGTAGAGGCAAACGAAACGTAGTTTCTTAGTAACGTAGTAATTTAAATTTGACACTAATTGCCTAATACGGACCTTTGTGTGCATTACAGTTTTCAAATGGAAAGTTATCGGAAGTAAAAACTCATGGAATTACGTAAAATACATGAAATTACATAGATTCAATGTAATCCTTCAATAAACGTCAATATGCCTATTACATATATTTTCGTTCATTGACAAATTATTAGAAATTACTCCATAAAAGGATTTCCAATAATCTTACACACGGATTCATATAAAGCGGCTTGTATACGTCCAATGGCAGGAGATGAAATGCCAAAGCTAATGAGCAATTATTATTGACACTGTCAGTGGGGGGGCTGAGTATTTGTTCCTGATAAATGTCAAAAACAATTGGCTTTTGGCTAAAGTTAACGTTCTCAATGACTGTGTCCGTGAATAATCTATGCAAATTAAACTGACTGCATCCAAATTCGAATCACGTTTCTTTCTAGAAATATGGAAGTTCTGTCGAACAATAATTTATTAGTAATCGACAATTGCGAGTGAACAGAAGAAGCGTAAACAATTTTTCTATTTACGTTAACCTAGGTTTAAACATGAGAAAAGAAACAATCAATTTTTATCGTGTGTAGTATATTAAAAGCTATTGAATTGTTAGCTAATAAACTAATTGGTTGTAATATTCGTAACCCACTGTTCATTGACTAGGTGCTTGCACCAACAAACAATATCACAGTGAGTAAAATAATATAACTACACTTGGATTTTTATTTATTTAATCAATCTGTTGACTACAGTTATACATGTATAACATTACATTATTCTCACATCATTTCCTTTGATGCTCACGTTTAATCGATGCCTTCTTCCATTTTTAGGGTATAGTTTGATTTACACTGTTCCTTGTAATCAACAACCTTGCTCCTATATTGTTCAGCCTTTACTTTGTCTTTTTCGACTCCTGTTCCTCTTTCATACATAAGTGCCACATTGTGACAGCTATAAATATTACCGAGGTCACAACCTTTGACTGCAAGTTCGAAGGCCTCCTTCATATTTTGTGCTACCACTCCTCTTCCTGTCAGGCAAATTCCAGAGGCTTGGTGGCAACCGTCATGACTGCCCATGTCACACGCTCGTTTTAAAAGCGAAATACCTTTCTCAATGTCTTGCGGAACCCCGGATCCTTTTTCTGCTGTCAAGTGAAGGCCTGCCATGACACAGCCCTTCGGGTAGCCCGCATTGCATGATTTTATCTGATATTCGAAACTTTTCGCCCTATCTTCAGGTGTTCCCTTACCGAAGTACGCATAGTTACCGAATTTATGGCAACTGTGCCCGTGACCCCGCTCATTACAATTATCCTGATACACTTGGGCGGCCCTTCGGAAATCCTTTCTAATCGCCTCCAGGTAGTCGCCTAGCAAATGGCAGCCATCAGGTTTTTTCTCTTTTAAACACGCAAACCGGTACTCGATACCAAGGTTCTCCAAGAACTGCTTCACCTCTTCCTCGTCTTTCATGTTATAAGGCATAATGGCACAGTTTGATGGGTATATGGATCCTCTATGTATCTCTTTATTTACCTGATCTATAACATAGATCACTTAATGTAAAAGTTTATTTTAATGTTACAATGGTACTGAAAACTCAAGCGAAACGATTCGTTTACCTATAACATTAATTCATTATGCTAAATGGCTCGAAGCAAATCGCGCGAAGTTACAGCGGTGGTTTCTGCTAACCATCGTGGCTCATGATGCACAACAGTACGTACGATGCGACTAGACCAATACAGAGCTGCGAACTAGCAAAAACCTATGAAGTATGAATGTATACGAGTATGAAATGTGCCCGCTACAAAGCTACGCAGTGACCAAAACGTTCATTGCGTGTCGATAACAACTTTTTTCGAAAAACAGATATAAAATAGTGTACTTCTGGTACGATACTATTCGAACGATCGTAGATCAACAGAAGTTACCAGCTACCCTCGTAATGACAGCTCGTATATATATTTCCCTGTTTTGGTTGTAACACTGTAAATAGGATTGATGTGATGGGAGTTGCGTTATAGAAGGCACGACATCTCTGGACTGAAATAGCTCGTATATATAGCGTGTACATAAAAAAATTCGCCGTTGAAGAAATTAACATTACAGGACAGCTGGCAAGTCTGCGAGAGCAAAACTTTTAAACGCATTGGGCGAGGTTGCTTAACGAACGAAATCATACTTACCTGGTGCCGGGCCATCCGTGATCAACAAGGCGGAGACCCCAGGAGGAGGCCTTTCCATTGCACTTCGGAAGGGCTAAGACCTGCCACTCTCCCAAACTGGGAAAGATGGGGCATGCAATTTTTGATAGTGGGGGTATGCGTTCGCGCAACCCCCTCTCTATAATTAAAATACAAAAATATCACAGTGTAAGCGGCTAAGGTTGAACTATCTCGCCGTGACGTTGTAGTAGATTGGATACTATAAAATTGCATGGCAGAAGTAACAGATGACCAAAGTTCGTTGGTAATAAAGTATGTGTACGTGGTTGTGAAATGACGGATATGAAGCACGATTTCCAGGAACGCTTTTCTAATGGGAATTCTCAAAGACAGTGATGTTAATCCAACGCAGTTCCGGTTTTCGTATGCGTTAAACGAAAATTCGGATTTTGTTAATAATGAACACAATAGACTGACGTCGGTGGTTTACGCATCTCGTCTCGGGGAAAATTCCTGTGAAAAAAGCTTTTTAGGGCGCCATGCGCTTTGCATCATGAAAATGTAACATCTGAGAAAATGTTTTCCGAAGAGAATATTGTGACCAATATTAGATTGTAAAATAACGCCTTAACGTAGTTGTGATTATTATTGTTGAAATATAGGCGTAAGTAAAATGTGCTCTAAGAAGACTTAGTATAATAAAATCGTATTTTACTAATTGACTCAGTCACAAAAAGGCGAACCATATGTAGTAGCTATAGCCATTCCTCTTCACGGTCGCGTGTATGACAAGCTATAATAGACAGTGACTGCCGAATACATTCAACAACATTTTGGTACATACTCATTCATTTAACCTAGCATTATATCTGGCCCGGTGCTTAATCCATTTATGTGGAGTTGTCAGCTTGAAAGCCGGTTTAATAAAGGGACACTGGGTTGAATGTTTTCGACTTTTCCATTTCAGAAAATTTCTTTTAAAATATAATTTCAGAAAGCCTTTTAAAAACCTTTATAAGCAGACATTGAAAATCGTTTTAAAAACAAGGTTACTGAATTGACTTAGTTGAGTCAGTATATAGCATGTTCAGTGCAGAACGCTGTTTCAAATATAAGTTTTTGTGTGCTCAGTAGTGTATCGTGTTTGACGGTTCTTTTCGTCTCAAGTTCTTAACGAATAAATATATCAGCTGCTTCAATCTACATGCTCCACTTTGCATGCAGTTCAATGTATGCTCTCGTTGTATATGTATTAATGTCCTTCTGAACTTTTCAACCCTGACTACTGACTTTTGTCTCGTATTCTCAATTGACAACCACCTTGGTATTTTTTTTCGGCAGTTCTTCCTGGTGTCAGCAAACGGGAACAAATCTCAATATCAGTATGAACAGAGTTTTTTCTTTAAATTAATATAATTCGCATAAATAATGGTCAAGCGTATGTTCATTATTATGCCCAAATGTTTGGTTGCATAGCTTGATATTGCAGACACTTTCGAAAACGGACATCGTCATGACGAGTTTAGAGAAAATCGTGAATGCGTTCGATGCAGTTAAGTACAGATTGATTAAATATAGATAATGTATGAAATAATATGATTTCTACGAATATCCTTATATGTCTACATATATAGATTGTATTGGTAAAATAATCAAATTAACTATTAAACCTTTCTGTTTGGACCTTTTGATTTGCCTTGGGGCAACACTAGTAAACTGGAGAAATAGATATTTTCCACAGCACTTGTCGCGTACTTTTAGACGCGTTAAATGTTCATTAATATTGAGCATTAATGAATATGGTGTGTCTAGTCACAGTTTTATACAGGAGTCATAAGAGACAATATTGACAGAGTTGTAGAAGGATTTTAAAATACAGTTTGACATGTTAGTTTTACACAATACCGAACGGTATGACAAATAGTGGAAAGAAAAACCCATTACCTGCGAATCTGTTAGCATTGTTTATATTTAATCATGAAATTGGGTAGGAAGCTGTAGCTTCAAGATGTCCGGACCCCTAAAAACAATGTCAACATTGCTCAATTCGCAAAACACGTTTGCAAATGGAGCTCGAGGTAACATTATCGTCTGAACAAAACAATGGCAAGCGGTTTCAGTAGCGAACACGATGCTTGTCACAGTGTCTATACATGAAAAAGTACGTATATACTATTTTCACATTACATCGAGCTCTTTTCAAGCAAAAGCAGAAAAAATTGAAATTGATCATGTAAAATTATGTACGAATGGAAAACTATATATATATATATATATATATATAGTTTTCCATTCGTATAGTTTTACGTAACATTTTGGTAGCTTTCTTAGGTAACATTTTAGCTTAATAAAGTTTCTTGTTAACTTTACTACTACGACCATATCATGGTTGACCCGAACAAAAAAAGGTCAGTTTTAATACAACGACCAAACTTAGTTGCCAATATTAGAATGTATAACACACAAGCAAGCTCGCAATACTGTTATATTCCTAAGGAGTTTCATTCTTGCCTACCAAATAGGATTACCCTAGACGATAGCTTCTGGTTTAGTTAAAGATCAAAATACAATTCCGACGCGCCTCCTTGTCGTTGCGAATAGAGATTGATGGTTCGTCGGCAGGCTTACGCATTACGCGATATTTTACTGCACGCTTTGAATTTATGTATATAGGATATATATATGATTTATATATATATATA
>NW_019211457.1:24448842-24457276 GCF_002443255.2 Varroa destructor
TCAAAACGTCTTTCTCTTGCTTGTGCCTTCTCTTAATTTTGCAGTTTTCGGGATTTAAAAAAGCAGATCATTTCGTTGCGCGTTATACAGAAACGCGTTAGAGAACAACTCGAAAAAAAATAGTTATTCTAATCGCATTTACGGCGTAAAATATATCCGACATGTAGCTAACGATAATCACCCCGGTCAGCCCTTCAATGATGACGAGTTCATACAGTTTGTGTTACTCCAGGAGACCTCCTATACAGCCTGCATAAATAAAGAAAGCTGTTGCTATGATTATTCTATTAATTCAATAAAAACTTTGTTTTCTTCATTTGTAAAAAAGAGAGCGCGGTATTTGGCGGTCTCTCTCTGGTCGCTTTTTACCTCTCTCAAAGTCTCTGCAGTAGGCCAAGTTAGTTTGTTTTTCGTGATTATTCGAAGACGTATTATGCATTTTCAACAAAGGGTTGCTTTTAATTGGTCCACTTACGTTACAGACGGGCTAATGATAAAGCCTCGCTCTCATTGACGAACACTGAAAGTATACTGGGCTACTCATTTCCACCGAATTATGGCCTGAGTAGAAGAAGCAACCAGGGACTCAAGTGCGTCACGAAAATCATGGGACTGGGCTAATCACTTTCCGAAATCATACTTACCTGGTGCTGGGCCTTCCGTGATCAAGACGGCGGAGACCCCAGGTGAAGGCTTTTCCATTGCACTTCGGAAGGGCTGATACCTGCCACTCTCCCAAACTGGGAAAGATGGAGCATGCAATTTTTGATAGTGGGGGTGTGCGTTCGCGCAACCCCTTTCATATTAAGAACCAAAGATATTGAAAAAACGAAATGACTTTTAGAATGAATTTGTTTAGTTGAACAGCGCGGGATAACTTCTCGATCTTAATGTACAGGAGGGAAAAAAACACCTCTGTACTTCTTGTGGGCAGCTAAACAAACTTTTACTACCAAATGCCGGTACTTGCATGAGAATGGCAGAACTTCATTGTGCAGAAACTAGCAGCTTGAGTCTGCGAAACTGGAGAGAGGTCGTATTTGTTTATGGCCATTTCAAGTTTGCTAATAAAGAATGAATATTATGCCAACTATAAAAGAGTATTATGCCAAATATAGAAAATGTTCTATTCATTATGATTGATGGTTCATTATGTTTTTTTTAGTATAAAAACTAAGCAATTATTATCCTGCGCAGTTCTCCTGGCTATAGAAAGGAAAATACAAATAACCGCCGAAAGCTGAAACTTCTCAGTGGAAGAGATTTGCGCTATTTTAAAAATTCAAGGAAGCTAAAGGACACACTTCATTTTTCCTGGATAAAAACCGAAGCCAGTTAGGCTGGATAATCGCAGCGATGTATTCTTAAGCTGATGAGTTTCGCTGATTTTCAAAGAAGTGTAATCAATAATGCTGTATCAGTTGGCTTTTGAACCCCATGCTGTCGATCCGATTGTCAATTGTTCCGATCAAGAATCCCATTGTAGCTTCAGAAATACGCGATCCCCTTCTAACATATGGATGACTTTTTTCCGTCATAAGGCGTAAGTTACGATCAGCGCCGAATAGTCCAATCACTTATTGTCTTATTACCAGATAACGAACCTAATTGAGCGATCGACCACTTATTAAATTCAACCATGATATTCGGTTGTGTCGAAAACAAAATTGTGTGTTGTCGCTTTCTTTCAGCAAAAACTACTTTTTTTTTTTTGTTAGACTGATTGGCATTTGTGTGGCACGAGGTAAACAGTATTCCGATACTCTAAAGCATCTGGCTATATATAGATAGACAATAAAATTAACAAAACCAAAAATTCGATTTACATTTAAAGTATCTCGTCTGGTCAAGGCTGTTGTTGAAACTCGAGAATATTAAATACACAATTACTGGTTACCATGCGTATGAGTAGGTTCGTATTAGTTATTCATTTTCCCGGCAGTTTTCTTTTTTTTTTTTTACCTTTTCAGTTTGGCATTAACCTGAAGCGACTTAATTAGATATGAGGCAAACGTGATTCCAAGATTGCTTGGACGATACGCGTATCGAAGTTACGAATTTACGTCTACAAGAAGTTATTACACAGTCGCCTTTATCAGTTGTTAAGTATATGTGCAATACAGATGAAAGTGCAGAAATATGGACTGTACGACAGGCACGCAAATGGTTATCTTGGCTACTTGATGCGTTTTAGGTGAGATCGCTAGCCACGCTTTGTGGCCACCACAGATGGTGGATGTCAAGAAAATCTAACTGATACGATACATTTGCTTCAACTGAACCTATATCGTATTGTCTCAGCCACATCGTGGTAAGAACACAAAAATACCACGATTGGGCCTCAGACTTTGCCTAAGTGCTTATTTTACGGATTGGGAATTCCATTATAAAATCGAACTTGAACCCGTTGCTTTCTACGCAGCCTATAACAGATTTCGTTTTGCATAAAGGAACAATCGACGGAGACATTTGCATTCCGCAGACAAGGCTTCGTCTGTGTCAGCAGCTAATACAAAATGGAAGTCATTATTTGGCGGATCAATCAGATGTGATCAACTACAACGCTCTTTCTGCAGACGAACACAATGCGATAAAGCATCCAGTGATCACGTCATTTCCTTTCACTAAGGGTAGTCTTGGAAGGAACGGAGGAATACGTACGTTCCTTTAACGGGGAAGGAAATACAGAAGATGGTAACAAGCTCGGTCCATATTGTTAACTAAATTGATTATTTGATTGATTACATGCTATGAGAATGGAAGCCGAAAAATAACAAAGATCAAGGATCCTAATTCATAATTAATTGGCAATTTCACTCATCTTAAGAACGGCTTTTCCGTTCTGAAGACCGAAGTCAATAGAACCATTTCTCACGGAACGGTCGTCATAGCCTAAGCAGTCTTTCCATGTTGTGTCATCCAATCCGAGAGCCTCTCTAAAAGGAGCTGATAAGCTCTTTGCTTCCATAACAGCAATGGGGCGCAATATGGGGCAACACCCGTCATTGATTTACATAGTTTTAGGGGCCCTACAAAAAAGACAGCAATTACTCGAAGATTATTGGTACGCTCAATTACATTTCACATCACATTTCGTGACTGATTGCTTGCTGTTTATAGAAGGAAACAGGTTTGTCTGATCAGACTGCTGCATAGACACATTAAAACTGCGTTTGAAAAAAATTAGCTTTCTTCTCGCGTCAGACTCTGTCCAGCTAATGGCTATTAATGATCGCTCAGAGCTGTGGCTCGTAAATAGCGTTCACGGATCAACTAGTGATTAAAGTTAGTTAATTTGCATTAATCTTACGTCATACATCAGTGTACCACAATATGCTATACAATAAATAAGTAAAACCGCAAAGTTCGACTAAGTTTTGTGGTGAACTGAGTGTGATTAAGCTCGATATAAGCGATGGAAGGAGCTACTACTGTAATACAACATAAATCGGAGCATAATTTCATTACCGCAAGATCTGGGTTTCTCTAAAATATGACCATCGACTTTGTCAGTAATTGACCCCAATATAGTTAGTCGACCAAAAAAACCAAGAGTATAGGCATCCCTCCTAATCGTTGTCCGATCGGTTTGCGACCCTTGTAGCCAGTCGCGCATGTCCACCTCCAGACGATGGCAGACTACGAGGAATCGCCTATAACATTAGTTATTGCACGGCGTATTGAGCTATTGTGTCTAATGTGCATGTAGGCCACACTGTCTTAGAGTAATATCCAACTGACATCTACGGCTGTTTCCAGCTTAAAACACCGCCTCTTCTATCAGCAGTTATTCAAAACAGCAGACTGAGTACAAACTGCCGTTAGGAAACGGTAAAAGATCAGCTGATATCCTGGCCTATACATGTATTTATCATAGTGTCTAGTATAGAATAATATAATGTAATTGTTATAGGAGTCGACAGCTAGCACGAAAGGCCAACCCTATTGTCTAGCTTCGGTATCTATTCCAGCAAGAATTCCTGCTAACTCATCACCCTGTGTACATCATCCAAGGTTAGGTTTGCTCTTTCCTATCATTTCTACTTTTGCCCTCTATGTTCATAGTCGACAGCTGCCACTTGCTCTAAGAGCTTCTCTCTAGCGCTTATTGTCACCATCACCGGCTTTTTACCTGTGGCGTATCTATCTCGTCCTTTCTCCATGACTCGACTCGACTCGACTCGACTCGACTCGACTCGATATGAGGAAAGCTTTCGACAAAAAACTTGTGCTGCTGCTTAAAGAACCTTTGCCAGGCAACGGTTGAAAGAGCCCGGTGGTCCGTTTCCCGTCGTTACTGTTGCCCGAATAGTCAGTCGCCGGACATCGTGCTCGTCTACCTAGCTTCCTTAACGTAGCAGTCCTTGTGTCAGCAGTGCAACTACCACTACTATAATCACCCTCATCCTTGTCAGTTACCCTCGCCCGCCTCCCTGCCCATTTGCCTTGTTACCCGGCTGTTTGTTGGCATACCAGCAGCACCACGAAAGCGGCACATCACGGCCATTCCCCTCTTCAACTCGTTCTCGTTGTCTCACTGATCCCTTGTGTTAACTAATAAATGTGTAATATGATGGTTACAGTTAGACCTGCAATTGCCGATACTGTAGAAGACAAACTAGATCTTTCGCGCCACCTGTCTATTGTCAGCCGTTCAGCCAATCAGGAGGGGCTCAGCAGGATCCAGTCAAGTCCGGCTGTCCCCTTTCCATAACAATAGTTCTCTCCCTCTTTTTTCTCTGTACGTATGTATATATACATATAGAAGAATATAAGTGTATCTCTTTGTTACTGCCGCTGCGCCTGCCGCCAGATGATGCCCTAGACCAGATTTGACTGAAGAGTTGCCAGTGGCGATTACAGGAAAAGACGGCGCCATAAAGCAGCGTCGAACATTTCGATAGCTATGGTATTGGTACGATTGCCAACGCAGAAGGACCCGTAGCTCAGACGCTGCCTTTGCTACTATGCCACCGACGACGACGACGTTTTTGCTGCTGCTGCTGCTGCTGCTGCTATGATGAAGATCGCTTTGCCCCACTGCTAGCGATCATAAAACAGAAATATTGGTAGGGACAGGTGTCTGTTCAGTAGACACAGCGGTAGCTGGCTACGACAAGAACGCGCCAACAGCGCGACGCAGCCCAACGCAACAACGGCGGACAGTAGCCACAACGACTTTCTAACTTTTGATGCTACTACTACTGCTGCTGCTGCTGCTGCTGCTGCTGCTACTACTACTACTACTACTACTGCTGCTGCTGCTGCTACTGCTGCGCGCTGTGGCTGCCACCACAGTTCACGAGGGTAGACTAACACTGATATTATGCTGCTGCTGCTGTTACTACTGCTGTTACTACTGCTGCTACTGCTGCTGCTGTTGTTGTTGTTACATTGGGACTTCGCCTTTTTCTAGCTCAAATATTGTGGCGGAAATACAACGAGCTACACGGACGGACAGACAGGCAGGCAGGCAACGGTTAGCGAGTATCAATAATTGAGGACAACGACAGATCTTTACTCGGATGAGAAAGGCCGAAACGCACAGGGTCCATCTACAGCAGTTACTGCAGCTGGCCATAGACTCGATAGCAGTGGCGGCAGCAGCAGAACTCATGGTAGTAGGGTGCGACTGTGGCGCTTGTGGTGCCTATAGCGTTTCGATATGATTATTTGTAGAGGATGAAGATCGCCAGCGGCAAAGGTGAATCGGTGATGTTCAAGAGCTGCTGGTGTCCCCCCCCCTCTTCCCGCTGATGCTGTTGTTTATGTTCGGCTGGCAAGAAGACAGAAAAAGTCGATTCAGACATTCGGATTACAATTGGACTACGCAGGTATTTGTGTGTGATCATTTGTTTGCCTGGCCGTGTGCGAAGCTGTTTGCCTTTAATACTGGGCTTGCCTAATCTGCCTAGTGCAGGTGGTGATTGAGTGAAAAAAGAATGAACTCAAAAGACGCGGATCGATAGAGGCTTCGCTAAAAGTCCAGCGTAACAATAACAACATTAGAGAAACGATAACAACACTAAATTGCTGCTTCATGAACGGTAGGCTCTTACGAGATTCGATAACTTTATGACAACTAAACGTACTTCGTACAACAGGGGCAAATTAATAACGGTGAGTTCTTGAGTGCCTCTATAAACGGAAACCCTGAACAGGACCCATGGTTATAGGTGTTTTTTTCAGCGGAGATAGATGTCTCATAGCCGACGAAATTACGCGACGACGCACACGACAGAGGTGTTCTCCGCAAAGGCATCACCGTTCTCAGCGCGTGTAAGGACGCCGATACCGATAGAGAAGTTAGCTTCTAGTTACTTTCAGCTAAAGATTGTATGATAGCGTGGACGGAAGAACATCGTCGTGCCCCTATCATATGTATGTCCTAATTGAAAAATATTAGATGCAAGCATTCGCATAAAACGACATTAGTTTCAAGTTTCTGTGTTCATGTGATCGTGCAGGAAAACCTGTGTCGAAAGGCAATTGTCCGGCTATAATAGTTTACCGGAAGTATGTCAATCGTACATTTGCTCTAAAGGAAAGGTGTGTGTTATACTTCATTTACATGTGCAGTGTTTCCCTATAGAAGCAAACGTATTGAGGCCTTGATAAGGAACGTGTTTTTATGTGAACGAGAGGAATTCTAAGAGAACAAATTCAATCTCAGTGACAAAGTTGTGCAAACTACCGGTGCTGCTGCTGCTATCGCTACCGGTTGGCTCCGGCGGGCTATCTGATTGCTTCCGACGATATCCCAAATACTCCTAGCTTTCGCGCAGAGAAGGTAAGAAGAACTTCTGAACGACAATTCCAATCGAGTATCGAAACAGTTTATCAGTGACAATAGATTATTCAGTAAACCCTTGAGATATTCCATTAGTTTCCATTAGTAATTGACCGACCTGGAACGTTTTTGACTGATCCAAATTTACAGGCAACTTTATCAGCTCTCTGTTGACTATGCTTCTCACTGATACGAGTTAATACGAACCAAAACATATTTTAACGTTCGCCTTATTTAAGAGCAGTCTCGGTTTTTATTTTCTCAAACAATTCTACTGAACGTTGTAATTACTATCTTTCATTTCCATAGTTATACTCGCGCTTCAATTGAAAGGTGCCACGCGTATAAACCTAAATCGAGATCTAACTCCTTAATACCGACATGCATATAATTGAGTTGAAAACGCGTCATAACAAGACAGTATTGGAGCTTTACCGTTCGTCTGGCGTGCAGCATTCTTAAGGACAGAGACACTTCTGAAATTGACTATTCTGGAATAGACCGAATTACGTCTGGACTAGACTCATCTTATAACAATAGTACGTTCTATGTATATATAATAAAAGCTAGCTTAGTCAACTGCTTTTCGACGGTCTCACTGTACGTTCAACAATGGCGGTGAACAAACAAACGAAAGCGTTACGGTGTAGCCGACGCCACAGGATTTTCACAGCTAACGAAAGGTAGTGTGAATGAGCGCAGAGCGATGAACGGGAGCGCCTGAAATCGTTTGTGATTTTTTTTTTGTTGGCTTAAGACCACCCAATGGCGTGTCCTCATCCGGACGTTTGAATGGTCTTGTCCCATTATTTTTGACTTGATCTATTCGTGCTGACTTAAGCGCGCGTTTGGGCGACGGGGGACGGGGCGTCGAAAATGACGCGGCCGAAGGTCGATTAAGGCAGTATTTCGCGTGAAGGAGATCTGAGCGATTGTATGCGTCGAAAGACGATTGTTGCGCGATGTGGCGTAACGATGTTAGATGAGCCGTCACAAATGTGTGGGGACCTTGTCGTAGATTCATAGGACTATGCTGTCCTGCTTAAGTTATTGAAAAACAAGTACCTGCTGAACGTACAAAAAAAAACGTTTCGAGAAAAGTTGAACGGTTGTTTATTTTTTGCTGTCCCAGACGAGAATTTTTAGTCTGAGTTTGTTGTGATCAATTTAGTAAATGCGGAAGGCGAGACGCTGTGCACTTCGGGTTGTGGTGTCATAAAAAAGCTTTTTCCACAAAACGATTCTTTGACAAAGCTACAGTAGATACTCAAAGACCGTTTACCACGACAGTGTCAGAATTTAAGTAACAAGATGTTGTTTAGAAGAACTGATGTAAGTAACTGAAACACTTTATTAAAGAGAAAAATTAACTCGAAAAGTAGTGTGTCAGTCAATTGATCTAGCTATAATTACGCCTCGAAATGATTTCAATAACATGATCTTACCGCCACTTTCACTGCCAATTTTAGAAATTATACGGGTTAAGGATCAGCTCTTTCGAAAGCTATCGTTTGGCTTCACGTTTGCGACTAGCGTACGTATTGAATACTTCAGAAGGATGTACTCACTCGCCAGTCAGCTTCTGGGGTGCCCTTATAGCATATAAACACTTGTTCTACTCCTTATTTTACTTATATATATATA